>NC_090933.1:397682774-397985804 GCF_040938575.1 Ambystoma mexicanum
CGCTCTTCATGCAGCGTGGGGACGTTCCTCGTACAGGGTTCATAATAAACACGCGTGGTCCCTTTTTTCCTTCTCGCAACATCCTCTGTGTACATGCTTCCACGCTTGCTTTGATGCGACGTCCTACGCTTTTTAGCTTCCGCCTCTCCTGCCTCTGTGGTTGTGGCGGAGTCCCCGGCTCCCCGCACGGAGAGGCAGGTAGCGGCCCTTGGCAGGATCCAGCGGCCCTTCGCCACATGGAACTGGTTCTGGTTGGCGGTACAGGGTGCGTTTGGCCTCGCTCGCTCCTCGGCCTTTACTCCGCCCTGCGAAGTGGGGGGAGCTGAGTGGCTGGCGAGTAGACCCTCCGCGATATTAAGCTGATTAAAGGCCCCATTCACAGTTCACCCTCTCCCTGGGTGTAGATAATGCATGAAAGGGGCTGCCCATGACAAAGGCCCGGGGGCGTGCAGCAAGCGGGAGGGTCCGCTCAGGGCAGAGGCCTGCCCTCCCCGACTAATGAGAGGCGCCCACACATAATGTCAGCACTGGCAGGTGAAGTGTGATCATCCTCATTTGTAACCCGGGGTTGGATTACCGGCCGCGTTTCCTCTCGCTGGTTTCCAAGTGGATGCTATCAGTCGTGCACTGTGACCTTCCCGGCCATCTGTAATGCTCGTGGGGCGTGCGGTGGACGCGAGGCAGCAGAAGCACCCCGAGGCGGGGGAGGTGCATGGCGGCGGCGGCCGGGCGCAGGCGCTTTGATCCAGATTTCTGCTATCGTGCGGTGGTTGGATGTCTATTTTGTTGTCACTTGCAGTAGGAGGTAAGGAAATGGCATTGCAGGTTGCTTTATGGTAATTTTAAATCCATACAGTTACCGTGGTTTTTGGGGGGCGGGGGTATTCTCCCAGGTTCAGAAAATGGAATAAGCGTGGAGAGTTGCAAAGTATTGGTGTTAAGGATGAGGCAGTTAGTTGTCCAGGTGTGACCTTCTCATATGTGTTGGTATTGCCCGCCTTCGCGTGGGCTTGGCGGCGGTCGGCCTTGGCTCCGGCCAGTAGTCCAAAGTGCTTTGTTTGCCACCGAGCTTGAGGGAGATAAGCCATTGTATACTGTATTCTCGCAGCCATTGCAAAGCACGGATGGGTCTAGAAATGCTGTAATGTGGGCTCTCTGGAACAGGGTCCTCTTTCTTGAGCGCCGATATAACTTTTCTCTAGGGCTAGGAGCAGCAGGCACAGGACGCTGTTATTTCAACCCCATATGCTGATGTGCGTTTTAACTGTGGCCTGGAGTCAATCTTAAAAGCACCAGCCCTGTACACAATGCCTGCCATTTCTGGAACGAGTAAAAAAAAAAAACTCCTATTTTGGAAGCGCCTATGTTATATGTTTGTTAAATTGCAAGTGAGTGACGCGCGGTGCCGACGAATTGAAATGCCCTCGCTAGGTTTCAATGAAAAGCCCGCCTCGCTCTGAGGCGCCCTGTACGGCTCCCTTCTCATTTCTGGAGGTACCAGAAAACCCTGCAGAAAAGTGCCAGCGGCTGTTCATTTTAATGCAGAGTTGGGCCTCCAAACTTGAAACAATAGGCTTTACAGGAGAACTTCGCTGGTGGGGAGCGGTGCAAGGAGGCCCCTCTTTCAGATTCAAATAGCCATTTACATACGTCAAAGACGCTGTTTAGCCCTTTCAATACATTGTCACATAAAAGCATGGCACGGGGAGGCCGGGAATGGAATCCCCCAACGGGCCCCTTACATGTACGGTATTGGATTTAGCCTCTGTAACTCAAATCCCCACACAAGTCCCAGCCCTAGAATGTCACGCAAAAGGCTGCCTTGTACCTTCGCCCCCAAAAGACCAATGTGTATGTTTGCAAGTGAGCCACAGTCTGCTTTACACTTCAGCTGCCGGGCCTGGCCATCTGATAAAGGGGTGGGGTCGCCAAATGAATGGAACGCATGGCATATGCTATGCTCCAGGATCGCATGGCCTGCTTCCAGAGCAGGCGCTTCTCATGCTGACATTTCCAATGTTGCACAGTTGTGGTCGTGTACGAGCAGAAGCAGAACCCGTCCACCTAGTAGCCGCTGTGGAAGCTCACCTTGTCATATATATTTCCACGGTTGCTGCTGAGCGCACGTGCTTGGAGGAAGTGTCTTGCTATTCGGGCAGCGAGACGTTGAATTCTGGGAGTGTTACTGGGAGTTAACAAGTGTGTCGCAACGAGCATGCACAGCTGGAGGAAGGCGTTGCACATAACATGGGCCTGCTTGGCAGCAAAGTAGCCTGTGGAGTTAATATGGTGTCGGCGCTAATCTGATGAAAAAGATGCATGGCACGCCACAGCTACCAAATGGCCCAGTGTGGGGTCTCAGGCTTTTCAGCTAACGAGCAGCGGCACTTGGAATCTTGTGGTGCTTACGGCTGTGTTTTCCCATGCATCACGACTGAACATTTTGACCTAAAGGCCATGGGTGACTGAAGGTGTAACCCAAAACAAGGGCTCGCTTGCCGGCCAAAGTGTGCTTGAGAAAGACGATGAGACGAGGCTATGAGGCGGTATTCAGCGGACCTCATGGGAACAGTTCACGCCGCCGCTAGCACTCCACTATACATAGTTGCGGCTACTGGTGGGCGGGGGGGGGAGGGGGCGAGGTCACTGGCTGGTGCTGCGGTGGGTGGGTGTGCGCAGCGGGCCAGGCGGAGTGTAATCTGCGGGCAAGAATGTCAGAATTCAAGGGTAGGGTGAGACCATCCGTGCCAAATTGATTGGTCTTTCCTGGCCATAAATTGCACCAGAGCCTCCCCCCCCCCATATCTCTGTGCTAGCACAGATCACTCGTGCATTCGATTTACAACATGGTCTGGGAAAGAACTGTTTTTAAGGTAAACCTCGTTAAAAATGCAGCATTTCATAATGTAAATGCACACTCGCCGATACTTGTTCACGACTAATTGTCTTCCACTTGCTGCTGTGATAAACTCACTTGCCCTAGCGAGTGGGACATGGCGGGCAGCCATTTGCGTTTGCTTTGAACTGTTGGACGGTATTTTGGGGGTAGAAATCGTGAATTTATATTTGACTTGATTGTTTTTTTTTTGTTTTGCAGGTGTGGTATGACAGGAACACTCTTCCAGAAGCACGCACACAGCCTCCCTTAATGGCGTAATTATCTCCCAAGTAAAGAGGACTGAACGCGAGCGAGAACACAGTAGGTACTGCCCCTATAACGGGCCTTTATGAAGATATGGTGGCTTGGCTTCGAGTTTTTACTTGTTCTCGTTGTGGAATTCTGTGTTTTTGTTCTAAAGATAGTTTGCCTTTTTCAAACACCTCCGTGTATTATTCATTTGAAGGTAGTGTAATCGGAATAATGGGATATTTTTCGGATACAGTAAACCGTCAATGTGTGGTTCTGTACGTGCAAAACTTGATTTTGGGAGGCAGCGAATGTTGTAGTTGGGGCCGTTTTGTTAGGACTTCTTTTCAGCGCTGTAACAATAGTAATTGTGCTGGTTTCCTTAACTAAAGCGTTCGATTAAACTGCACCGATAATCATGTTTTTTAAATTTGAGTTTTCGCAAAAGATACCAGCGGTGCTTAATTGTGATTGAAGAGAACCGATATTGCAATAACGTCGGCTGGTTAAGCTAAAATATTGCGTTTTAAGTATTGGGATTATTTGGTTTAAATTGTACCAACATGTACCACCTTTCTGTTCCTGCCCTTTCCCACCCTCCCCCATCCTAAAGCGGGGTCTCAATAAGATAGGACAAGTTAGGACGACATCTGTGTGGCAGTTTTGCAGACTGGTGCGCGATTTTTCTAATTTTAGATCGATTCTGCGGGTCTATGTTAACTCATTTCACTCTTGGAAATACACGCACATTATAGCGGGGTCTCTCACAACAGATCCTTACACCGCTATACAGCGTTTGGTATGTATCTAGACTAGGGAAGTGTGTTTATGTATGTGCTGTCTCCACGCGCGGGACCTGTGCAGAACTTCCTGGGTCCGCTCAACGCAGGTTGTTTCCTTAGATTTGCAGCAGGGGGAAGTCTGAGTTACCCTGCTCATATTGCACTTTTGCTATCTAACGTTTACCTCTGACTAAAACTAAAATACCATTATTTCTTTTGCAAGTTTGCCCCCTCTCAGCCAGTCGTGTGGGAGTTCTAATCTCTGAGCCCTCTCCACCATACCCGCTTCCGCTGTTATTGTATAAACTCAATTTTCAAACAGTGCTACATTTAATCTCACCAGGCCCCCTTATTGACAGCAGTGATTGCTCATTGGCAGCTGCCAAAAGCTGCGCTGCAGGTGTGACTCCATTTGAACACTGTTTACATTGTGCAGCCAGACGTTGCAGAGATGTGTTGGAAGGGAGACACACAATGTATGCTGGCTCCTACCCGAGATACCGACTTTGAGCCAGAGTGGTGTTAGAGACTAACAGCATTTTGCACTACCAAAGGCGACACGTTCTAAGGAAGGGGAAAGGGAGAGCATGTGGGCGATGATTGTGAAGGTAACTGTTGCAAAGAGGGACGGCTTCTTGAGGAAGTGGCGGGTCAAGAGCGCTGAGAGGAGGGTCACTGAGGCTGTGTCAAAAGGTGGTTTGTACAGGTAACGGCGGTCTTTGGTATGATTTACCTATTGGCCCGGGGTAGGATAGGGTAGAGGAGCGCGAGGCACGGATTGCGAGAGTTAGGGAATGAGGGTGGAAGTTCATTGGGGCGCTATTAGAGGGCGGCAGACCACCACAGGGACATGGGAGTGTCACGCAGGCTGGTAGGTGTTGCTGAAACTGGTGGGGTGGCACTTTAGGTGCAGGAGGGATGTGTTGAAGAGGTGGGCGCGCGCGTGCCTATGTGTGATCTGTAACCAAGTCGTTTCGCCTTTATTCAAATCTTGAGCCGGTTTCTGTTGAGCATGTACAACTAGATTGCCAAATACTCAATTCTATGCTTGTAAAGTTGGAGAATATTGAAAATAACAATTAATCTTCTTTAATCAGATTGGTTACGGAAAGTTCTCATATACCATGTTAAAGTAAACTTTCTGTATACTATTAATGTATTGGATCATTATATGGCTTGGAAGCATCAGTAAACCGAATTCTATATACATCCTTTAACATCTTGAATAGGAACGTGATGGTTGCATTGCAAAACAAATACAAGAACAATATAATGGACTCATGTCTCAAGTACTGTGGATTGACTTAGAAAAAAGGCACTTGAAAATAATCCGTGGAGTACATTGGGGCTTTGTTTAGTGTTGGACCTAAAATGAAATTCAAAGTGCACTTCACTGGTCCGTGGTGAAACCGTTTTTTCTTGGCTCTCGTTGGTCTTCATGTTTTGTTGGAACGTTGAGTACATGGATGTTTGCAATATCATGTGTGGTTATTTTGCGCAGTACATGGTGGTTGGCCAGGTATGGTTATTTCACTAACCTGAAAATGCACATTTTGTGGAGTTTGTTTTGTACTGCAGTGATAACGCTCTTTTAAATCAAAATAGTTAAACCGAATTAAAAAAAAGTCATTACATTTTGTGACAATGTGTCAGACAGGCTTTGTCATGAGTGCAAGCTAGCCAATGCCTAACCCAATTTCAGGTACCAGATTGTGTGCGGGGGGAGTGGGGGGGCTGTAGGCTAGGGTCAGGTGATACCATACATGTGTGATAAGTCTGTGAAGTGTGGAAGGAGGCACCACCCTAACTACCTTACAACACTAAGCAGGATTAGGTCAGGGAAAATTAGAAGGCCTGAGGGTGTAAATCAGCCATCGAATCAGGGAAACCACCAATAGTCACTGGAAGAAAACCAGAAAGTAGAGGGTACCTTGCCCTAGCAGCACTAAACGGATCAAGGACATCTGGGATATCGTGGTGGAAGCCCGAGGGAGATGAATCAGCGAGGGACAGGTCCTAGCACCATACTTCCCTAAGAACCTGCTAGATCCTAAAGGTCTTTAACACAAACCAACAGCCACTCTGTCTGTATTGGAAATATTGGAAAATAAACACCCTTGGACTGACAGACGGCGTCTGAGGGTTTTTTTTATGGCGACCTTGGCACAACATGCTAATAACCTACTGTACCATGTGGACTTGTTCAGTGGGCATTCAAGACCATCCCCCCACCACTTTGCCCAGGGAAATGTGCCCAGGGAAATGTACCGACTGGGCATGGCCTCAGGCCATGCCCATTTGGCTTTGGCGTAGGTGCCCTCTTCCCATGCGGTGTGGCCTGAAGCCTTACCTAGTGGACATTCCCTGGGCAAAAATGTGCCCTTTGTGTATGGACAGTCGCCATGCTCAATGGTCCATATGCCACAGGCTTCTTCCAGACCCCTGTGTCCCCACTGGGCAGGGCCTGTCGCCATGCAAATTGAACCATTCCTCGGTCGTGGCCTTTGACCACCCCTGGTATATCTACAGCCATCACCTGAATAACCCACATTTCCGGCGTCCTGCGGATATTCCACTTTCTTGGCCAGGATTGGCCAAATCTAACCAGTTGCAGAGGGCTTCCTACCCCATGCCTCTTTCTTGTTTTTTTCTTAAACGAGGCCCTCTGGCCCTGCTTGTGCTGACTAGCTTGCAGGTGGGGAGAAAGATCGGCATCTGTGGGATGGATGGTGGGAATCCCTGGGCTGGGCAAGGGCTACGGGCGTCCAAGGCGTGAGGATGAATGGGGCATGACGAACAACGTACCTCTCACTGCTGCTCCTGCTTGTTCAGGGGTCCGCTGACTGCCTCTAACACAGCCTTTAAGGGGTTAACTGGAAATGTCAAAGTGTGTTGTGGCAATGTTATAATTACATACGTGTTTACCAGTCATTTCGGATGTTGAATTGTCTCCTTGTGTATACATTTTTGTTCTGCCTCTTTTTAATGATTTACACCAAAATGAGCCAAAACACAGTAACCTTCATGTATGCTGCATAATTACAGGAAAGCTATAACAAAATATTGGGTAGTGCTCTGTTAAGGAAGTTTTTCTACAACCCCTTGTTGAGGGCTGTAAAACCACGAACTCTTGGGAGGCGGATTAACACACCAAAAAGGAAAGGCACACCTCTCTTAATGGATAGCAGCATGACTGAGCGACAAGGGTGGAATCCCAGGAAGGGGTAATAGTAGGCTGACACAGAGGTATCTATAGAAAAATACATCACACTGATATAGTGAACACATATATATATTTCTACTAGTTTAGAAAAAGTATTTGAGCACATTACACACAGTATAAAATTGCACAGTTTATGTAGAAAAACAGAAGTGTTTTGAGCACTCTCCTCACCCCTGTATTTTATTGTGGGTTCACTATCACAGATGGGCACATAACATCGGGAAGAGTGAGAAAAGGGGACCCAGGCATTCTTAGCGAACAGATACAATCCCTAGTGCCTGCTCACACAAAGTACAGGGCCCTAAAGAGACAATCCACCCGTGCTATGGTTTGTAGGCTCTAGACCTGTTGGTAAGTACACAGCATATATAGAGAAGGGAGGGGAAGCAATCGGAACCAGATACTTTACGAGACAGGAAAAATTGTCATAAAGGCCCCCAGTGGGTAGATCGTCAATAATACAAATGAACACATTGCCTTTAAACATAGTACTAGTGGACAGGAAACAATTCTTCGACACGTTCAGAAGCATCTAAAACATTAGGAATTATTTATGTAGCTATTAGTCGTAAACCCCACTCCCGGGAAAAAGAACTACAGTGTCACCAAGATTAGATACTGTGCAAGTCCGTATTCACCTTAACAGGAGAGAAATGCAGAAATTTAAATACACAGTAACAATCACTGGACTAAAAATCCAGTTCTTGGCCTGGAACTCCCTGGACCGGTTGTGGGTGCAGGAAAAATATCTGTGGGTAGGTAATCTGACAACGAATCTGGGAAATGATTCCCCTTTCCCCAAGGGGAGCCACCCCCATTGAGGCTAGGGAGGAGTGCCTGCTCTGCAAGACCCTTCCTAGGGGGTTTGGACAAGTGGGACCTCACTGGGAGTGACTCCCGTTTTTGGGAAAAGGGCTCCCAGAGTAGAGTAAGTACCCCTATGAAAACGGTACTATCTGCTCATATGGGGGACACAGAAATTGTAAAGGCGAGAAAGCCTTTGTATAACCATATAACAGTATAATCAGAAGTACGATACCTCTCAGCACTGGGACTCCTACAAGAACACCAACGTCCTTAGTTGGAGGAGATTACCGTACGCAAAGCTAAACATTGGGCAGGATCCATACAGCAGGTGCAGGGACACAAAAGCCGATGAACTGCAAGAAAATAAGAATATTCAAGATACCAGTGGTGAAGCTCCAGGGAGCGAGGTGGGCTTCAAGATAGGACAATGTTTGGAGGGGGATATGTGGAAAAGCCCATTGGATTCAACCAATGAAAGCTTTGAGGAACTGAGTGACGTGTACCTTTTTGATGAGAGGATCTTTGAGTTAAATTTTCTAAATACTTCTGTGGGGCTTGTGATGAATCAGCAATGACTCACCCAGAAAACCTGGCCTGGGACCCTGCTCATGTGGCCAGGAAAAGGCAGACACTTTCTGATCCTGACCCTGGGAGTGGTGTTCTGCAGAGGATCACATGAAGGGGGGAGCAAGTCAGTAGGAATGGGAGACCCCCTTATTCAACTTTCCCCAAAACCCCACCCTTCTAATGGCTTATTGTAAAACAGAAGAAATTTGAAAATTCAACTTTGTCTTTAAGGACTTAAAGTCCCATAATTCCTTAAGTACTGGGACGAAGAAGAAGGCTGACATGGTACAATGTTGCAGGAGTCGTCAGATTGTTAATTCAGATGACGCACACCTGATGGAGACAGGGTCTTAAAAGGTCCCCCTCAGGTGCAGGCCACAGGGAAGAGCAGAGAGAGCAAGGCAGCCCTTCTGGTAAAGGTTATCCAGAAAGAGAGGAGCATAACTTGCAGAGATTTTGGAAGTCACAAAAGTGCTATAAAGAGCACCAAATTGAATTTCTTCTTCCCTGAAGAATTTCTTAAATCCTGGTGTTGTGAAGCAAGAAACATTGCAAAGTTTTTAGAAGCTGATCTCAACCACGCAAGCACCTGTTTGTAATTTACTGACCTGGCCAGGTCAGAGGTTTTAATACTTTATGCTGCTCGGGCAGGGGAGTATACCCGAACAGAGAACTTTGAAGTAGTAGGCCTGGCATGGGAGTGTCCAGGTGTAATTGAAGTAGTAGGCGTGGCATGGAAGTAAACCAGGTGGAGGTTGAAGTCATGGTAACAAATCACCCTGACAAACTTTCATTGTTGAAGAAAGTTTTATATAAACTCTGGCAGAATTAAATAAGTGTTTCTTAACAAATATGTTATACAACAATCCTGGCGAAGACAATTCATGTTGATGCAGCTGAACTAAGGATGTGTTATTGTTTTATGTGAAGGTTTTTTTGAGTTCTTACTATTACAAGTGGAAAAGGAAACCTTTATTGAACAATTCTGAAGTGTTGGTTAATTTTGTTATCACGTTGGAACCACAAAGAACGGTGTTGGAACTTTGTCACAAGACAGGTTTTCCTAATTCTTTTCGAAATGTTGAATAGGATCCCGCTTGAATCTGGGGGAAGTGGAATTCACCCAGATTATAAGGAGAGACCGTTCTACTGTGAACCTAATGGTTATATTTGTTGATTGTTAACTGCTATGCATTACCATGTTGAGTTATTGTATGCATAAGTGTGAGGGACAGAAACCTTTCGTTAGTGTTTCCTTTATTTTATTTTAAGCACAGAAATCATCAGGGTAGGGATAGTGAGGCGTTTATCCAACCTTTTTTTGAGTTAATAAAATTACATCTTTTGAAAAACCTTCACAAAGTTGTCGACCTCACTTTTCGGACCCCTCATACCTCCCTGCGGGTCTATAAAGTTACTGCATAGTCTACTTGTCATGTGTCAATGCCTTTTGGCTAGAGCATTGTGAAGGGTAGGCTCTTTGCAGAATCCCAACTTCCACTTAATTACATGGGTGCAAGTGTAGATACTCGTATTCATTCATTTAGCACTTTATATTACCATTTTTAGCCTTTATTTTATATGGAGACATTTATCGTGGTGTGCTCATTTACAGCATTGCTGGAATTTAGCGCAGTGCGCGATCTATCAGCATTTTCTTACTTTAAACTAGTAAGCAAGCTTTAAAGCTTTTTTTTTTTTTTTACTTCACCAAATAATTATAATCAAGACATTACATCTATTTGTGGCTGAGTCTTTGTTTCTGACAATGCATATACTTGGTTTTATATGCATTGTGAAGTGCTGGAAGATCTCTCGAGCTAACATGCTAACCTTTTTGAGGGGAGTTTAATGTGACCAAATAATTATATCGCTTCAAAGTTCCCGGCCTTCTGGCCCATTGCTCGGGTTGCCGCAGATTTATAATGTGCATTGGGGGTTTATCTATCTTTTGTATTTTTGTGTAATATTTGATGAGTACACACGCACGCTGTTACTGGAGGTGTTTTTCATTGTCCAGGGGACCGGAGAGAGCTTGCGTTTTTATGGCCGGGTGTATCTCGGGGGCACGGACGGGGCAGCGTCGGGTCATTGTCACAGGCCATGGCTGCACTCGTGTGTGGTATGGCTGCCGCGCAGATGCCAAGATCTCATTTTAATGGTAACATCTGGAGTCACGGTGCAGTGAGTTGGGACGGCTGGGTTGTGTTTTGTTTCGTCAAACATAGCGAAGGGAGCGGCCACTCGGGTTCGGGAGCCAGATTATGTGACTCCTAAAGTTAGGAGGCAACAATTGGGGAGGTCAAAGGGCAGCCGAGTGCGGTCAATGAGACACCATGGGCTGTATTTTGTTACTGTGTGTAAACGGAGCCTCCCCCCGAAACCGTGAAAGGTTTTATGAGCGGGACTGCGCCTAGTGCCCGTTTATCTAAGGAATGCCTGCTTTTGTCTGCATGAAAGGCTAATACTTCCCAAATGGAGGTAAGCGCTAGCGTGCTGTTGCTACTGGTCAGGGAGGACACCTGGGGGAAGCAGGGGGTGGGGGGGGGCATGGGTGGGTTAGCGTGTACTTTGCCATCTCAATGACTTTCCATCGGCGCCAATTGATGCACTGTGTCGATACTAGGGCAGCCTCCGCCACTCTCCGAATGGAACGTGGTAGGCAAGTGTGGATAGCGATGCTGTGAAGTGGAGTATGGGCTGCCAAGTCGTGTGTTTTTGTTGGGCGCTGTCATGTCACGCCCTGCCGGCCCGAAGGCTTACCTTGAATTCCTGAACCGACGCGCCAAGGATACTGGGATCAATCTGAAAAAGAAGTGGTTTGTTTTACCGGCTTGGCGAAACATTTATTTTATAATGGTCTTGCTATCTTTTACTGCCAATTTTTAAATGAAGATGGCATGGGTCAATCAATGCCTGCTCTTGACCCAAGCAAAGACTAAAACAAGACATGTAAGACACTCTTAACTAGTGCAAGCCGCTAAGCTGGGTGAGGGGACTGGATCAGAATAGAAAAGCAGGCAGAGGGGGGGTGCCTTTACATACAAGCCCCAATTCCACATATGCACACTGGCAAATCATGTATCTTAGAAACAATTGCCATGATGACCACCTTTGCCCTGGGGCTGGTATAAAGTGGTTGTGCCAGGGCCAAACCACCTAAACCCAGAACATCCCTGCAATTGGGCACGTTTTTTGAAGATCTTATTTGTTGTTCGTCCCAACCAGAGAGCGTCTAGCATCTCAAACTGTAATCTGTGTGGATCACATACAGTAGATAGAAGTTGTACACTAGTAGAAGTTTCAGAGGAATGAGCGTTGTTCTAACTGCTTTGCAGAACATTCTTCTTGATGGCCTTGTTTCACCAATGCTGTGCATTCCCATCACCGCAGTGTGGGCCAAGTTGAAGTTCCTGTTTTCCACACCTGACAAGGAGCCATGTCCAATAACGTGGTCTGTGGCATCGTCCCCACTCAGCGTCTTCAATCACATTTTGATGATGCTGTGCCATACCAGATGGCAAATAACAATTTTCTCATCAGTCTGGACATGACAACAAGGTCTAGCCAATTGCCCTCTGGAAAAAAGGTGCCAACAGTAACCACGAACACCTGCTTTGTTTTGCATTACCACTGAGGTGCGGCGGGCTGAGCTGCAGTGCTATAGGCACAGAAAGTGAATGGGCTACTTCAAGAGTACCCATACAAACTTAAGGTGACACCACAAGTGTTTCAACATTTGCAAACATTTGAGAGCCCAGCCACTCTAGCGAGAATGAACAAGGCCCAATAGCCTGTTCTGTGGTATAGTTTGATTGTGTAATCACGGCTTATGCGTTTCTGTACGCACACAGAGTATAATTCAAGGTCTGCAGAGAAATGCAAGAATATAGGTGCTCTGCAGCCATCCCTCCCATCGATCGAGACGTTTGCAAGAAACTCTTGGCCCAGAAGCTAAAACCTATCCTGGTATCTCATTAAACCTCTTATATGTGCACCATGAAAGGTTTGGGAATACCAGCCACATGGGCCCGATAGCTTGGATATTGTCACTGAGTGCTGCAGTGCTTTGCATAGTAGACTGTTTTGTTCGTCGCAGACTCAAGTTCAATGGAGAGCTCCTGGTGCTGAACGAGGCAAGCCCTTTCCTTGAGAGAATGAGTGATTGTAATACAAGACACTGGTGGTTTTAATGGACTTTGTTTCCATGGGAATTCTGTCTACAGTGGTTCCACTGGAAAGGCTCCAGAGGAGATGTAAAACTGAATCTGTTTTCAGATGATCCACCTGACAAAAGCCTGATCCCGTCTCATAAAAAATGGCACTCGTGGTAGAAGCAAAGAGCAATCTTTAGAACAACTAAGGGGACATGTTTTAGTTGTGAGGCTGAAAGGGAGATCGTCCACCCCCTTCTCTTGCACACACATCATATTCTTGCATTATCTAGTTGTATGAACTTTAATGAAGTTCCTGTAGAATGTTTTGAGTTGCACAACAAAGATCAACCATGATAGCGTGGCACAACAGTCTTCTCCCCTCCCTACCCCATTGAGAGTAGTCCTATATGGGCTTTAAGTATTCTAGCCAGTTGGTACCCATGACGACCCACGCGATTCATCTGGTATGTAACCATATATTTAGAGACCACCCTTGTGTATCATTTATCTTAGTCAGTCTAGCCCTGGCTATGACTCGCATAGTGCAACGTAGGACGCCCCCACCCTCTGTTCAACAGGTAAGCTATAAACGAAGCCGGGTTACAGAAAGAATAATTGTTTATTAAATAATGTCCAGTGACTATTTGCGCCAAATGATGGTGATGTTGATTGATACTGTGCACCTCTACCACCCAAAGGGCCGTCTCCAAGCACTCAAGTGGCTGTGTGAGAGAGGGGGCCTGGAAGTGTTGGTGAGGATAGGATAGTTTCAGAAGCAGGAGGAATCGGCTTCTGTGAGCGTTGTTTTGCATGTGGGAGTTGGTTTGGGAGGCCCTGTGTGTTGTAACCGTATGGGTAAGACTCAGTGCTTTGAATATGTGCTAGTATTTGTGTTGGTTTGATGTTGGGGTGAAATGAGGTTGTGCGCACTGGTCAGTTGTCTCCGTAAGGGTCCAGAGTCGTGGATGTCTGTTGGTGTATGACTATTGTGTTGGTGTGTAGTTATGTGGTTGATGGATCTATGGACTATGTGCCGGAGGTTCCCCCTAGGTTTGCTTCCAGAATATCAGAGATAGTAGCGTGTGAACATTATTATTAGATTGATTCTTGGAATGTTTATGTTGTGTTGCTAGCCCATATTCTAGTGTAGTGGCATTGCTTTATTTATTTATTACATTTATTATACACCCAAACCCTGGGGTATCACAGCGTAATGTTGGTTATGTTTAGTAGCAAGAAGAGGAGATGTGTTAGTAAGTAGGTCGATTTGGTGGGGTCTCTGGCGTGACTCTTTGGTTGCCACTTGTTCTTGGGCACGGTTCATCGGTCCAGCTCGCCTCCTCCTTAGGTCAGATCTGACTTCCCTTGCGATGGCAGGTTTAACCTAGTGTGTTCCTTGTTTTTCGTCCACGTTGTTTCTGGCCGTTAGGCGAGGACCAGTTTGGTTGGTTCTCAAAAGGGTGCGCAACAGGGAGGAGGTGCTATTTCGGGGCGGTCCTAGTTATGGGTGGGCAGGTTACGGTGTACCTAGTTGTGATTGGTCCAATGATAGATCTTTTTGGGAAGCTAGAATGTTGTATTTTAACTAATAAAGAAGCCATCACGGATTTGCTGGTGACGGACTGATTTTTGAAGCATGGTATGAAGGAGAGTGCTCCTCGCATAACTGACGTTCAGCCAGTTCTTTTGAAAACATAGATAGATATATATACATATATATTTTAAAAAAAATATATATATTTTATTTTCCTGTCTAGCTTCCTTAGTGCAGAATTGGGCAAGGTGCTACCCCTAACATCTGTATTTTGTTCCTTTGTGTTTTTAGTATAGACAATACCTTTACACAATGTATTTATAAACACAATTCATTTAATACAATTTATCAACCATATAAAACCCATTCTAGTCTTAATTTATTTTCTAAAATACAAACTAATCTTAAAATGTTTCCACTAAAACCCACATTATCAATTCTCACGTAGCTAGACTCAACTATTTCCTCACCCTCAGTAACCACGTTCTGTAGATCATTAATCTTTATAAAAAAATGTCACTAAAGCTAAAATTAACAAGACTGGTGACATTGCCACCAGTCTATTCCAAAAGTCCATGGAGACAACTGCCGAGGGCAAATGCACAAAGTACCCAAGAAATTGTTTGATCCTAAACCGTCGAAGGACATTTCATGACCATGTGTTTCCAAGTCTCGACATTCTGATTTGCACAGTCGACATTTCTGCAATTCCTTAGCGATGACTCTGACCCGTTCTTTCTAATGTTGGTAGGCAATTTCATCTAAGTTTAAAGTACCACCTGCAAAACTTCTGTGCAGGGAACTTTCTCAGGTACAGTTTAATGACATTTGGAGTATAATACAGCACATTATTGCAGTACATCTTAATTCTGTCAATTTCTTCCAAATCTTTAATCACGTCCCATCGTTTAATTTGAGTTTTCATGACTACTTGGGAGTCTGTACTCAAAATGCCAGACTCTTTAATAAAAATTGATCCAGTTCTTATAATTCTGAAAGACATTTGCCCCACCATCCATCATGTCACCCAAGTGTGTCCCCAAACTTGGTTTTCCATGTTTCATCCTAATATATGCAAACAAGCATTGCTTCAAATATTGTGCCCACCATGACTGAAGACCCAATTCTAGGTGTATTACACTTATGGACGTTAATCTAGGCAGACCAAATACCTCTTTCAGGACCCTACCCTCCAGAATATTTAAGTATTTCCTGCTGGTCACATTTATCAGTTCGGCTCCATATAGCACCATGGAGGTTCCTTTTAAACGATAGAACTCTTTTAGAGGGATCACAGAAAATGCACACATCCTACTTTTATGACCTTTATTAAGGTTATTCATGATGGCACCTCGATCTCCAGTCTTTCTGCACTTTTACTATACCAATAGCGGAAAATAAGAAGCCCACTCGCGTTTCGTTAATTGACCACACACAGTGTTTCCTTCGTTTTGTGTAACTTATTGCTACTTAAAAGGATTTTGTCGGATTTATCTCTAGTTTATTAATACTTGGATACGTTGCCATTCCATTCAATGATCTCTGTAACCATGCCGGGGTAAAATCTAATAGGATCAGGTCATCTGAATAGGCGATGCGCTGGCTTAAAAACAAATTGCATTTATATAGGTAGCCCTGCCTTCCCCCAAACCCCTCTAGCTGTTACTCGTGTCCTATAATCCGCCATTTACAGATTAAATAATGTGGGCGCTAATACACATCTGTCTATTGGTTGGTCAGCCTAATTTCCGTGGCTCACTCTAGATGTTGAGGGTGATGGACAGGAGGTGGGAGCAGGGAGGGTTGGAGTGTTCTTGTCCTCTAAGATATTACGCTGTTATCTGTGACTGTGTCTCTTGATTTATTTCTTTTGGTGCAATATGTTATTTCTGTTGACGTTCCTTTGCGGTTGTCATTGTCTGTTGAATAACCAGGTTTTGAGTCGTTTCCTGAAGGTTATGTGGTTTCCTGTGGTTCTACTTTATTTCAGAATAGTGTTCCTGAGGTTTCCAATTGGGCGTGAGAACGCTGTCCCTCCGAATTATTTTTGTATTATTGTCTTATTGTAGGTCATCGTTTGATGTTAGGACCCTTCTTGGTCGGTAGCGGCTGACCTTGTCTTGAGGAATTCAGCTCCTTGTCTGTGCATGGCTTTGTGGGCGATGCAGAGTGCTTTGAATGTAATGTTTTTTTTTTTTAACTGGTAACCATTGTAGGCTTTTTAGAGCTAGAGTGATGTGCTCTCTTCTGTTTAATCTAATCTTAATAGAAAACTAGCTGATGTGTTTTGCACCCATGGAAGTTTTTTAGTGAGTCTTTCCGGCATGCCTAGGTAGAGGCTGTTTGCATAGTCGATTCTTGTAAGTATCCGGGATAAGATTGTAAAGGAAAGAGAGATGTGGGAATAGTCCACGGATTAGTCTTAATAAGAAGAAGTATTTTTTGGTGATTGCGTTGACTTGCGGTTCCCCAGAAAGTCTGTTGTCCATGAGTAATCCTCAGTTATTTACTACGTTGGAAGTCTCCGGTTGTTACCAAGCTGGCCGGCCAGTCTAGTTGTGGCCTACCTGTCTTGATTTCTGTGGATGAGAGCATTATTTACTTTTTTGCTGGGTTCAGTTTAAGGTTGTTTGTTGTCATCCGGTTGTAGATGTCTGTGAAGCAGTTGTTAAGGATTTAGTTTTTTCTGGGTTGTGTTCATTTTCACAATCAATTATGTGTCGTCTGCGTAGTTGTAGGCGGTTAGTCTTGTGGGTTCAAACGATTTTCATCAGTGGGCATATGTAGATGTTGAAAAGCAGGGGAGAGCGGTTGGATCCCCGTGGAACTCTGCACAAGATATTTGTGGTGTTTGAAATGAATGGTGGTATGTAGGTTCTTTTTCGTTAGGTTTGTGATGAATGAGGTAAGCCACTTAAGTGCGGATTCCTGTATGCCACATTCCAACAGTATTTTTATTAGTGTTACATGGCTGATTGTATTGAAAGCCACAGATATGTCCAGTAGCATGAGGGCTGATTTGTCGTTGTCTGCATTTTTCAGGTCGTACCATATCGATAGGCGTGCTGATTCTGCTCCTCTCATTGGTCTGAAACCAACTTGTGACCGCTTGAGTATTCAGTTTGTTTCCACGTATTTAAGTAGGATCTTGTACACATGGTTCCCCAGGATCTTCACTGGGTAGGGCAGGTTGGCTACCAGTCTGTAGTTGCTCGGGTCTTCTGCGCTTTCTAATGCCTTTATCAATGGTTTGATCTATGCTGATTTGAAGGAGGCTAGTAGAAATCCTTTTTCAAGTGAAGGGTTCATTGGGTTCCGTAAGTGTCACTGGGGTTTTGTGGTTGATGATTGCTTTGAAGTTGTCTGGGTTGGGGGTGGGCAGGGTTCCCTTGGGGATCCTGCAAGGTTGGTGTCCGTGACAGGTGTGGCAAAAGTTTCTTCTGTGATTGGTTCTAGGCAGGTGAGTTTTGATGTAGTCTGTGTTTCGCCCTTTGTCTGTGTCTTTGTACGGCTGTTGCGGTTATATTGGCCTGGGTTGTGTTAATGGTCTGCTGGATTGTTTCTATTTTTGATCTCAGGTGGCTGGTGATGTTGTTACAAAGTGCTTGCTGACTGGTTTCCTGCAGGATGAGTTTTTTTTTATTCTGAAGAGTTCTTTCTGTGGATTGTTTGCCAATTGTATTCTTGTGGCGTAATCAAATGTGTTTGCTTTGAGAACTGTTGATTTATATAGTCTGAGCTGTATTTTGGTATTTTATCTTGTCCTGTCTGTTGTATTCTCGCCGTGTTTTTTTCCATTTTATGGTTGTTTTTCTGTTCTTATGTGAACCATTTGGCAGCCAGTTTTTTGGGTGTGGCTTTGAAGAGTTTTCACTGGTGCCGGGTGGTCTAGTGCATTGGTGATCAAGGTGCTGTGTGTTTTCTGTTGCATTTGGGTTGTTTTGGTGGGTTCTCTGCTGCTCAGTAGGGTTGAGTTGTAACAGTCTGAGAGGCCACCCTGAACACAGGGAGTTCCTTCCCTCCCCAATCTAGGTGTTGCACAATAAACTGTTTAATGTTAATTTTTTCATTTAGCCATATCTCCAATTCATTTAATACCCCTTGGATCCCTCCCCGTAATCTACCAATGAGCCAAGAACCAGGCCGGTGTATAGGAAATATATTGGTTCCTGAGGCTTGTGGAATCTCCTTAGATCACATGCTGTGCATAGGCCGACATCTAGTGGAAGCTGCGGAGTATTAGTTTGTTTTTTGAAACTCGAAAAAGGGCGTCGACACAGGGCGTGCCAGTAATACTATCCCTAGTCTGACGTCCACTGTACCCATGATCCCTCACGCGTCTAGGACCCTCAGATTGTTTTTTTCCGCCATTCTGGTCAGAAGCATTTCGCGGAGTTGCCTGGCCTTAGCCATACTTTTGCTAAATATTGTTAAATTTACCCATTTCTCCACCCCAACGTCAAGTCACCGAACTTCCACACTCGACGCCGGCCCGGAGAAGAATTCGACCGTCGACAGCTGCACGACGGATTTGGGCCTAGGAAGGCCTCTGGCCTCGGGCCAGGCCTTGGAAGGCCGCTGGCCTCGGCCCTGCAAGTAGGGAGAGTGGGGGGTGGACATACTCTACACTCTTTTGGTATATAGGTACATTCTTATATATTCCTACACTTACAAGCCCGCTGCCATAAGGTGCATATGGAGGGTACCCCATTCCAATTCTGCCCCAAGTGCAACCGCAAATACCCTTGGGTCGACAGACACGGCATGTGCAATCTCTGCTTGCCGAGGGACCACCCCGAGGTGAACTGCAGAGCGTGTAGTAGGTTTAAACCCAAAACACTTAAGTACTGTTCGATCAAGCGTTGGGCCCACCACGCCAGGCGTCAAGAGGCCATGGCAGCGGAGGGCGTCTTCAGCGATGGCAGCGGCGCCGTGCTTTCGGACGGCGAGGGCATTATGGCGTCGAAAGACAGCCAAGCGCAAGTCCCCGACCTCGGAAGGTCGTCCGGCAGGGCGGCTATGTGGAAGACCCCCGGCGACACAAGCTCTTCCCACAGCACTTCCACAAAACACATGAAGTCCAACCGGGACTCGACACGCACGTCGAGTTCTCGGAAAGAGGCACATAGAGAACGGTCCAAATCGGCATCCTCTGGGCGTTCTCGATCACGATCGCCGCATGACTCCAGGCAATCATCCACTGTTGCCAAGAGTGCCTCGCTCCCCAAGGTAACGGAAGTTCGATCGTCGGAGGACGAAGCCGACTTCCATCCCCAAACCGCACTCCAGGAGTCGGTGCCCGCAGATCGCGTTTCGGCGGCTCCCGAACCCCTACCTCCACACTGCAAGGATAGGGACACTACCCCCGAACCTCGACGCCAGGCGTCGAAAGGCTCCGTAGGGGCGAAAAAACAGGGAAAACACTCTTCCACTCACGGGGAGGGGGAAAAACAGAGGAAGCAGCCTCTGCCTTCTTCCACACCTTTAAGACACTCCACTCCTCAGAAACAGACACGTCCAAGTCTTCTGCTATCACAAAAACCCCTACTCAGACCACCAAGTCTAGTCAGGATAAGTCAGAGAAACTTCCAGAAAGGGTCATCCCCAGTTCTACAGAATGGTCTAGTGATGACATAGACAGGGTCATGACAAGGATGTAATCATTGGCAGATTTATAC
This sequence comes from Ambystoma mexicanum, assembly GCF_040938575.1. Taxonomy (NCBI): domain Eukaryota; kingdom Metazoa; phylum Chordata; class Amphibia; order Caudata; family Ambystomatidae; genus Ambystoma; species Ambystoma mexicanum. The sequence goes on from NC_090933.1 coordinate 397,702,650, forward strand.
GCAAAAAACCCTGAACACTTTCTCTCATATACTCCCGACGGGTCAGCACCCGCAGGCTCTAAGGATCCTATACCTCCAAGTAAAAAGTCCCGGTTTGAAACACCAACACGGTCTTCGGACCCCTTCTATGTACAGCCCTACTCTCAGTATCAAGGAGAGACATCCTTTTGTGAGGATCCAGATTTGGGCATGTTGGAAGAACATACTGGTACGGGCTACTATGAGGATAATGAGGACCAAGAAGAGGATGAGGACGACCCGGAAACCTACAGAGTTGATTTCCCGGTAGAGAAGGAACCCCCGGTTACCGACTCCCCTGTCGACAACCAACCTCTCCTGAATGAAGTGCTGTCTTGAGCAGCTGAACATTTCCACATTGACACCCAGGGTGCTCAAGAGGAGAGGGACTTCGGCGAAGAGTTAGTGGGAGAAAGGAGGCCTGTTGCTCAGGCCATCCCTATCCTGAAGTCTATTCAAAGGAGAATAGACCCTTCACTCATAAATCCTAACCTCACCAGAGCAGTGAACCCCAGGATTGAGAAACTTTTCAGGGCAGCCCAATCAGACCCACTGTATATAAGGGGGCATCTGAAGCCGGACTCCCTAGTTGTTACAAACACCCGCAAGAGGGCTGGAACACCCTTGTCATCGTCCGAAGCTCCTCCCGACAAGGAGAGCAAGAAATTGTATGGGTTGGGCAGGAAAGTTGCCTCCACTTCCGCATACCAGGCAAGGATTGCCAACTCCACCACCCTGTTGGCCAGCTACAACTGCCATCAATGGGAAGAAGTCGCGGCACTCATAGACTCCGCCCCAGAACCCTTAACGAGCCAGTTGGCACGAGTTTCGGCGGAGGGAAGAGCCGTGTCCGGTTGCATTCTAAAGTCAACCTTTGATGCCACGGATAACGCCGGCAGATTGATAGCAGAAGGAACTGTTATCAAGAGACACGCTTGGTTAAGGCAGTCTGGATTCAAGGCTGAAACCCAAGCATTATTGTTAGATAAACCGGTGGAGCCGGATCAGTTTGGTAAGGCGGTCGAGGACACGCTGAAAAATGCCAAGGACGAGTATGAAACACTCAAATCCCTAGGCCAACTAACCAATAAACCGCCTAATCAGAGAGGGAATGGCAATTTTCGTCGCCCACGCGGCCAAAATTCCCAGAGAGGATCAAACTATTCCCAGGGGCAGGGTACACCGTGGAGCAATAATAACCAGCAGTCTACCAAGGGTTACGGCAGGGGTAATAATTGAGGACGTGGGAAAGGTAGAGGCAGCCCCAGTAGAGGAGGTGGCACAGTGACGCTCAGTTCAGGGTCCCTTCTCATGCAACCCCAGTAGGGGGACACATTTCCAACTTCACCCAAGCTTGGGAAGGGATCACATCAGACAGATGGGTGCTGTCCACAGTATCCGCAGGGTACTGCATAGAACTGTTAGAGCGTCCCCAAAACCATCCTCCACGACAAAGAATACATTCTTTGGACCACCACAAGATCCTCCTCGAGGAGATCGTCAATCTGCTAGCAAAGGACGCGATAGAACTCGTCCCGGGACACCAGGTAAACAAGGGTATTTATTCAACTTACTTCCTTGTGCCAAAAAAAGATTTGACAATGCGCCTAGTATTGGACTTACGGCCTGCAAACAAGTATGTCAAGCCCCAAAAGTTTTGCATGACTACTCTCCAGGAGGTAATCCCCCTCCTAAAAAAGGGGGATTACATGGCAACACTGGACATGAAAGATGCCTATTTTCATATTTCCATGTTCCCAGCACACAGAAAGTACTTGCGCTTCAAGGTGGACAGTCGGCACTACCAGTTCAAGGTACTGCCCTTCGGGATAACTTCGGCTCCAAGGGTATTCACCAAGGTACTGGCGGTGGCGGCAGCACACCTACGCATGGAGGCAATCCCGGTGTACCCTTACCTGGATGACTGGCTCATCACGGGGGAGACCCCAGTAATTTGCAGAGCAAACATTCAAAGGACAATCAACCTCCTTTTCGAATTGGGTTTCTCATTAAACGAGAAAAAGTCAAGTCTCGTGCCAAGCACATCCAAACAGTTCCTAGGAGCTATCTTAGACACTAAAGAGGGGTTGTCCTTTCCTTCCGAGGAAAGAATTCGGAATATACTGCTGCAAATTCCGCAATATCAGTCCGGTCGCCAGTTAACGGTATGCAAAGCAATGCGTTTGCTGGGCATGATGGTGTCATGTATTTACCTGGTCCCCCACGCGCGCCTGCGCATGCGTCCCATGCAAGAATGGTTGGCGAAACAGTGGTCTCAGGCAAGTGGTCAGTGGGACGATCTAGTGGTCGTTTCGCCAACACTTGTACAAAGCCTTCACTGGTGGACAAGAGAGAATCTGTCCAAGGGGAAACCCTTTTACGATCCCGAGATACAGGCGGTAGTCACAACCGATGCATGCCTGATGGGGTGGGGAGCTCACCATCTCCACCAACAGCTCAGGGTCTCTGGTCCACTCAGTGGTCAAGAATCACATCAACCTGTTAGAGCTTCTGGCAGTATTCAGAGCACTTCAAGCGTTCGAGCCCTACCTGTTAAATCTGTCAGTGCAAATCCGGACGGACAGCACTACAGCCATGTTCTACCTGAACAAGCAAGGAGGGACTCGGTCGCCAAATCTGTCCAAGCTTGCCCAGAAAATCTGGATATGGGCACTCAAACGGAACATCTTCCTGTCATCGCAACATGTTCCAGGGGATCTCAATTCCCTAGCGGATGCTCGGAGCAGAGACCCCCTCCCAGAGGAACACGAATGGTGTCTACACAGAGAAGTCGTAGAAGATATCTTCTCTCAGTGGGGTTTCCCCACTATAGACCTATTAGCCACAAGCGAAAACAGACAATGCCCAGGATTTGCATCCAGGTTCCCCCAACCAGACTCCCAGGGGAACGCCCTGTGGATGAACTGGTCAGGGATGTTTGCGTACGCTTTTCCACCAACTCCTCTAATCAGGAAGGTGGTCAACAAGATGAACAGAGAATTGATGACGCTCGTCCTAGTTGCTCCCATGTGGGCAAGACAACCGTGGTTCCCACACTTACGCAGATTGGCGGTGTGCGAACCCATCAAACGTCCGGGCTGGTACAACCTACTGTCCCAGCACCAAGGTCAAACAGTGCATCCTCAACCCAACTCAATGAACCTGGCAGCATGGCTCCTGAGGTCATGAGTTCGGACATCTCAATTTACCACAGAGGTGTATGGACATCCTAAAGGAATCTAAGAAACCTAACACAAGGCACTGCTACTTTGACAAATGGAAGAGATTCGTTATCTGGTGCCAGAATAAACAAATCAACCCAGTTGATTGCACTCCTTCCACTATTGTTACATACTTGCTCCACCTGCTGGACGCAGGACTGGTTTTTAACTCACTGAAGGTACACCTGGCAGCCCTGTCAGCATACACCACTTCTCATAACAAGGTGTTGTGGTGGAAAGTACCAGTAGTTAAAGCCTTCATGGAAGGAGTAAAGAGACTTCACCCTCCTATTTTAAACCCACCACCAGGATGGGACCTTAACGTGGTGCTATCTTAGCTCATGGGCCCCCCCATTCGAGCCCATGCACAAAAGCAGTCTCAAACACCTGACTTACAAAACGGCCTTCTTAGTAGCAATTACATCTATAAGAAGAGTCGGTGAAATTCAGGCTCTGTCAGTGCAAGATTCCTTCTTTACTGTCCATGAAGATAAACTGGTTTTACGCACACACCCTAGGTTTTCACCTAAGTTTATTTCAAAATTCCATGTGAACCAGTCCATCGAGCTTCCGGCTTTCTTCCAAGACCCACACAGCTCGGCTGAGGTGAAACTATACACAGTAGATGTGCGTAGGGCGGTCCTCTACTATGTAAACAAGACCAGACTGCTAAGGGAAACAGATCAGCTGTTTGTCTCCGTAGCTACAGGCAGAGAGGGGGATCACGTCTCTAAAGGTGCCATCTCTAAGTGGATTATTAACTGTATCCAGCTGTGTTACTCACTTTCTGAAAAAACTCTGCATTTCACGCCTAAGGCCCACTCTACAAGAGGCATTGGGGCCACTCTGGCTTTCATTGCAAATGTACCCCTTGACACCATTTGCAAAGCAGCTACTTGGAGCTCTATTCACACTGTTACTCCGCACTACTGCATTGACGCTCATTCCAAGACAGATACACAAGTGGGACAAGCGGTTCTAAGACATTTATTTGCTCATGATCCTTCTCACATCCCACCTCCTTCAGGTACTGCTCGCTAATCTATGCACAGCATGTGATCTAAGCAGATTCCACAAGCCTCAGAAGGGATACATTACTCACCGTAATCATATTTCTGATGCTTGTAGCTGCTTAGATTCACATGCGACCCACCCTTCCTCCCCTCTGAGAGAAGGCGCATGGATGCTTGTAGTCTTACCTTTCTATCTATCTGCTTGGATTATCTGTACTCCCGCTACTCCTCATGCTACCTCATGTCAGAAAAAATACAATCTGAGGGTCCTAGATGAGTGAGGGATCATGGGTACAGTGGACGTCACACTAGGGATAGTATTACTGGCACGCCCTGTGTCGACGCCCTTTTTCGAGTTTCGAAAAAAACAAACTGTAATACTCCGCAGCTTCCACTAGATGTCGGCCTATGCACAGCATGTGAATCTAAGCAGATACAAGCATCAGAAATACGATTACGGTGAGTAATGTATCCCTTATTGGAATTGCATGTTATGAAAATCACACTAAAATGGCAAACACCACTTTATACATGACACAAAACAAACTTCTCAACATACATAAATCACACAAATGAGTTGAAAAGAACACAAATCTAAATTCTTTACTTTCTATGAATTTCCCTTCAAGAAATAATGAAGCTGATCAATAAACCGGTATACACCGGGTAGCATGACAGTTTGGCAGTTTTCCACACTTTTTACAAAAAGCATAATAGTTGGGAACATTTAATTTATTACCCATATTCCTAACTTTACCCTCTACCTGTTCGCCAACTCTCAAATTTGGAACATTGTCAGATCAGCCAGAAAACCAATTTACATGGCCATTACAGTTCCCAGAGTCGCAGGTGGATGAATTTTATATTGCTAAAATCACCTGGAAATGATCTAAAAACTGATCCATATTTCAAGAAAGTACGACTTATGGTTGCTGAGAAAAAGGCCTGAATGATGATCGTCCTTTTAAATTAATAGCACATCTTTGGGATATGCAGATTGGAGGCCTCCTGCCTCCAGCGCCATTTGCCTCTCTGGGCCAGTGTTTTTATTAGTCTTTTTGTTGTTTGAGGTGTAAGGTGCGGATCATAAGTGGGGGGTGCATTTGCTACACAGAGACCCTCATTGCAGACATCTAGCATCCTGTCTTCTTCTCTGAAGGGGACCACCTTTTGATCTGAAAAGCTTCAATTTTCCTGTATTTTTTTCCTTTCCAGAGTTCAGCCTTGTTCACAACTCCCCCCTACATTCCGGGCATGCACCAGGCAAAGCATTTGGCCTGCTCAGAACTGCCCTTTCAAAGACACCAAGTCTTGGGAAAGTCTGTTTTCAAAACCTCTAAGCAGATGCACTTTATTGCAGTTGTAAATAGCTGGGGGATGTAAAAGCCAGGCTTGCAGTGGGGGAGTTTTTTGTGAAGTTTGCCCGCAAACAAGTCTAAAGGGTTTGCCTTGGGCCTAAATTAAATCTTTGTGATCCATAGAACAAAGGTTTTTTTTTTCCCTTGTTGCTGATATTTAGCCTGTGAAGCATAATCTTTATGCTGATAAGAGAACTTTGTCTCATGTCTTGCTTTAACTTGCAAACACACATGCAAAGCCGTTTTGGCGTTGGTGTTTATAAATCCTGTTTTTCATGTGAAATGGACCATTGTATTTCTTCTGCCATTGTGAATTAAAATACTGCTTTTCCTTTGGTAATGACGAGTAAGCCTTTTTCACATGGCCCTTAAGTTCCATTGGCTTGGGGGGGCTTTGATTACACCCCACAGAGTTTAATAAGTTTAAGGCCTCCAGGTCTAAGCTCTCACAGTTTTTCTTGCTGGTATGGAGTATTTCCTTTCTGGCCAGTAGGCAGGTTTGGAGTGTGATGTAGAATGGTATTAAGTAATGGTCGCTCAATACCATCGGTGTAGGTGGCGCAGATGCGCATAGTCCTTCTGTGCAGAAGATTGCATCGAGGGTGTCCGACGTTGTGGGTGGATCCATTTACTAGTGCTTGAAATGCAATGTTTCTAGGAGTGCGCATTGTCCGTTCCCTGCGGTTTCGGTTTCTTTTTCGACCCAAATGTTGAAGTCTCCCAGTATCACTAGGTTGTTGTGATAGGTTGTTAGAATGGCAGCAGAGGCTGCTAGTTTAGTTACGAATTTGGGGTTGTAAAATGGTGGTCTGTAGATCAGCAGGAACACTGTTGGTTTGGTTGTTGAGTTCGAACATGATGAGTAAGGATTCACCGTTTTCTGCATTGGTTGGGTGAAGGTTACTTACACACATGCCGCCTTCTCTGCGGCACAAAACAAAGCTTCAATAGAAAAACTCACTTTTTGGAATTTCCCTTTTGGGTCTCGTGCATTTGGAACACAGGCCAAATGAACGCTTCAACATTCCTGTCCTACAAAAACCCCTGATTGTCAAAATTAAACAATACCATGGAACATCAAAAAGGTATAATCAAGTTCATGATTTTGTAAAGTTGGATTTAAATCACAGCATCGTTGTTGATTTTTGTAAAACACTTTCTCCATCGCAGTGCTCTTCACTCTTAATCTCCCTGCAAGCTTGTCAAAACTAACAGTGAAAGCACATCAAACATTGAAAAACCGCACATTTATCACACATGGAACAGTTTCCTTCACCCTGAAGCAATACAGAAATCTCACTAATATCAGGTTCTCTTTTTCACTAAGCAAAGCACTTTTCTACCCAGCACCAAAAACCCAGAAGTTCAGTTGCATTCAGCATCACTCTGCTTAAAGGCAGCGTCTGAGGAAAGGTGACGGTTTGGAATTTCGTTTTTAGACAAGGGCCCCCCTTCGCTGTAGGTAATTCTGGGGTTGACAAGAAAAATGGGTTTATCCGTTTACATTAACAGACTATAGTTTTTGTTCACACTTGGAGTGTTTGTTGATTTCGAATGTTGGCAAATTCACCCTGTGTTCTTTGGCTATGGGTGAGTTAATAGAATTATTATTTATCAAAATATACTATGGTTCTGCTTCCATACCCCCACCAATTAACTAATCCAACAAATCCCCACGCTTGGTTCTGCTGGACAAACTACTTGCATTGGATTTCTGGGTTTGGTGCTCAGGAAAGACATAGCATTTCAGGACCCCCCCTATGGGGGAAGCACGGGTATCTAGTCAGGCACTTCAGTCATGGATCGCCACCAGCCGTTATCCCTCTATTTTGCTGTCCTTGCAAAGATCACAGCCTCTTTAGTCTTTCCCAATTGCTGTCTTCCAGGCAATGTTAAGTCAGGAGCATTTTTCAATAGTTGCACCCAGTTGATTTTTAGGCAGCTCTTTCCTCTCTGGTTTATGCATCCACTTTTTAACCTCAAAGCCATTCTTCAGAAATATTAAAATTTGCAGGTGCTAGCTTATTAGCCCTGAATTTTAATTGGACCCCTACAGTCCAATCCATCCAAGTCCTAGCCGCTCTCTGTGGATAGGCACAAGGAGTTATGTAGTTGAAGTGATGGGAGGGATGAATCCACCAGCTGGAGTTTTCGTTTGATATTTTTCAATTGTCCCCCTAAAAGTCATGACATGGCAGCTTTCTTTATTTTACAAATAAAGCTAACAACATGCATCTTTTTTTGTTCTTCTAATCATTCCGCCCGTAATGAACTAACTCCTGTCTTGGCAGGAGACATTCTTTTGCAGTTTATATAAAAATGATAATAGTTATGTTTACTAAGTTATCACATCCCTGAATCTCTACTTTGTGACATTTTTCTGGGGAGTTGGAAACACATTTTCTAACTCTTGTCCACGTGGTTTAATTATGATACGGGTTACTTCATAAATAGGCCTGTTCAGCAGCTCTCTAGTGATACTTGAACCATTTTGGTGTGACTTATGATTTTTGAGAACATTAAAACACTATGATTGTTCATTTAACCTAATGGGCATCTTCAAACATATATGAAGATCCTGACTTTCATTTCACAGTCAAGTTTAATTTCTCCTCTTAACAGGGCATTTACTCATTTGTAAATTCATCAGCCTTTCTTCTCCCAAGGCTAATGGTCCTCTTGTTGCTTATCTCTGAGAATGGGCCCCAATAAACCACCTTCCTGGTCACTGCTTGAGTGTTCTGAATAGAAACTGAGCCCTTCTCAGGAAGTAGAAAGTTAGCCATGCCTCTAGAAATAGACACTTATGTCTGTGAAGGTTACATTTCCTTTGGCACATGAGGCAGTCTGTTTATTTTTAATATAATTGTGTCTTGCCTCCACTTGTTCATTTTTCCACCATGATAGGTTCATTTTGGCAGGGCACATTTTTAACTCCATGTGTTCATTATTTCAGCTGCAAAATTCACCCACTTCGATCCTCAGTTTGTGTTTGCAAATGCCATGCGTTCCATGTAGAAAAAGCCTTTAATTTTTCTTGGCTTAGTCAATCCCATGCAACGCGCAATCAGGGAGAGGATTTTTCTTTATTTGAAATACTGCCTTTTCAGTTTGGCCTTCATCTCAGCAGGTTTTCAATTGTCTGCAATTTTTAGGCTCAACTTTGCTAAATTGTTTCCTTCGTCTTAGGCAAAATATATCCAACAGGCAATTTGGGAGACTGCAGTCTCTGTTTGCTATCCCCCTCTGCCTGAAAAATGAGCGAATAGGAATCCCTTCCTGCTTTGCACCAGAGACTGATTAGAAATACAAAGTGCTATATGAAGCTCTTCACTCAAAGTATTGCTTGCTCATCATAGAAGGTCCCACACAGTGGTCCTTGAGTTTTACCCATTGTTCAGCCTTAGTCTATCATTTTAACCCGGTGTGCTTTCTCCCTTGCTTGTTTGTGGGTCTGGCTGTCTTCCTGCTCAAAGACTTCATAACGTGGATATCAGAGGTACTCAGAATTTCTGTTTAGACAGACCATGGCAACCAGCATTTTACTATGCTTCTACTTGCCATTGAGCCTGTTTTGTGCCGAGGGAATGTACTGTGCAATCATGCTTTCATGGAATCTATTGCTTGCTGACTGAATCTCGATTACTATTTATCCAGGGCACCTGAGCTGCGTACATAGTGGAGTGCTTGCTAATTAATATCTGTCAAGTCGCATACAATCTTTACCAAATAGATGCATCCGTTGATGGGGCCTGTAAGTCAGACATATTAGTAGCCCACATGTTTTCTGAAAATACAACTAGAACACCTGTTATGGAGCTATCTCTGCCTGCTTTATTACTGCGGATGTCCTTTTTGTTTTTTATTTGTAATATCATTGGAGTTCCCTCAAAGAAACTGAGGATGGCTAGGCTGCAATCTGCTTAATTGGTATAGCTAGATGCGAATAAAACTAACCACAGGCACATCATTCTTTTGTGCATTGTTACTAATTTTACTGAATTGGGTCATACTCCTTTGTGACACCTCACTCACCCAAATAACATAACCTGGACATAGGCTTTGCACAGCTCTTCCCAGCAAGACATAAACTCTTCTTAATAATGTTTAATCTATGTAGTCGCATCTCAATTGTAAGTGCTCATTTTATGCAATGGTCCGGCTTGATTGTACCGTACAATGTTGGCCTAGAATGCCTCAGTGCTTTAAAGCCGTACACTGGCAGTGAAGTTGAACTGGAGACTTCCAGCCCTTTAAGATGAGTAGCAATACCCTTGTGATGGATGGGGATGCAGATTTTAATCGCATCAATAATTCAGACGACACAAATAGCTTGGCAAAAGTTAGTCTGTTTTAATGCAAGTAACTAAAACGGGGAGTACAACGAACATCAGCAATCGCTCGATACTCCACTCTCAAACGTTTCATAAAAAAGCTGGGTTCTTAAACCCTAAACTGGCCATAGCTGACGTGCTGACCTGTGCCATTACAAACTGGAAGCGGGATTGGCTCTAAGTGAACTACTAAGTATAGGTGTAATATCTATATAGAGTAACAGAGAGCAATAATTGGATAGTCCATAACAGGTGGGGCAACTACCCTCCCTAAAAGGGGGGGAGGTGAGCCCTCCCTTCAAAATGGCCACTATGAACGTCACTAAATGTGCGACGTCCCATTGGCTACACACACTATAGGACCCCCACTACATAGTCCTCTACAATTGGTTGGCTACTAACCCCCGTCAGTAACTTTCCACCTACGTGAGCAGCATGCAGACTGAACAACCAGGTGCGGGTGAGCTTGCCTTGATACCAGCTTCCCACCAATTAAAAGCACATTCCATCACCTCAATGGTTCAGTGTCAATTAGTGTTTGAAGTTATCCTTGAGTCTGTACTGTTCTCCGGGATTTTTTTAAGGAGTATGGGTACGGTCTGGCTTCCGTGCGTAGGTGGGATCTCCTCATGCGTCGAACTTTCTTCCATCACATGACCGGGCACCACCATTTGAGCCTTTTCGTCTATTTGATTTTATTCTCTAATAGTCTTCTGACGTCTTTTGTTTTCACTTGACCTTCTTGAAGAGGAGCTTCTGTTCATTCACATTAATTGTATCCAATGTCGGCCAATTCTAGTTCCGATACGCCCTTGGCTCTCTCTGCTCATCCAAGTGCTTAGCTGAAATATATTCTGTTTAATTCAATTGTTTTTGTAACTGCAACACTGATTTGAGGCCTTCCTCGTTGCTCAAGACTGCTATATACGTAGTGGAAGTTTCATTATTTATTTGATCCATATGTATCTGAGGTGTATGTGTATATGTTGTCCCTTGCCGCGATCTATTCACTATAAGCATTTAACTAGCTTCAGGATTACTTTGCTGCTTGCGTTTCGTTGCATCTGTACACGTTTAATCAAAGCATCTTCATTATATTTATGCCATATGTCACTTTATCTTGATCCCAAGATGTCACTTATCCTTGGTACTTCTTTATTATTCATAAATCGTCTACCTCTCTGGTCTGGTTATCTTCTATGTGGAGTCGATTGTAACGCTCACCTGATTCCCGTAGTGGCGCCGGTCTTGACTGGGCGCATACCGTATCTTCAAAAGTGATGTGTAACACACGGCTGGCTCTTTGGGCTGGACCTCTGTGCACTGTATGTCTGGCTCGAAGGGTAAGATGTCTGCAGATAGAAAATGTGGGGTTAATGAACTGGGTTATTGAATGCCTCTCTATTCTTCCCTTTCTCTTCTCCTGTAGAACCCCAAAGGTTAACGCTCTCACCTTAGGTAAGTGAACGTCGTGCTCTCCATCTGCCTCGAGGCAGGGTGCTGTAACCAGTTTCTTCACTGGATAAGGGGAGCAGGCCTCTTGACTTCAGAGGACTGCTGTCCGTCGTTTACTGCACGAACGGTAAGTTTCGAGTAATTCTAATGTCTTTAAAGTCTTTAGTAATGATGTCTCTTGTTTTGCAGGGTTCCGGCGATGGCGGGCTGAAGTGAGTTGAAGATGGAGCCCGTGTGATGAATAGAAGCGCCTGGAAGCACGTAAGTAAGTGCTTGTTGCCTGCTTCACGATGCGCTCTAACTGTCTTTTTATTTTGCAGGTACAAGTTCGGGGCGGCTGCAGGGTTAGATGTGGAAAGGAGTGATGGCACGTGAGTATTAAAGTTCCCCAATGTCTTTAAACGCACCTTGTTTTGTCTTTCAGATGCGGGATGCAGAGCCGAAGGCCTCCGGAGCGTGCGAAGAGTTGGTAAGCTTTTGTCTTTCAGATGCCGGAATGCAGTGTGAAGACTTCCGGAGCGCACGAAGAGTAGGTAAGCCTTTGTCTTTCAGATGCCGGAATGCAGCGCGAGGCGTTGGTGACAGCCGATGGACCAGGTAAGTGACGAGCTGTCACTGAAGACCGTAATGCTAACCTGTTCTTTCTTGTCTTTATAGGTGTTGCTGAAGACTGGATTCAGAATGGTAAGCCTTTTTCCTTAGGCCCAGGATCAGATGCAGAAGACACGATGAGCGTTCTGCTGCTGAGGATGCAGAATAACGCAAAGCAAGATTCATCCATCGGGTGTGGTTTAAATAGCCTCCTGTAGTGCTTAGGTGTCTCCTTCCACAGCCACGCCTAGGTAAGAAAAGAGTTCCTGCTTTACAGAAGAGTTCCAGTGTTCTGAATCTAGGGAGTGGCTCCTGCCCCACCCAACAGGAAAAGTAGTTCCAAACAGAAGAGGATCAGAGACTCAACTGGCAGGCAAGTAAGCAGCATGGTCTGCTGCAGGTAAGTCCACCCAAGCATTATGAGCCCGGCGCTTCCAGCGCTGGGACTGGGCATATTTATGAGCCTGGTGCCACTGGCGCCAGGACTGGGTCCAAAAGGTCCCAATTGGGACTGGTTGGCACTCGGAACCTGGGTTATGGATCTGCTTCCAAGGGAGTTGGGAAAACCCTGACCTTTTGGAAGCAGAGATCATGACATCGATTGTGTCATATGATGTCACCATTCATCCTGGTCATTCAGTTTCTTTGTTTCAGCAGGAATTGCATTCAAATGACCATCCTATTGTCTTGGATGTAGGTATGGTTTCCTCAATGGGTACTTCACTTCCCATATTATCTTTAGGTATAGGTATTTTTAAGGGCAATGCACAGAGTCGTTGCTCTTCTTGCTTTCTGATTGGTGTAGTATATGTCACATACTTTGGTTCATACTTCTCAGGTAATGTAGGCGGGGCAGGTGGAGTGGGGGTACTTGGCTCCTCCTCTACAAAGTGCTGTACATATACCCCATAACGGAACTTATCCTCACTGGTCTTTCTTGGTCGGAGGCAGAATTTAAGATTAAAATGAAGCCACTTTATCTGGTGACTTCTGTTCTGGACGTTCGAAATACCTTTCAACCCCTACAACCTACCCTTCCGTTCTCTCAGATGAAAAGCAACTGTGTCTGGCCAGTGGTGGTGGGTTAAGGGAGCGAGAGACCTGCATGGTACCGATATGGGATTTTACATTGATGTATCTTTACCCCCCACTCTACTATATCTTTGGCACAATTTCTGGTCATTTGGAGGCAGTGCTTCCCCAAAACATCATTTCAAAAGAGTGTGGGAGCCCCTCTACTGAGAACGAACATGGGTCAAATATCCTATTCTATGGAATTTCTTCCACTTGGGAGGTTCAACAACGACATTTTAGCTCACTGCACCCTTTCCCAAAGCATGAATGTGTTTTCAAGACAGAGTCTAAGGGCATACAGCGTTGAATAATTATCTTATTCTGTAACTGACACACTTCATTATATTTTTAAGTAAATTGCAACTTCGAGGGGATTGGATCCCCTGACGTATTCCATATCTATGACGGGTAATGTCCACAGCTGTGCTGCTTCGAAAAATCTTTGGCGTCTGCGTCGATGACGTTGATGCGCCGTCCCCAAGGACCTCCTCCGACGGCCGACGTCACCCGATGTGATAAGTAGGACGCACGACGCCCATAGCCTCAGTTGCGTTTTTTCCGCGAACGTGTTCGCTTCGTGTAGCTCGGTACGCCTCGACTCGTTGGAGTTTGCTGTTTCAATTCTCGGTTCGTTGAACCTGTTCGGTTTGTTGTGTAGACCTGTTCGTGGCGATGTCTTTCTCGTCTTCAACCCCGCGTCCGGGCTTCAAGAACTGTGGGGACTGTGGGTCCAAGATGTCGGTCACGGACTCGCACAACGCCTGCCTCTGGTGCCTCGGGGAGGCCCACGATACGGACGACTGTGTCGACTGCCAGTCGCTCACGGCAAAGGCCTTGCGGGAACGCAAGAAGAAGCTGTTGGTAGGCCGGGTGTCTAAGCCCCGGAAGTCGAGGTCTGCGGGGCTTTCGACGGATGACTCGAGGGGCGACTCTCTGCGTCATCGTCGGAAGTCCAGTGGGTCTCCTTCCAGGAGTCGGTCTCGCCACTCCTCTGCCTCTTTGAGGCATTCCAGGAAGCGCCGGCATAGGTCGCCTTCCCCATCCTCTTTCGAGGTCTCCGCCCGTCGGCGGGTCGCTTATCCCTCCATGCAAGCGACACCGGAGGAATGGGCTTCCTTCGGGAAGCAGATGCTAGCGATTCTGGAATCGCAGGGCACCGGTCCATCCGCGCCTCCGAGTGGGGTCGGTCGGCACCGGTCGAGAGACACCGCTCGTACGCCTTCGGGCTCGAGTGGTCGGCACGGCTCGCGGGAGAGGTCCCGCTCGGACAAGGGTAGCCGTTCTCGCCATGCCCGTGCCAGGTCCCGGTCCTCGACGCACTCGAGACCGTGTGATCCTGTGCCGTCTTTGAAGAAGATGTTGACGCCTGTGGCACCGAGGTCGTCGACTATTTCTCTCGAGGCTCCGCCTCCGAGGGGGTCGTCGACACCGTCGGCGCCTAGGTTGTCGAGAGACACGGTCGGAGCTCCGGCTTCGAGGACTGTGTCGACGCCGCCGATGCTGGCGGCGCTGCAGCTGACGTCTACGCCTTTTCTGTCGACGCAGGCACCGACTCGTTCGGCACCCTCGACGCCTTTCGAGGCGGTGGTGTCGGAGGGGCCCTGTGGCACGGGGTTTGCCCCTAGAAAGGCTATGGCTAAGGCCCGGCACTGCTTTGGTCCACAGAGGTCTTCCTCTCCCCGCCTGGAGTACATTTCAGAGGGTGATGAAGGCTCTGATGGTGGCCTGGTTCCGGTTACGGTTCCAGATGACCTTATCTCGGGCCATAGCCAGTTTGATGACCTGCGGCAGTCGCTGCATGATGCCAGTGGACTGGACACCTCTCCGGAGGTGGAATTTTGTAGGCCGGAGCCTGGCTCTCATGCAGATTCTTCATATCGGCGCCTTATGTCTCGGGTTACCGAGTACTTGGGTTGGTCAGCTCCCCCAGGGGAGTTCCTTCAGGATGATCTCACGGACATCCTTGATCTCGGTCCACCCACTGACCCGGTTTTGCCTTTTCATATGGCTCTGCAGAGAAGGGTGGCAGCGGCTTGGATTGCTCCGGAGAGTCTCCCGGCAGTGGGCAAGTCTTTGTCGCGAAAATACCGTCCAGCCAGTAGCGACCCCTGCTACTTGTCTAGGCACCCCACCCTGGAGGTTTTGGTGGTGCAGGCGGCTACGGCCCCGGCAAAGCAGGCGTCGTATCCTACCATTCCTCCGGATAGGGACGACAAACGTTTTGACGGCTGGGCGAAGAAAGTGTTTTCTTCGGGGGGGTATGGCGCTTCAGGCGGCCAACTCCATATGTGCCTTGTCTCGTTTCACACACACTCTGTGGAACTGTGTTGCATTAGCGGCTGATCATATTCCCGAGGGTGGACGAACGGGATGGTTTCCTTGCTTTGGTTCAGGATGGCAAGGATGCTATGTGTGAGGCCGTTCAGTCGGATTTGGACTTAGCGGATTGTGTCAGCCGGTCCATGGCGGCGAGCACCGTAATGCACAGGTTTGCGTGGTTGCAGAAGTCTGGGTTCGCTCCTGATGTGCAGTCCCGGCTCCTCAACATGCCTTTTGACGGTGAACACCTTTTTGGCAGCAAGGCTGACGAGAGCCATGAGAGGTTGCAGACCTCCAAAGCTGCAGCGAAGTCGTTGGGCGCTGCAGTTCGCCAACCTCCGCTTTTTTGTCCTAGGGGACAGCAATGGAGGGGAGGTTCCTTTCGCTATTACTCATCCTTCAGTAAAGCGAGGGAAGCTAGCAGTCAAAGAGGCCATCGTAGGAGTGCCAGAGGTGGAAACAAAGGTACTCGAGGTGCCAAGGCCGCTCTGGCAGTTGCCTCTTTGCCCTCATGCAACGCCGCAGCCGCTACCACTCAGTCATGAGGCCAGGTCCCATGGTTCGCCGGTTGGGGGAAGGCTGGCGCAGCATCTTGTAGAGTGGCAAGCCATTACTTCGGATGTGTGGGTTCTGGAGATCATAACCCACGGCTACTGTCTTCCTTTTCGGCAGAGGCCTCGCGACAATCCACCAGGGAACCTCTCTTTGAAGAGTCCGGATCCGCTCCTTGCGCAGGAAATTCAAGCCCTGCAGGAGAAAGGCGCCATAGAACTGGTGCCTGTAGCGGAGAGGAACAAGGGATGGTATTCCCCTTATTTTTTGATTTCGAAGAAAGACGGGGGATTGAGACCCATCATGGACTTGCGCGGTTTGAACAAGCTCCTCCGGAAGGACAAGTTCAAGATGGTAACTCTTTCTCAAGTCCTCCAGGCCCTTCAACTTCAGGACTGGTTGGTGTCTCTCGACCTCAAGGATGCTTACTTCCATGTGCCGATCCATCCCAAGCACAAGAAGTACCTGAGGTTTGCGGTTGGCGACTCGCACTTTCAGTTTCGGGTCCTGCCGTCCGGATTGACCTCCGCCCCGAGGGTTTTCACCAAGCTCATGGTGGTGGTGGCAGCGCACTCAGGAAAGGGGGGATTCACGTCTACCCCTACCTGGACAATTGGTTGATCAAGGGGAGCTCTCCCGAGCAAGTCCTGGATCATCTATCCGTCACCTGCCACTCCCTTCAGACTGGGCTTCTCCCTCAATTTAAAGAAGTCCCATTTGACACCAACGCAGCGGCTCCAGTACATCGGAGCAGTGCTCGACACGTCCCTGGGGCAGTGTTGCCCTCACCTGAGGAGGAATCTTCACATTCAGCAGATGGTGCACAAGTTTCAGGTTGCCCAGAATCTCCCAGCGTCTGAATTCTTGAGACTGCTCGACCTCATGGCATCCTGCATTCTTCTGGTGCCAGAGGCTCATCTGCGGATGAGATCTTTGCAGTGGGCACTCAAGCTCCAGTGGTCTCAGTCCTCCAGCAGGCTGTCGGACCCTGTTCAGGTGCCACCCTCGGTAGCCTGGGACCTTCTGTGGTGGGCCGTCGAGGGCAATCTGATGAAGGGGGCCCCATTTTGGCTGCCCTGGCCGGAGGTGACGATCATGACGGATGCATCCCTCACGGGATGGGGAGCTCATGCCAACGAGTTGACAGTCAGCGGTCGTTGGTCTCCGTCGGAGTCCAGACTCCATATCAATCTGTTGGAGCTGAGGGCCGTCAGGCTAGCCCTGAAGGCTTTTCTGCCGACTGTGCGCGGAAACAGTGTCCTGATTCTAACGGACAACGCGGTGGACATGCACTACCTCAACAAAAAGGGGGGGGGGGCAGAATCACTTCCGCTGTGCAGGGAGGCGATGCAGCTCGAGTTCTGGGCCATCCATCAGGAAGTTTCGATCTCGGCGGTTCATCTGGCCGGAGACGACAAAGAGACGGCGGACGCTCTGAGCAGGCAGAGCACGATCTCTCACGAGTGGGAGCTGGCTCAGGAGATTCTCCTGGAGATCTTCGCCCTTTGATGGACCTCTCAAGTGGATCTCTTCGCCTCCAGTGTCAACCGGAAGTGCAAAAGGTTTTGCTCGCGGGAATTTCCTCCAAAAGGAGCCTTAGGAGACGCGTTCGTGGTGGAGTGGTCGTTCCCACTGCTGTACGCGTTTCCTCCAGTCCCCGTCATCCCGCAAGTGCTGCGGAGGTTCGGTTCTCGGATGATCCTCATTGCTCCGGCGTGGGCCCGGAGGACGTGGTAACTGGACCTTCTAGACTTGCCCATCTGCCCTCCATGTCGCATTCCCTACCGGGACGATCTGCTCTCACGGGAGGGGGGGGGGGGTCAGGTTCTCCATCCAGAGGTCAGATCCCTCAATCTTCACGCTTGGCTTCTGAAAGGTTGAGGTATAAGGATTGGGACCTCCCTGAAGACGTGATGGAGGTGTTGCTCTCGGCCAGGCGGCCGGCAACAAATTCTATGTACCGTTGCCGTTGGAGAAAGTTCTGCGACTGGTGCAGAGTTCAGAATGTGGATCCTTTTGAATGTGACATTCCCATGGTTCTGTCTTTTTTGCTTTCTTTGGCCCACAGGGGCTTGCAAGTGGGGACCATTAAAGGTTACCTGGCGGCGCTGTCCATATTTAAGCGCTCGTCTGAAGAGTGTTCCTATTTTAAAATTCCTTTAATTTCGCAGTTTCTAAAAGGGGTCACTAATGTGTTCCCTCCGTCACCTTTTCTGGTGCCAGGTTGGGATTTGAACCTTGTTCTTAAGTTTCTTATGGGTGCTCCGTTTGAGCCTTTACCTTCTTGCCCCTTGAGGCTGTTAACTCTGAAAACTGTGTTTTTGGTTGCGGTTACTTCCGCTCGCAGAGTGAGTGAGTTACAGGCACTTTCAGTTAAGTCACCCTTCACTGTGTTTCACAAGGACTGGATTGTCCTTAGTTCTTCCTTCTTTTCTTCCGAAGGTGGTTTCGGAATTTCATTTGAGCCAGAAGGTTGTTCTTCCGGCGTTCTATCCTCCTCCACATCCTGGTAAGGAAGAGGAGTGGTTCCATAGGCTTGATCCTCGGAGAGCGTTGAGCTTTTATATTTCGCGCATGTCCCGGGTCAGAGTGGATGATCAACTTTTCATTGGTTACGCTGGAAAGCGTTTGGGACAAGCTGTGACGAAACAGACTTTGTCTCGTTGGATTATTTTAGCTATCTCCGAGTGTTACCGCTTGGCGGGTAAGGACCCTCCGGCTGGCTTGCGGGCCCATTCTACCAGAGGAGTGGCTGCGTCTACTGCCCTGCAGAGGGGAGTTCCTATTCGTCACATCTGTGATGCAGCCACCTGGGCTTCAGTACATACTTTTGTACGTCACTATTCCCTTGATTCCATCAGAGGGCAAGATCTGGCCTTTGGCAAGGCAGTTCTCTATTCCGCAATTTGATTGGGCATGCTAAATTTGTATTCTAAATTCTTTCCCACCTCCTTGCTTGGTACTGCTTTGGGAGTCTGTCATAGATATGGAATACGTCGGAGGACCCAATCCCCTCGAAGAACAAGTTACTTTCTTACCTGGTGACGCTCTTTCGATGGGATGGTCCGATGACGTATTCCATATCGCTCCCCCCCCCCGCCTTCCCTGCTGCAGAATTTCTTTTGCGATTGCAGCTTGTTTTCCGCAAGGCCTTGTGTGTCTGACTGGCAGAAAACTGGTGGCACACGTTCTGGGAAAAAACTATAACTGAGGCTATGGGCGTCATGCGTCCTACTTATCACATCGGGTGACGTCGGCCGTCAGAGGAGGTCCTCGGGGACGGCGCATCAACGTCATCGACGCAGACGCCAAAGATTTTCCGAAGCAGCACAGCTGTGGACATTACCTGTCATAGATATGGAATATGTCGTCAGACCATCCCATCGAAAGAACGTTACCAGGTAAGAAAGTAACTTGTTCTTCTAGTTTGGATTTAACACACTTTTTATGGTGTGTCGTTGCTTTAAATATAAGTTCATATTTACCATCAGCTATTGGTTAAATATTTGAGTCTTATGTGTTTTCACATGGTTAAGCGTTCAGTGAATTCGATTTTTCTATTGTAAATTGTAGCAAACGTTTATATTGAGATTTGTAAAGGATAGCGTGCAGCTTTGAGTCCTCTTGGTCATCAACCCACCAAACTCCTGTAAGCATTGCTGGGTGGATTCATAGATGTGTATTTTTATGAAGCGCCAAACATAAATTCGGTTCAATTGTGCACAGCTCTCCCACTTTTTCCTTCTCATGCCTTCCTCAGCATCACGTCTATCCCATGCCCTCTTCCCAACTATCTACCAGACTTTGCACCTCCCTACTACTACTGAATGTTCTATCATACTCTTTACCTTTCTGGCAGGCAAAAGCTCTTCGATGCCATAAACCATATATACCATCTGGATGGCAACAAAGGACGGCAGGAATGAGATATCAGCAATATTGTATTAAAAGGAAACACATTTGCTTTCTCCCTCAACAGAAAAAATCAAAGGAGAGGGAGTGTCTTACTTGCAGACCCCAAGACTCAACCATGAAATAGGGAAGGCCACCTGAATATAAGCACAGCTTGAGATCCACCAAATCCTTAAATGGCTCTGCCCTTGTCTCCCTACCATGTACCCCTCTAACTGCTGTTTCACAAGGTCCTTCTAAAAGTACCCATAATAACCTACCCTAAGTGTATCCATATTTGTGTACCCACTCGCTGTATTCCCTTATACAGTGCTAAATTCCTGATTGTAAGCAAAGCCTCTCAATAATACCATAATCTAAAGGTGGGTGGAATACCTTGTTAGACCTAAAAAACAAAATGCACAGCTTGCGAAAACGTTGTCCCACGGAGTACCCCGTTCTCCATGAATTCAGTAAACAAAAGGCATGGCCATGTAAAATGGATGAATTGGAATTCCTACAAACAGCTCCGCAAAGGCACATGTAGGGCTCAGGGTTGTTTAATTGCCGCTATGCATTTAATGAAATCCCTGAACCCTTCCCAAGATGCGTGGCCCTTGTATGGAGTTTCACGTGCTTACCGTATTGGGAGTTTTCCCTCCAGCACCTCCACAAACCTTCCAATTCGAAAACGTTTAAGCCAGATATCGGAGTTGTTTGCCCTGGTTTATTTATTGGCAAAGCTTTGCAATGTGAATCCTTGTTTCAGGTACTAAAACTTTGTCAAAACGAAGATGTATTTTGATGATTTTGCGGGCGTCTGTCTCCAAATTGTGACTTTTGGGGGAAAGGGACGTTGCTCTTAGAAGGAATTGAGCTGCACCACGCCTCATAATACTTAGTTTCTCAAACACGCGAGGTCGATGGGCGGTTTGGGAGGGTGTTTTTAAATGGAGGGTGCTATTTTGCCGGGTGGTCCGTTGCTGTGACACCCTGGGGGTCACATTCTCTCTTACTCTCCTGTACCTTTGATCTCTCCCTGAAATTGGCTCTGATAATGACAGGAACTCCAGAGCGTCTCCCAGAGACCTTTGTTGTTACCCAGGAATCTGTGGCATCTCTGGGAAGGGAGAAAGTCCCAGCCCTGACACTTGATAAATGCTGCGCCTGCCAGGGAAGAAGGCTCCTTGAATGGCGCCCACGCAGCTTTGAGACGATAATCTCTGGCATCGCAAGTTCCAACGAACCTTAATTGCTGTACCATTAGGAACTAGATGGACTGCCGCCAGCTGATGCCGTTGTACCATTCGGCGCAAAAGCTTAGGTGACGACTCACAACAAACACACAATGCTAACCTTGGCTGTGCGTGAACTGCCGCTAAGGAAATGATCTTTGTGAACACTTTTGGCAATGTAGAAAGGTATGAGTGTGTTTAACAAACAAACCGCTGTGAATTGTGCAAAAGGAGTAGATAAAGTATTGTATTTACATTTTTTAAATGATTTGTGTTGGAGTTTCACATGTAGTGAAGAATGTGTGAATCGAGCAAGCCATAACAAATTCCCATTGCCATGAATAGTTTAGTTAAAATCTGGCCTTTCTGAATTGGCGTCAATTGCTTGGGTGCTACGTCATACAGGATACGTAATATAAAGTTGAACAACTAGTCATAATTTTACCTCTCAAATCGACAGAAGAGTTATTTTGCTTTTCCTTGGTTACTGCATATTGGCACAGTATTTTCTCATACACGCGTTTCATCAGAACTCTACCCACTTATTTTTGTGCCAAAGAAACCGACTACCTAGGATGTGCAGACTAGGGAAGCCATCCACCAGGAACAGATTGGTCCAGTTATGTTACTGGGATTTAAACCGCACACTGCTGCTGGTTGCATGGTCTACAGGGCTGCTGGTGGATTTGAGGTACAAGTGGAAGGATAGAATGGGGGGCAGGGGGGATACAAAGTAGCGCCGATATGTTGATTTGTGCAGACTGGAAGTACCCCGTGCTCTGCGTGTGGATTTTTTTCTAGGTTTTATTTATCCAGGTGCACAGACATTTGTTTGCAGAGGGGAGCCTTGTATGCTCGTGGTGATGAGATCCATTGTCCAGCGGGTGTGGTACGTAATTAGGGTATAGAGGTGTAGTATTGCGTTGTTTGAAGTCTGAGGAGAGTCTTTGGCTAGGCATTTGCAGGTGGCATAGGTGGTATGCTTGGAGTGTGTTGGTGCATAGGAGGGGTATTTCTCAACAGCGTGGAGAAAGAAGACTTCCCCATATTTCTTGTTGTAATGATATGATATGATAGGTTATTTATAATGTGCTTAATACCCAGAGGTTTCTAAGCGCGGACCCGGGGATCGAACCTGTGGTGCTCCATGTCATCTTGCTACCAAGGCGAGCATGTTGCCCTTGGGCTATCCTCCCGAGAATAGCATGCGATTTCTAGGAGTACTTTCTTGCTGCATCTCAAGTGTTCAGCTAGTTTTCCAAAGGATGATCTTTCATTGTAAGGACCCCGGCCCATGACGCTAAAGGGCACTATGGGCAATGGGGAGTCCTTTAAAATGAATCCTTATCTTGACCAATAACCATTGGCGAGATCTGACCTAATGTGTTCCCTCCTTTGAAGTCTAAGAAGAACACTTGCCACTGCGTTCTCTAAGCAATTAAGTTTCTTGCAGAGTAGTCCAGCGTTCCAAGGTACATACTGGTTGTGTAATGTATTCTAGACATTATCAATGATATTGATCGTGGTTCTACAGGTAAGCGTTTCGTTTTTTCTGCTGCCCAACTCCATCTGAAGCAGCATGGTGCTCCAATTCCACACAGAGCCATCCCTGCCGTCCTCGATTCCCCGGTCCAGCTTCCCCTTCAGTCCCGCCTCCGGCACCCTCCCCCAGGCCCTGATTGGCTACCCCGACCGTGTTGTGCTGCAGGGCCTAACCTGTTGCACTCATGCTGCCTGAGCCACTTAGATTGTGGTTCTACAGGTAAGCGTTTCGTTTTTTCTGCTGCCCAACTCCATCTGAAGCAGTATGGCGCTCCAATTCCACACAGAGCCATCCCTGCCGTCCTCGATTCCCCGGTCCAGCTTCCCCTTCAGTCCCGCCTCCGGCACCCTCCCCAAGGCCCTGATTGGCTACCCCGACCGTGTTGTGCTGCAGGGCCTAACCCGTTGCACTCATGCTGCCTGAGCCACTTAGATCGTGGTTCTACAGGTAAGCGGTTCGTTTTTTCTGCTGCCCAACTCCATCTGAAACAGCATGGCGCTCCAATTCCACACAGAGCCATCCCTGCCGTCCTCGATTCCCCGGTCCAGCTTCCCCTTCAGTCCCGCCTCCGGCACCCTCCCCCAGGCCCTGATTGGCCTACCCCTCCTCAACCTGGACATGACACGGGCAGCCCTCTGCCCAGCAGCCCCTGTGGCTAAGGGCCCCAAGGCAAAGGGCGGCTCCAACAATGGCGGCTCCAACAATGGCGGCTCCAACAATGGCGGCTCCAACAATGGCGGCTCCAACAATGGCGGCTCCAAGATGTGTCTGCAGGTGTCCGCAGGGGACGCCAAGGAGGCCTGCAGCCAACAGACACCAACAAAAAAACGTGAGTGTGGCATGGTTGGGGAGTAGAGCAATCACTCTACTCCAGAAAACCCTGCCACTCTATCTTACCTACCAATAACATAGAGTGCCATAATACTAGCATGTCCACTCTTAGACGGAACTGTGAATGTTAGCATGTCCACTCTTAGGCGGAACTGTGAATGTTAGCATGTCCACTCTTAGACGGAACTGTGAATGTTAGCATGTCCACTCTTAGACGGAACTGTGAATATTAGCATGTCCACTCTTAGATAGAAGCACCAAATCTAGACAGAAGTGTGATTGTTAGCATATGCCACACCTAAATGGAGTTCTCAAGTTTAGCCTGCGCCAAATCTAGACAGAAATGTGAAGGTTAGCAATCTAGATGGAACTTCAGAAATGTGATTGTTAGCATATGCCACACTTAAATGGAATTCCCAAGTTTAGCCTGCGCCAAATCTAGACAGAAATGTGAAGGTTAGCATATATCACACTTAGATGGAATTGCAGAAATGTGATTGTTAGCATTTGTAACTCTTAGCATGCACCACACTTAGAATTGTGAACCTAGCTTGCGCGGCATCCAGATAGAAATGTGACTGTTAGCATGTACCGGACCTAGATGGAATCCCACAATTGCAAGGACAGCAATGCCAACTAACCAACCAACAATTCCATCCCTCTGCATACACCTCTCAAACTATAACCAAACACAACCACAAGCCTTAAACGCAGCATTCCGCACAAACTTCACAACAACGCAACAACAAAACAAACCACACATAGACTTGCACAACAGCACACGATGACTACGGACCATAAAACACCCCAAGCCCAGCCGACGGACCCACCGGGCTGAGGCTGCCAACAGCACATCACTGCTCTCTTGCACTTTTCCAGCTTACTCCCACTAACCCACCCCCTCTCCTCCCCTTTTTCAGAGCCGCCAGAGCGCCAGGGGACCACTTCGGTGGTGTTAGTGCGCGGTACAAATGTCCTTTAACATTAACATACCATTCCATCCAGCGCAGCAGGTGAGTTGGGGCACGAGAAGACTCTCCTGGGCTTCTGGACGCACCATTTTGGTGCTTGGTTGGGGCCCCCTGCCCCGGCCTGAAGCCTGGTTTCCTGGCTTCCCTGCCCTCCCTCGACCCGCCTCCCAGCCCAGCCCCTGATCCCCGATTGGGCAGCCTAACACTGAGCCTCACTAGGCTCGTATGGAGCCCCACTCCCTGCAGCCACCATTCCATCCGATGCTGCAGGTGAGTTAGGACACGAGAAGACCCTCCTGGGCTTCTAGAGGCACCATTTTGGTGCTTGGTTGGGGACCCCTGCCCTGGCCTGCAGCCCCCTTTCCTGGCTTCCCTTCCGTTCCTCGACCCACCTCCTAGCTCCCCCCCCCTCCTCAACCCCCCCCCCCCGCCCTGTGCTTGGCCCATCCAGCTCGAAACAGAACCTGTACCTGCCCTGGCCAGTACCCCCCCTTCCCTCCCACCTATCAACCATAATTGGTTATGCACCCCTTCTTAGCACACCCACCCAAGGTAGCCCTCTGCCCAGCAGCCCCTGCGGTTAAGGCCCCAAGGCAAAGGGCAGCATCTACATTGGCAGCTCCAAGACATGTCTGCAGGTGTTCGCAGGGGAAGCCAATGAAGCCAGCAGTCAACAGACACCAACAAAAACTGTAAGTGTGGCATGGGTGGGGTATAGAGCAATTACTCTACTCCAGAAAGCCCCTGCCACTCTACCTTACCTTTCCATGACGTAGACTGCCATAGACTTGCACCATGCATACTTGGAGAGATTTGTGACCACCAGCCTAACTCTACTCATGGTTGGACTGTAAATGTTGCCGCATTACATAATAATATACTTGCCATTGTTAACTAGTGCCATACCTAGAGAGAACTATGAAGATTAGCCTGCGTCGCATCTAGATAGGATTGTTAATGTTAGCATGTGCCACACTTAGATGGAATTCATAACCTTAGCCTGTGTCACATCTAGATAGGATTGTGAATGTTAGCATGTGCCACACTTAGATGGCATTCTTAACCTTAGCCCTCATCGCATCTAGATCGGATTGTGAATGTTAGCATGCGCAACACTTAGATGGCATTCTTAACCTTAGCCTGCATCGCATCTAGATAGAAATGTGAATGTTAGCATGCGCCACACTTAGATGGAACTTTGATTGTTACCGAGTGCCATACTTAGATGGAATTGTGATCACTAGCCTGCCTCACATCTGGACAGGATATTGAAGATTAGCAAGTGCCACACTCAGATGGAATAGTGTATGATGAAAAGAATCACACCTAGGCACAATTGCAAGGAAAGCAACACCAACTAACCAATCCACTAACAGTTTCATCCCTCTGTATACACCTCTCAAACACAACCACAAACCTAAATCCAGCAATCGCACAAACTTCACTACACTGCAACAACAAAACAAACCACAAATAGACTTGCACAACAGCACACAACCGTAAAACACCCCAAGCCCAGCCAACGGACCCACCGGGCTGAGGCTGCCAACAGCACATCACTGCTCTCTTGCACTTTTCCAGCTTATTCCCACTAACTCACCCCCCATTTCCCTTTTCAGAGCCGCCAGAACGCCAGGGGACCGCGGTGATAGTGCGTGGTAAAAATATCCTTTAACATTAACATATGATGGCAAGTGTGCATTGGGATAAGGCGATGAATGACATAAGCAACTGATAAAAGTATAGGTTGTAGAAACATTTCTTTACTTATCACTTGATTTGTGGTTACAAAGTGAGTCCATCGTCCTAAGAGGTTTGAAGTTTCTGTTCTGAGGCCCCATTTTCTTGTGCCAGGATATTACCAATTATGCTGCAGGGAGTTGAGTGCCGATCATGAGCTCAGTCTTGTCTGGGGCTTAGGGGGTGAGAGGTCCACCAAAATGCTGAAACAAAAGGTGGTGTGAGGAGCCAGAAATGAGACACAGACACAGTTTTGGCTATAGACTTTTATTTCAAATAGGGTTTGGAAAATGTCTCGCTGTCCCTACTCTAAGAGGTATTTCCCTGCCTAAAGCATAACTAAGGGTCTGTGTAGTGTCAACATGTTCAAAGCAAAATGTCTGGTGTTTAAACTACTATTCTGGACCTCTCATTCTAAAAGTTAACTCTAAGGTGAAAAGGGTCATGTGTTTGGCCTTGAAAGTGCACAAATGTTTAAAAAAAAAAAAAAGAAAGAAAAGCACATCCATCAAAAAAGTTCCCAATGGTTAAAGTTCACAATTCCAGAGGTTGGCGCACTTCACCCGGGTTTCTCTTCCATGCACTTTAAACTGTTAAGGATATGAGATTTTCTTGGGCTTCTGTGGTCAACAAAACAATCTGTATGCAAAACAACTTGGCTATTCGTCTTAATTTTGTAGGAGACCAGGTATACTCCCCTGCCAGGTTTCTTCTCCTCTTGGTTGTTTCAACACAGTCTTTGGCTATACCTGATGTATCGTCATATCGGGACTTTCTCCTTTGACTTATTTTACACACTGTCCAACTTGACTTTGCCCGGTATACTCTCCTGCCAGAGCTTTCTCATGTGCTTTACTTAACACACTTGGAAACTTGACAATATCTGGTATTCGTTCCTTTATTTCTCTTTTGGAAATCGCTAGTCTCACCATCTGTTTTATATGCTTCATTTATTCTGATTTGCCTTCGGTAGGGTTGCTGAGGTGTTCCAGCTTCCCCTTTTGAGAACTCGGCTCTTTGTGGCGTGCTTCAGTTCTTTTGCGAAAAGCATGCAACAGCTTTTTGGGGTCCCTTTCCTTCACCCCAGGTTCGCCGACCTTGCTTTGTGGATTTTGCGATTCTCGCAGTTACCGCTTGGCTGTGATGTGCTCCTGGGCTTGAGCGGCATCTGGGCTGCTCTCCGGCACCTGCATACTCCAGGAAGTCTTCTCTTCCTCTTGGTGCGTTCCTGCGCCAGACCAGCTCTTGCAGTCCTCTTTTCTTGGCTTTCTCCATGAGCCGGTTGGCTCCACGACTTTCCCAATAGCACAATGGTCCCTAAGTCAGTACTGAGAGCATGTGATTATCCCAGCCAGCGTCTCCCTCCTGGCAGCTGGTTCAGTGTTTTTAAATGTCCAGGCATCATTTATGCGCTCACAACCACTAGAGCGCAGCTTCTGGCTTTTATCGATCTTCATTGTTCCACTTGGCTTCCTTGACACACGATAGACCACTCAGGGAAACCACATGTGTGCACCGACATGTAAATGGTGATTGGGCCAGGAGAACGTGGTACCCAGACCTTCTAGACTTGTCCATCTGCCCACCAATTCGACTTCCACTCAGAGAGAACCTACTCTCACAGAAGGGAGGTCAGGTTCTCCATCCAGACATCAAAACCCTCAACCTTCACGCTTGGCTTCTGAAAGGCTGAGGCACAAGGATTGGGACCTCCCTGATGATGTTATGGAGGTGTTGCTTTCGGCAAGGAGGCCAGCAACAAAGTCTTTATACCGCTGCCGTTGGAACAGATTTTGCAGCTGGTGTAGAGAACAGAATATCGACCCTTTTTCATGTGGTACACCAATGGTTTTGTCCTTCCTACTACATTTGGCAAATTAAGGCCTTCAAGTTGGCACCATTAAGGGCTATCTCGCAGCGTTATCCATCTTTAAGCGTACTGCGGAAGAACCATCCTATTTCAAATTACCCTTGGTAATACAGTTTCTAAAGGGGTTAACCAATGTTTATCCCCCAAGACCATTCCAAATTCCCCTATGGGATTTAAACTTAGTACTAACTTTCCTGATGGGTACACCTTTCGAACCTCTCCATTCTTGTTCGTTAAGATTCCTTACCCTTAAAACTGTTTTATTAATAGCACTTACATCTGCTAGAAGGGTGAGCGAATTACGAGCTCTTTCTTGTAAACCCCCTCACACAATATTTCACAAAGACAAAGTTGTCCTGCAAGTGAAGCCTAATTTCCTCCCAAAGGTGGTTTCTGAATTCCATATCACACAGAAGATTACCCTACCATCTTTCTATCCTCCTCCTCACCCGGGGAAAGAGGAAGAGAGGTTACACAGGCTAGACCCTAGGAGGGCTTTAAGTTTTTACATCAGTAGACTAGCCAGGATAAGACAGGCAGACCAGCTGTTTGTAGGTTACACAGGTCACAAGCTGGGATTACCAATAACTAAGACCATTTCCAGATGGATCATTCTAGCCATTCTGGAATGTTATAAACTGGCAGGGAAAGAGCCCCCTCAAAACCTTAGGGCTCATTCGACCAGAGGTATTGCAGCTTCATCGGCCCTCAAAAGAAGCGTGCCGGTTAAAGACATATGTGCGGCCGCTACATGGTCGTCTGTTCATACCTTTACACGTTTTTACAATTTGGATTCCTCCTCCAGTCAAGAGACTAGGTTTGGAAGGGCTGTACTGCATTCTATTCATCAATAGAAGACAGCGTGAAGTCAGTACTCCCTCCTCCGATAATAGGCTCCCATAGCAGTATTCTATCTAAGATGAGGAATACGTCGGAGGACACAATCCCTTCGAAGAACAAGTTACTTCTTACCTTGTAACGTTCTTTCGACGGGATGTTCCTCCGACGTATTCCTCATCGACCCTCCCATCCATCCCCGCAGTTCTACTTCCCTTGTTGTTGCAGCTTACGCTCTTTCAGGGTGATTAGTTAGCCCAGAAAGTATTATTGTGGGCTACAAAACGGAACTGAGCAACGGACGCTGCGCGCGGCCTTTATAGGCAGGATGACGTCGACGTCGATACGGCGGCTGTCGAGGGACATCGACTCGGAGGACGTCGACGCGCAGCGCCCTCTAGAGAAAACATTTTCCGAGGCCAGCAGAACTGGAAGGAGATATCTAAGATGAGGAATACGTCGGAGGAACATCCTGTCGAAAGAACGTTACAAGGTAAGAAGTAACTTGTTCTTCTTTCTTAAACCCATCGGGACCACTGCTCTACCCCATCTGAACAAAATATTATCATTTACGGATAATTCATCCTTCACCTCCCAAAACGGCTTCACTTCTTCCGCCAATTCCACCTTATTTGGCCATACCGTAGATTCAACATATGTGATTACCCTCCTTATGATGTCATCTCTCTCCATTTCGCCCAACCACTCCTGCTTGGATACAATACCATCAGTGTTGACAAACACTAATTCCATTTCCTCACTTTCCATACTTTCAGGTGCTGCCACCCTTATCCTTGATAGACTGTCGGCTAAAACATTTTCCTTCCCGGGAATGACCTCCATCCTAAAACAATGTGTCTGCATCCTGGTAACCCACCCTGCCACTCTCCGAGATACTTTGTCAAGGCCCTTATTCTCAAAGATGGCTTTTAAGGGTTTATGATCCGTTCGCAACACAAACTCTACTCCCCACACAACATTTCTGAAGCGTTCCACAGCCCAAAAACATGCCAAAGCCTCCTTCTCTAGTACCGAATACCTTAACTCTGCTCCCTTGAGGCATGGGCGATTACCTCTTCAGAACCATCTTCCTGCTTTTGTGATAGCACAGCTCCCAGTCCACTCTCACTAGCGTCAACTGTAATCATAGTTAGCTTCCTCGTGTCAAAACACCCTAATGGACCGGCCATATTTATTTCTTCCTTTATCCTGTTAAACTCCCTGTCACACTGGCTATTCCATACAAAATCAGCGCCCTTCTTAAGAATCTTTCTCATCTCCTGTACTTTGTCAGCATAATTTATCACAAATTTGTGATAAAATTCCGTCATTCCTAGAAAAGAGCGCAGCTCATTCTTGCTTTTCGGTTTCTCAACACTCTTAATGGTATTAATCATATCTTCCTTGGGCTTAACTCCATCCCCTGACACTTCATGTCCTAGGTAGTCCACTTTCGTCACTGCAAACACACATTTCTCACCTCTCAAAGTAATACCTCTCTCCTCAAATAACCTCAAAACCTTGCGTAAATTCCTGTCATGTTCTTCCATCGTTACACCACTCACCAACACATCATCCTGAAAACAGAACACTCCCTTAAGTCCCTTCAACAAACGATCCATGATCTTCTGAAATAATGATGAAGCGGACGCCAGCCCAAATGGCATTCTCCTAAATTGAAAAACACCTTCATGCGTTACAAAAGCCGTAACCTTCCTACACGCCTCCACCAATTCGACCTGATGATAAGCTGACGTCATATCTAACTTAGAGAAAAATCTTCCTCCACCCACCATGGTCAACGGTTCACCCATGTTGGGCAGGGGATGTCTGTCCACCAACACACATTTATTTAACTCACGCATGTCAACACATAACCTTATGTCACCTGAACTTTTCTTCACAATCACCACTGGGGATACCCATTCAACCCCCCCCAGCTCTCTCAATCACACCTGACTCCAACAGCTTCTGTAATTCCTTTTGCACTTTCTCCCTCAAAGCTAGAGGCACCGGCCTGAGTTTCGCCACAATAGGCACACTATTCTTTTTCAATGTTATCTGGTGCTGAAACCCTCTCACCTTTCCCAACTTCTCATTAAACACTTTCCCAAACTCCGACATGTATCTATCATGACTCGCAGACACTTCGGAAATTTGCAGCACTTGCTCTGGGTGATTGGGATCGAGTCGGATCCCTAAATTCTTTTGTTCTCTCCACCCTAATAAAGATTGACCCTTCTTGGTGACATACACTTTGCCATCACAACTGCGTCCCTTGAATTCAAATCTACTCCATACATAACCCAGTAAATCCATACGATCTTGGTTGTAACCTCCTGGACTTATGTCGGGCTCTGATAACTCAGATACTACCCTTTTCATTTCGCACTCAAAGGCAACCCTGGATATTAAATTATTTTCGACCCTGAGTCAGCCATCATTGACACCTTACACCCATTCACCGTTACCACAGCATAAGGCCTTTCACAATCCTCAAGGTCCCCACCATTTGTAACAACATTCACCGTATTCACGATAACATTTTGTAATGGCACCACAACTTCGTCTTCTGATGACCTTCCATCTTCTTCCTCATTTACATACAAGACCCTCCGTTGGCCTGTCTGTCCAAATTGGTAGTTCTTGCAGCACGATGCTAAATGTCCTCTCCTTTTGCATTTTGAGCATGTACTTTTCCGCCCTGGACACACAACGGAGGATGCAAAGTGCGTTGCACTAGCACACCGATAACATAGCCTTTCGTCCTTCCTATCCTCTTTCTTCTCAAATCTCTGCATATAATCTTGACCCTTCCTTTCTTCCGGATTGTTCTTCCCTGACTGTCTGTTTCTTCCTTTCCTTTTGTTCTTTCCCTCAGCCACGGACAACACCTCTGGTTTACTTTCTTTGGGCTCCCCTCCTTCAGTTTTGGAAAGTTTGGCCACACATGCCATGGAATGCTCCACACGTTTCGCCAAGTCCAATACTTCATCTAAACTTGGCTCATCCTTTAGCCACAACTCCTCTCGTATCTTGTTGGATCGACAATGTGTCATGAATTGATCACGAATATGTTCGTCGAAACTTCCTTGAAATTTGCATGTAAGAGCCAGATGTCGCAATGCAGTCACATAATCCTCAACAGATTCATTTTGGGCTTGTGTGCGCATCCGGAAATTGTATATTTCCAAAATTGTGCTCCTTTTTGGGTTAAAATGCCTATCTAGCGTCACTAATGCGGATTCAAACTCATTTAATTCATCCCCGCTTCCGTCACTCACAAGTTGTGGTAGAGTTTCAAAAATTCTTTGGCCCTCAAAACCCAAAAAATGTAAAAAAAAAGCCGGCTGCTTTCATGTAGTGCAGAAAACCATTGCGCCATTGGGGCCACATAATTCTTGCCGCGCCTGGGGCAGGCATAAAAATGGGGAGCCCCGATATCCCTGGCAAAGCTGCCATATCATCTGATTGCAAAACGTCACTTAGGTGTGTTTTTATGTTCTCCCTGCGCTGGAACTACTATTGCACAGTTGAATTGCCACGCTTCAGGTGTCTCCTAAAATGTTCCTCTGTAAGCTCGCTTGTCCATACAGTAAGGACTGACACTGCAAAACCACACTACACTATCTTGTTTATGGTTGATGTCTACCTTCTTGAGAGCTGTGCAAATGCAGCAGTGTCCCGCTCATCTACCTAAATAATAACTAATATTGCTTTTCCCTAACACTTCAGTTATCTCCTTGTTGCTTTGATACAACAAATGACATATGAGGGAATAAGACTCCTCACAAAATGGGAAATGCCCCTCTATTATATAGTCCACGGTAGTCCTCTGCTCACATGTCCCTGTGTTAGGGGAAATACGGTACTCTGGTTCGGAGTCCGCTCCCCACGCCTTCCCTCAGCCGTCTGTGCCGGGCAACACAGCGCACGCTGCGCCGGGGCTAATTAACAAGTTCAGGCACTTACTTTTCGTTGGAGAGGTGTGTTTGGGAGGTGCGTACACGCAGGCCTGCGCACGGTGGCCACTCAACGCTACAGGGGAGCGGAGCAGCCAACTCGAAGACCTCCGCACAGGGGCCGCTCAACACTACGGGGAAGCGGAGCGGCCCTCCGAGACGTGTTCTTCTGACGCCGGCGAACTTCTTCTTAGCGACAGCCCCTGCCCAGTTGAAACGTTCGCGTGGCAAGCTGATCTCCGCAGCTCTGATCTCCGCAGCTGATCGCGTCAGCCGGTCACACGGGACCAAGCGAGCAGCCACGAACGACGAGGTGCAGTCCTCTCAGCGACCGTCGTGTGGGCAGGGTTCCACTTCAAAGGCCGCACACGGGAGGCCAAACGGGTTGGTCTTTTCGCGCTGTGCCGGCACATGTAGGAAGGACTTGGAGGGTACGGCTGGCAGCGGGAGCAGGGCCCAGTTCACAGGACGTCTCTCTCAAAACTGGGCTCGCTGGAGCAGCATATCTCAGCTGGGGTCTTCTCTTCTCCTGCGTTCCATGGCAACTCATCCCATCCTCGTCGCCATTGTTATGAAGATGAGGCAGACGCAGGTAAGTCAGATAAGTGGATTTATTAAGGATAATAAATCGGAAAAGAAGACCCCACATCTCATGGGCTCCCTCCCCTTCAAACTCTCTCCTCCAACTGCCCAACTTAGAACCAAACAAGAAACATGCACTAACATTCCATGACATCATAATGTATGCTCTATTCACTAGAGAGATCTCCTCCCCAAAGGAGATGCACTACAACACAACAGCATGGGGAACAGGAAAGCGGGGTACACAGACAGGTGCGCGGTGGGCACACACGGGAACTCGAGGGTAGGGGGATTCCATCCATTCCATCAATCCATCCATCCAATTCCATATAGTCCATTCCATCA
The DNA here is from genome assembly GCF_040938575.1 of Ambystoma mexicanum. Taxonomy (NCBI): domain Eukaryota; kingdom Metazoa; phylum Chordata; class Amphibia; order Caudata; family Ambystomatidae; genus Ambystoma; species Ambystoma mexicanum. The sequence goes on from NC_090933.1 coordinate 397,736,392, forward strand.
TTGCCAGCCATCCATCCATCCATCCATCCATCCATCCATCCATTCCGTCCGTCCATCCACTCCATCCCAGTCAATGCCATCACTTCCATCACTTCCATCCCATCCGTTCAATGCCTTCCATCGCTTCCATCCCATCCATTCAATGCCTTCCATCGCTTCCATCCCATCCATTCAATGCCTTCCATCGCTTCCATTACTTCCATTCAATGCCTTCCATCGCTTCCATCCCTTCCATTCAATGCCTTCCATCGCTTCCATCCCTTCCATTCAATGCCTTCCATCGCTTCCATTCAATGCCTTCCATTCAATGCCTTCCATTCAATGCCTTCCATCGCTTCAATGCCTTCCATCGCTTGCATCCCTTCCATTCAATGCTTTCCATCGCTTGCATCCCATCCGTTCAATGCCTTCCGTTGCATCCATTTGTCTATCCCTCCCATCCATTTGTCTATCCCTCCCATCCTTTTGTCTATCCCTCCCATCCATCTGTCTATCCTTCCCATCCATTGTCCATTTCATCTAATCCATCTGTCTATCCATTCATTCTATTCCATCCGTAATACATTCGGATACATAGCGACATCATGGGAACAGGGCGGCAGGGTACACAGCGACAAATGGGCAGAGAGGGGCATAAAGCGACAGAGCTCGGTTTACAGCGACAGGACGGGGTGGCAGAGGGGTAAATGGTGACATCAAGGGGAAACCAGAGGGAAGGTACACATCGACGTACAAGCACAGCAGGGAATTCAGTGACATCACAGGGCCATAGAGGAGGGTAATACAGTGGGATGTATGGTGACATCACAGGAACAGATGGGGAGGTTACACAGTGAAACACAGACACAAAAGGGCATATAATGGTAGAGGGCTGGGGTTACACCAGGACGTCAGAGGGATACAGAGGGACATCATGGGGAACAGAAGGCAGGGTACACAGCGACACAGACACATTGGGGCATGCAATGACATTACGGGGGCTAGAGGGGATGGGAGTATAGAGGGATACACGGGGGGTGATACAGAGGTGTATATAGTTGCATCACAGGAACGGGAGGGCAGCTGACATTGCAAGGGTGAGTGAAGTAAGGGCACACAGCAACGTCGCTGGGACGTTACACGGGGCGGGGGTTACATGTGGGTAGGATCTTAGAGATCAGTTTTTGGGGATACGGTTTTCTATAGCCCAATAAGTGGGCATATTCATTGAAGACAATGTTGGAAGACCCATTGTGTATTTAGTCATTGGGTTATTGGAAGTTCAGTCGCATCTTTAAGGTTGATGTTGGCGTTATGGAAAGAGCAATGTTTTTAAGAATTTGCGGAATGTCATAGTCTTGGGGGTGTGGGATGTGTGGTGGAAGCGAGTTCCACAGAGTCGGGGCCCATGCTGAGGCGGAGGATCCTCCGATCCTGATGGAGTTAGTGGTTGGGATCACTAAAATGAGGGCAGTGCTTGATCTTGGGGTGCAGGGTGGGGGTAAGGGCTAACTAAACATTTTCTGACTATGCAGTGGTTTGGAATTCTGACACTCGTCAAATTGCTGTAACACGGTTATAACCCGCTACATACATAATCACTTAAAGTATCTTAACGACCTATGACTGCAGCTGGCAATGGGGCAGACTGTTTTTTGATGGAAAAACAAAATCCACCCAATCCTGTGCAATGCGTAGCCCAAAGGTCGTGTTTTTAACAAGGTCTGTTTGCTCGTTTAAACATTACTCGTGCAATTTTCCCCGCTGTAGTTTTGGTTGATGTTTTCTGTTGTTGCATTCGTTGTGTGTTTGGGGGTAGGAATTGGGCGCGGAGGGGGGTTGGTGGTGGGGTTGGGTTAGATAGAGGGCAAAACCCATTTAAAAGAAAATAATGGAAAAAAATGAAGGCAAACGACAGCCAGGGTGGTGGGGTGCACGAGTAATGTATCTAATCTAACCAGATAACCCAAAATGCTTGCACGTTGTGGGATACACTCATGTGCCCTGGTCTTTCGTTTTGATCGTTTTCTGTCGCCACCATACTTTGGACGCTCTTTGGAAGTGCTTGGCTTGTACTCTCCCCTCTGCGACAAAAGGAGGCCACAGTGGTTAGTGCTAGGCCCGAGCCCTTAGACACGCTGTATTGCTGGCTTAGTTTATTACTTACATAGCGCACCTAACCCAAGGGTAACTGGGCGCTTGTACTTGTATACATAGTAGGCTACATGATAGAATATAGAAAATAGACAAATTTACCGTTAGAATTGCATAGGGTTAAAGATTTACATAGTCCTACCACAATCGATAGAGTATTTGCAACTATGTTAAGTCAGGCAGGATCTGACTGACTTTAGCAGAGGAATTTTACAGATAAGTTAAGTCGGTTCTGATTGGCTGTAGCAAAGGAGATTATCAGACAACTGGGTGCTTGTAGGTCAAGGGTAGTACGGGTGCATGGTCATCAACACGTTGTTCCTTTTGTGAATGTAGGATATACAGTGTATAGTTTGGGAGCTAGTCTAGTGTGCTAGTTATCTTGGGAAAGAAGCAAGGATTTGGTCTTGGCTCTGAAGGTCCAGAATGAGGTTTTAGACCTAATGGTTGGCGGGAGTGAGTTCCAGCACTTGGCTGCGAGCACTACGAAGCTGGATCCTCCAGCTGTTTTTAGGTTGTAGGGAGGGATGGTGAGTTGATTCAGGTACCTGGATCTGGTAGGTCTGACAGACTGGGTTCTAGAGAATTTTTCCTTAAGGTATTTTGGTGCTGTGTTCGAGAGGCATTGGTGTGTGCTGACTAGGGATCGTAGTGTGATTCTGTCGCGTACGGGTAGCCAGAGTGCATCCTTTGTAAGGGAGGAGATGTGGAGCGTGGAATGTGTAGAGTTGATCTTAAGGCATTGTTCTGGAGGACTTGGAGTTTGTTTAGATTCTGTGTGGAGGAGCCGTGGAATAGGGTGTTACAATAGTCCAGCTTAGAGATGCGAGATGCCTGAAAGTGCGCTGGAAGGTGGGGGTGCAGCTGAGCAGTTAGAAGATTAACAATTCTGCCAACGATTGGCAGCAATAGCATACCTTGTGTGAGGTCACTGTTGCAGGTTTTTGAAAAATGAAGTGATTTAAAAACGAATGGCACCGCTGGACCACCTCCTACCCGTTTATGAATCCCTTATGCTTGTAGTACAAGGCCCGCACATTATTATGAACCTATTTTTGCACATACACTCCTTATTAAAGAGCTCTTTAACAGCCTCCCATTCTACGCCTTATTCACTGAATCTGCCTCATGAATTCAGTGTATGAACACGGCCTAAATACCAGACTATGAAGGCAGGGGAATATCAACTGAGGGGAAATAATTTGCACCGTGTTCATTCATGTATAACTGTGCGCACCATCTCTTTCAAGGATACCCTAAAAACACGTTTCAGGTGATAAAGGGTGCCTGTAGGGAGCCAGTCAATGTGAATACGTTGTGGACGTGTGGTTGTATGGTATTATTAATGCTTTCGTTTCCTGCTACATGTTATGAATTAGCATAACCTATTTAACATAGTAATTGTGAAGATTCACCCATAGTGGAAAGTTAATTTTCAGGTAGCAAGTGTGGGTCGTTGGCTTCTGGGCCGTAACCCCCAGTAATGTTGGACACTGTAAGGCTCCTGAAAGCTGCCTGGGACTAGCGTTTCCCTCCCTGCTAACTACGTTTCCCTTATCCTACATGTCAGCGGCCATCTTTGTTCAATTTTCATGCTTCATCAACTCTGTCTTCAACATCATCACACTCAATATAATTTCGGTCAAATGACTTGTTATGTCCGGTCAAATTACTTGTTGTGTCCGGTCAAATGACTTGTTGTGTCCGGTCAAATGACTTGTTGTGTCGGTCAAATGACTTGTTGTGTCCGGTCAAATGACATGCTGTGTTGTGGCCACGCCTTTCCTAAAGGTGGTGTGCCCACAATGGTAAACCAAGATGCCGCATTGCAAGAGTGTTGGTGCCTGCTCCCTCGTCAAGCGCTTTGCCAGCTTTTACCACGCCATTAAGTCTTGCTTCCAGACCTATAAACTCCCTACATCGCTAGCAGCCTGGGTTTCACAGATTTAATCATTGGGCTAATATGTGGTTGCTATATACCTGCCAAGTTTCCCATTTCCATTCTTGACACCTCGAACCAGTCCGGGTTTCTCCCACTGCATTCTGGGACTTGTAGGCCCATCCTTGAAAAGGGGAAAAATGAAACGACATTGAACTGGGAAACCTGACAACCAAGTTGCTACTATTTTCTAGTGCAGAGCTGCATTATAATTAACGTATTTCTAATGTGCGTCCCCTGCCCCAACACCCCCCCCCCCCCGCCAATGATATAGTTTTAAAACATGGCTTTGATGTAATGGAGTTTGGTTTTAAGGTTCCGTTTGCTATTATTTTAACAGCTCATGTGGCACTGGGGATCGCAAAAATGTGCACCAAACATGCCATATCGTATCTTCTGTAGCTCTGTGATACAGACTTCTTTATATGTTCACCTCGGGGAGCACGTCGTATTTGCTGCATTTCTTTTAACGCACGTTTTGGCCTTGGCATGATCGGGCTAGTCTGTCCTTGCTCTGCCACGGGGTAATTGCCCACAAAACAGTCCCTGGCCAAAGGCAAGGGCGTCCTAATGGGGAAGCTAATGGCTGTATTGCCATTAGGGCATTCCGCCTCCTAATGAGGGGTGCTGCCAGAACAGGTTGCACTGGGTGGGGGGGGGGGCGGTGAGGGGACTCGTACCACCTGACATCAATGCGATAGTCAACAGCCTCCTTTAGATAAATAATCTGCATCGTTAATTTAAAAACGAGTCTCAATTGTGTGGTGCAGAATTTTGAGTGGGTAATGGAAATGGCTGAGTTTCACTGAGCTTTTTCTTTCCGGATACATGTTTTTATGATCTCTTGTGTAAGTGACCTGCTTCCTCTAGCCAAGGTCGGGCTGCGCATGCGTGATGACTGAACCGATACCACAAGAGCGCTGCTTTGGGTGTTGTTGCATTCATCTGTATATTAGCATTACAACACCAATTCTGAGCGCCACATAATAAAGGGTGGTCTTCTCCCAACCCTCTGCTTTCCCGAAGCAGCCCACTCACGTGGCAAGTAAAGTTCGTTGTCTGGCTGCATGTCAATAACCAGTGTTCTTGTTTCTAACGTTTTGACTGAAATAAAAAAAAAACTATTGCCTGCGTGGCTATTGCTATCCTCTTTTATAGGGTCCTGCTTGTATTTTAGGGGAGAGGGTAGGATGGGTGTGTTTGGTATGCCCACCTTTCGACTAATAGGCAGGCACGATGAGCAAGTACGCTTGTCTATTGTAATGAAGGCATTGGGAACTACGGGTACATGGCGCCTGAAACACAGCCCAAACGGTCGTTTGAATCGGTCTCTTGCTATCTCATAAGATAAGTAGAGGTAGTCCACGATATAGGTCTTTAGCCATGGAGACGAAGTGGGAAAAGTTGTAAACCACCAACCTATACAATGACTCGCTTTGTAAAAAAAAAAAAAATGCTCCTCCATTTGACTGTGTCCTTCCCATTCTATACTTTATGGCCATTGCAAAATGTTTATAATGTAGGTTGCTATGCATTGCGAATAGGAGATCCTGATGTAAGGCATTTATTGAACCGATTCCAGATGGATGTTATAATTTATTGAACGTTTTATTGCATTCAAAAACTGCATTAAACACAATTAAACAGTTACTCGAACAAAAGGTGTAAACTGCATTTACGGCTTACATATTGTATATGCCGCTCCTTGACAGATGCTAACATTTACCATCATTATTATCCACATTGGTGGTACTCAGTTTGGCATCGATATTCGTGAGTTGGCACAGATAAGTATCAAACCCTCGTCCTAGCAGCAGTTCCGCCTCTTTTGAGAGAATGCGCTATGTATGGTGCTTTTTACTCCCAATTACAAATCTGACCCATGTCCCATACTGCCTGGGTATTATTTTATGGTGTATTACAAGTTAAAAGATAAGGGTACACCGTCGTTGTCTAACCAGCTATTATAGGTCATGCGCTGACAGGAGGGCAGGTTTCCTTCCTGAAAGATACAGCAGTGCACCAAATTCAGACCAAAATCTATGGCTCTAAAGGTGGGGTGAATCATCCCATGTAACCCTTATCTAGGACATTGATGTACCAGAGGTCTTGGCTACTATCTTCTGTGTAGGTGGACCTGTATACAAGGATGTGCAGATTGTGTGGCATATGTTTTCCATCACTGGGCAGATCAAGGGGGCATGCCTAGGTGAAGAGTAAACCCACGTGACACCCACTTCTTTTGTATGCCAAACCGGCCACATTTTTTATCTCACAGCAAAATATAAATGCACTCCAAAAAATGTGATCCATAGAATATAAAGTATCAATAATTCCCACATACTTCAAAACATATTCCTGCTGGCAAGTGGTCCAGGCAGACCATGGCTCTCTGCCCCACCAGGCAATGAATGGTAGAGAGACCCTGTCCCCTCCCCACCATGCCCTTCACGCGAGGCATTACTGGGAGGCAGCACCCCATTCTTACCGGACGCAGCTGCCCCCCGGTCCTGCTGTTCCCTTTCCCTGCCGGGTGCCTCTGGTCACTGTGCCCCATTCCGGCTCCGGAGTCCCCCGGAAAGGGATCTCAGTTCCCCCATGGTTCTCCCCCACCTGCCCCCCCTCCTCCTAAAACAGGGTGGATGGGTTGGGAAAAGAACTTCAGGATGGTTCGAGGGCTCCAGGTGCAGGCAGGGCAGTGACAATCCAGCAGGAGGTGAAGACCGGTGCCTCCCTCGTCCCCACAGGGCCTTATTTATGCCCCAGGATTGGTGCTGCCTTGCACCCCGCTGTGCCAGATCCCGCAAAAACGCCACCTCCATTCCCCCCAACCCTCGCTGGGGAGCAGGTTCCATAAGGCCTACGCCTGTTCTTTCCCTCTGGCCGACCCCTGCCTGCCCAACCCAGCGACCACGTAATTGCGCGTTTTCGCTTTTGTGTGTATTGTTAACCGTGTTATAGCATAATTTGGAAGGGACAGCTCTGAAAACGGGATATGGGGCAATGACGCTACCACAGAAAAATGCAGACACTTTTAACTGGGATTTTAAAATGTGGCCTTTTTAAAGCAAATGCCTGGCAATGACACTTAGTTTTCTGTATCAAGTAGTGAGGAAGATGGAAAACTGACAGTTCAAGGATACATACGGTGGTTAGAAGAAATACATAAGAAGTTAATTTTTTAAGACTTAGTATAAAACACGGTATAAAATGCATCAATTAATACATCCAATATGACATGATATATAAAAAAAAATAACAGAAATACTAAATGACCATATAATCCTATATGATGATCTCTTGCCAACAGAGTTAATTAGTTGAGGAGCTGGATATAGATCTCCACTTCCTTGCAAGGTTTTATGAATATGCCTCCATTTAACACCTATATTTAATTATAAAGGTTTATACTCTCAACATGTTTCTGTTCGATTTCTATAAATAGTGAACTTTCTTCAGGAGATATCGATCTGTTACTGTTCTATTTAGGGGGTCTTGCTAGTCCCCTTCCTTTTCTAGGAATAGGCTGGTAGTCCTTGAGCTGTCAATAAAAACAAGCAACAAACAGTATTAGCTATGAAAGCTTGTTTGCTGTCTGTCATTTAAGACCTTTGACCTAGGGCCCAAGGATTAGTTACCTGAGTCGGTCTGTGGGAGCGATCTCTGTGCGTTGGGGTGGACTCTTTTATATAGTCATATCCTCGATGTGCATCTGTATAAAAGCAGAATAAATATGCTTTATTTTCCCACTTGCGACCTAGTGCTTCTATTTTCTCTCGAGTCCTGAAATGTATTGTTTCAGTCATTAAATGTACAATATGTTTCAACATTTGACCCACCTGTTTATGCGGGTCTAGTAGATCTTAATCCGGGTCCTTCCTGTTATTCTGTTGTCTGACAAAAAAAATACACAAGTGTGGGTAAGTATCTTCTAACCATACTCTCTGTACTATATAGGAGCTATATAGTGTCAGGTAATTTATATTATGTCTCTCTCTTGACCACTCACCGTCTGTTGGCTTTCTGCAAGTCTTTGGGCACTGTTAGGATATTACTTACAACCGTTCCACTTTATTCGCCTATGATGAAAAAAGTGATCAATGTTAATGTATTCTCTCATTATTGCCAAAGGTAAAAGTTGCTCTAAGTGCTCCTTATATTATCATTATAGATTATCTTTAACTGTGGTGTAATGTTTAAATAGCCGCCGGCACATAGTAAACGGGTGTAGCAGCGCATCTGCTTACCTCCGTTGGTGACTTCCCGCGATGTCAAGTTTCATTTGTGGATTATTTTGTTATGCTCGCTACAAACGTTAATTGCTATTCGTGTTTGTGTAGCTGTCCCGATAGGTTTTGGGCGCCATGTTGGTTTGGTCTTTTATCATGTGGCGCTCTGCCGTCCTTGTCGGTCTCTCTGGTTTACAATGTATCTTTCAAGCTTTGCATCCTTTTTTTGTGTTGATTAGTAACTAGACCTGTGCTAATTATACGTGCCGTCTTGGAATACAATTTAGCTTGTGTCTCTTACTATAAATGATCTTGGGCCTACCTAATTTTTTTTTTTTTTTTTAAATATATTTTTATTGTTTTTTTCAAGAAACATACAACCAGTATCATCAACACGACAATCAATTAAATATCCGCAATAATTCCCATTCCCTCCCTCCCCAAGTGAACCCGGACCGGGGTTACGCAGTCTGCTGCTGGCATTAGGGTGAGCCCGGGCTGTCCGGGTCCTCACCTGAGGTGCTGGCTTCCTTAGGACTGAACAGGGCCGTCGTGAGGGCAATCCACTGCAGGAGGTCCTCCGAGTCATTTATTTTTTGCTGTCTTTGCGCCAGCTCCCAGGCCCCGGTTTCAGCCACAGTCCATCTGCGAAGGTCCTCCCACCATGTTACAAGTTTAGGGGCTCTGGGACACTTCCAGGCCATTGCGATGCGCCTTTTAGCGAGGATGTACATCAAATCTTTGAGCCTGTTGAGAGATTTGTTTTTTTTCCTTCGTGGGTACGAGCCCAATAGACATGCCTTGGGGGATTGCACGTCTAGCGTTATGTCCTCCTCTGCTACCTTGGTCTGAATTTGCGACCAGAAGGTTCGTATGTTCGGGCAGGCCCAAAACATGTGGGTCAGGGAGGCCGCAGGTTCTTGGCACTTGGGGCACCGCACCACACCAGCGCCATTGAATCTCGAGATGACAGCTGGGGTAAGGTAGGCCCTATGGATGATGTAAAATTGGATAAGTTGAAATCGGGCATTCCTAGAGACCTTTTTGTGATAGTGTGTTATTGTTTCCCACTCCGTGTCGCCAAATAGTGTGTTCAGCTCGGCCTCCCATTTGCTCTTGCATGTGAGTTCGCTATGTGTGGTGTTGTCAATTAGGATCTCATAAAGCCTAGAGGTTTCGTGTCCCCCTTCTGCCACACCTATCAGGTTCTCTATGGCCTCGTGTCCGGCGCATTGGGATTCTGCATCCGGCCATCGCCTCCTAAGTCTGTCCAGCACCGCCCCGTATAGAAGGAACTGACCCAGTGGGACCCCAGTCAATTCGTGCAGCTCGGGAAATGTGTGGATGCCCTGGTCATCCACCAGATCGCCCAGAGTGGCGACGCCAGAGGGCTCCCATATATTCCGGATCGCCCTCCGGTCTTCCGGCCTAGTGGACATGATGGCGGCTATAGGGATCTGTGGGGAGTAAGGGTCGGACAGCTTGACCAACTTGCAGGCCCGACTCCAAATTTGGGTGCCTAGGCGGATGAGGTGCGCGTCCAGCGTTTTGGGCATTGGTCCGATCCAGAGGAGGTCCCTGAGCAGCCATGGTGCGTCTGGGGGCTGCAATAGGCGTGTGTCCGTCATGGCATCATCAGCCATCCACTGGATCACGTGCTTAAGCTGGGCCGCTATGTAGTAGAGCTCAAAGTTAGGTGTGTTCAGGCCTCCCCTCTCGTACGGTCTTTGAGTAATGTCTAGGGCAACTCTGTGCCTCCCCTCCCGCCATAAGAGTTTCCTACATAGCATGGCCAGGTCTTTGAAAAAACGCTGGGGGATGTTGTAGGGGACGTTGGTGAAGAAGTGTAGGAGACGGGGGAGTGCTACCATTTTAAGGAGTCCCGCCCTACCAGCCATCGAAAGGGGCAGTTTGCACCATAGGTCGATTGATTTAGCCAGTCCCTCCTTAGCCCTGCCCGTGTTCAGAACATGTTCGGTCTCAGGGTCCCGGTGGATCACGACGCCCAGATATTTGAACGTAGTGGGTTCCCATTTAAGGGCCAAAGGGGGGAGGTGTTCTTCCTTGGTTCCACTAAGTGCAGCCAGGGGGAATAAGCAAGACTTGCTGTGGTTAATCTGGACCCCTGTACATCTGTGGAACCCGTCTAGGGTTTCCAGGATGTAGGGGAGAAGGTGTTCGGGATCCCTCAGGTAGAGGAGCATGTCATCCGCATACATGGAGACAAGGTGCCTACCTAATTTTAATGGATATTTTGAAAGCCGAAGCTCACATCTATGATTTTTAATACATATGTATCTTATTAACTAGATAAATATCTAAATTATACCTAAGTTATAGTGTGACTGCTATTGATCTGTTAATGAATTTTACAATTATCCCTGATACACTCTGTCCCACATACATTCTCAAACTATCCATCGATTCTATAGGATCACTCTGGTGCACAGTGGTATAAATTACAGTGATGTATAATGGTAGACTTCCCTACAGAATTATTTAGGCACCATCTAGATCTACTCTTGGACTGTAACGCTCACCTGATTCCCGTAGAGGCGCCGGTCTTGACTGGGCGTATACCGTATCTTCAAAGGTGATGTGTAACACACGGCTGGCTCTTTGGGCTGGACCTCTGTGCACTGTATGTCTGACTCGAAGGGTAAGATGTCTGCAGATAGAAAATATGGGATTAAGGAACTGGGTTATTGAAGGTCTCTCTCTTCTTCCCTTTCTCTTCTCCTGTAGAACCCCAAAGGTTAACGCTCTCACCTTAGGTAAGTGAACGCCGTGCTCTCCATCTGCCTCGGGGCAGGGTGCTGTAACCAGTTTCTTCACTGGATAAGGGGAGCAGGCCTCTTGACTTCAGAGGACTGCTGTCCGTCGTTTACTGCACGAACGGTAAGTTTCGAGTAATTCTAATGTCTTTAAAGTCTTTAGTAATGATGTCTCTTGTTTTGCAGGGTTCCGGCGATGGCGGATGACGGGCTGAAGTGAGTTGAAGATGGAGCCCGTGTGATGAATAGAAGCGCCTGGAAGCACGTAAGTAAGCGCTTGTTGCCTGCTTCACGATGCGCTCTAACTGTCTTTTTATTTTGCAGGTAGAGTTCGGAGCGGCTGCAGGGTGCCGGAATATCCACTGGATTAGATGTGGAAAGGAGTAATGGCACGTGAGTATTAAAGTTCCCCAATGTCTTTAAACGCACCTTGTTTTGTCTTTCAGATGCGGGATGCAGCGCCGAAGGCCTCCGGAGCGTGCAAAGAGTTGGTAAGCTTTTGTCTTTCAGATGCCGGAATGCAGTGTGAAGACCTCCGGAGCGCACGAAGAGTAGGTAAGCCTTTGTCTTTCAGATGCCGGAATGCAGCGCGAGGCGTTGGTGACAGCCGATGGACCAGGTAAGTGAAGAGCTGTCACTGAAGACCGTAATGCTAACCTGTTCTTTCTTGTCTTTATAGGTGTTGCTGAAGACTGGATTCAGGATGGTAAGCCTTTTTCCTTAGGCCCAGGATCAGATGCAGAAGACACGATGAGCGTTCTGCTGCAGAGGATGCAGAATAACGCAAAGCAAGATTCATCCATCGGGTGTGGTTTAAATAGCCTCCTGTAGTGCTTAGGGTTCTCCTTCCACAGCCACGCCTAGGTAAGAAAAGAGTTCCTGCTTTCCAGAAGAGTTCCAGTGTTCTGAATCTAGGGAGTGGCTCCTGCCCCACCCAACAGGAAAAGTAGTTCCAAACAGAAGAGGATCAGAGGCTCGACTGGCAGGCAAGTAAGCAGCATGCTTAGGTAAGTCCACCCAAGCATTATGAGCCCGGCGCTTCCAGCGCTGGGACTGGGCATATTTATGAGCCTGGTGCCACTGGCGCCAGGACTGGGTCCAAAAGGTCCCAATTGGGACTGGTTGGCACTCGGAACCTGGGTTATGGATCTGCTTCCAAGGGAGTTGGGAAAACCCTGACCTTTTGGAAGCAGGGATCATGACATGGACACGGCAACTGCTGTCTTCATCAATCTATGAGTATTCAATTTTGACATTCTTGTTCTTCCATTGTATTACAATGTGACAAAGACCTTATCGCGGACTTATCCATAAATCAATTTTAGTCGCGTCCCACTCTTCAATCGCATGGTTTTACTAGCCAGATCATATTGGCTATGGTGTATGCTTTTTAACACTGCGACTCCCATCTCTGCTAAATGATACTCGTTTCTCTATTGTGACTGGATAATAGTTATCAGATGTCCATCAGTTTTTGTGTAGTGTTATTAATCGCAATCTAGCTGCTGTAGATCAATTTCTCGTATACCGGGCTACTACTCAATCTTGAGTGTATTCCTATAATCATATACTATGGATTTAGCTTATAGTAGTAATTCTCTACTTTAGAGATGCATTAGCCTTTGCTTTTGTGCCTTTCTATCACTTTAAGACCTTAAGTGTCACTTTTTGTCATGTATAGATTTTCCTGTTCTCTTCGGAACAGTTTTTCATCTCTTGTATGTTGGTTATCTCCCTTAACTACTTGTAGCACAGTCCAATGGAAATATTCATGTCCTTGATTCTCTGTCGTAAAATGTTTGACCATCGGAGCTTGTTGTATCTTGTTTTTCAAGCAACTCCTATGTTCTAGAATTTGTGTTTTGATTTTCCATTGATCTTCCTGATATATTGTAGACCACAGTGGCATTTGATCAAATAGAAATCGTGGTCTGTATTGCAATTGGAAAAACTTTTGTTTCCCCTTTTTAGTTGTAATTATACTTGTCCGTTTTTCATACTCCACATTTTCCACATGGGTGATGTCTTTTTATGGGGTCCATACCCCTTAGGGAAGTGATATTTCAGTAGTGGGGGGTTCTGATTTTCAGTTTACTCCTACTCACACAATTTCCTATAGAAGTGCTCTTTTTATATGCAAAGATTGGTGGTGGTAAATTGGATTTAGATGAAGAAAATACTTTCCAATGTTTCTGTATGATATTCTGAATTGTTAAACTATGGTTGGTGAATGTGGTTACGCAGACAATTCTGTCGTCTTTAGGTTGTTGAATTCTCTCTTCTTGTAAAGCCTCCCAGTTATTATTAAAGGCTCATAGCTGCTTTTTTTTACACATTTCTTAGGCTATCCCCTGTTTCTAAGTTTAACTGCAAGATTAGTGGTTGCTTCTTCGTATACTGTTTTGAGGGTTTCTTTTGAGCCGTAAAAATTGGCCAAAGGGTAAATCCCTTAGGTGTTTTATATGATATAGTCTAATAGGGAATTGCGGTCAGTAGTTTTATGGTATGGTTTAACCAATAATTGCACTGTTATCATGAAGCAAGGGTGTTTTTAAGAAATGTGCATCTGGGGAGTGTCTAAAACCTTTGCTTGGTATTCTACACTGCCTGCCTGCATGCGTGTGTACATCTTTTACCCATTCGTGTCTATAGAACTGAGATTGTTTGTTTGGATATACTTGGGTAATGTTGCATACACAGCGTCATTTCTAAACCTTAGCTACCAGAAATTATGTTGCACCCATGAATTATTAAAAGCACGAATTTCAACAATTAAGAAGATTGGAATTTTTTTTTCACGCAATATAAAATTGACTTTTTCCCGTAGGTGCAAATGCCTTGTAATATCAGTGGTTCACTCATTTAGGAGCATTTGTGCACGTTTCATTTGTTTTTCAAACATTGTGCTGCTAGGTTAGTGCATTGTTTGTTTCTATAATTTAATTGATAACAGAACATTTGAGGCATGAAAGCACCATTTTGTAATGTGTTCAAATGTTCTATTTATCTTATCTTATTGTGTCATTGCAAGGCTTTGGAGCACCGGTATAATTGGAAAGCAAACAATCCAATATTTTCATGTGTTATGTCTCCAGGACTGTGCATACATTTTGTGATGAAAGAGTACGTTTTCTATTATTCTGATGTTAATAATGCCTTTGCAGGGGATCAAACATTCAAGTTGCAAGCTACTATCCAGCCATAAAACAAATCACTCCCCACCTCCATTCTATGCATACACACAGCACAGCACACCATTTCTTACTTGGCAAGAGTTAAATGACACTAGCCAATGGCTAATAGCCAGTCCACATTTTGTGCCCGCTTATTGTTCAGATTAGAAGTGTTCTAACTGTGTGTTTATTTTATCTAATGCAACAATCTACTAATGAATGTGAAACGTTCTTAGTTTCTAAAGTTATTGAGAAGTACCCCTATATTGAAAGTTAATTGATACCAAATAATGATGGAAGTACGCAGTCGGATAATTTTTCTTCACAACAGTTGGTTGTTGCATGTTTTCGGTGGTCCTATGTTTGTTGATATTCTTTAATTTTTGTGGTTTGCTTTGGCCATCTGTACAGGTTTTCTAATGCTACATTGTTAGTGAAAGTATAGGATGTCCAGTCTTCAACAGCTATGGTGCAATCCAATTCCTGGTGTTGAGTTTGTGAGTAAACTGCTGACTGGGGCTATGTCCTATGACTGGTCAGGACTATGAATAACTAAGAGAAGTATTGCAAGCCCTAAGTTGCGCTAGTCCCAAAAAAAAGTATTTAGATTGTTTTTATATAGTTACAGTATGTCTTCATTTTGTCAGACCTAGATTAGAAAATAGATGCATATCATATAATACTTGAGTCAAAAACAAAAAAATAACCAAAACATTTTCATGAACTGAAATTACAGTTACTTTACTGTTAGTTTTAAGATTCCAATTAGAACACGCAAGTCGAAAAGAGGCATCAATGTAGAGTATAGTCGCTCTAAAGAAGAATTTTCAAAATGCCAATGTTGTGTAACCAAAAGAAAATTGAGGTTTCACTTGGTACCTCTTGGTGCCTCAACACGTGTTTCCCCACCCTGGATGGGGGATCATTGTTAGTGATCAGATAGATCTCGATTCTTCTCCATTTTGTCCTGTCTGGGAACTGTAGATGGGGGGGGGGGGCGGGAGGAGAACCAGCTTGTAAATTGAAGTACCAGGTACACGGAGGGGACTTGGAAATATACTTTATTCAACTGAAAGTAAGTTACACATGCAAAAGGGGATATGAACGAAGCTGCACTACAAGCTCCTTCTCCGCCTCTCCAACCGCCGCTCACACTCTCTCCCTTCTCTCGTGGAATCCCCATTTCCATGTTCCACAGTTCTATGCGACACTACACATCCTACTTCCTTCACAAGAACGTCCGCTACTCAGCAAAATCCATCCGGTGCTTCGGTCTTCGATAACTCCTCCCAAGTCTTGATGTGGCTGCTGACGTCGTCTTCAAAGTACCTGATTCTTCTGGCAAGGAAAGATCACTTCACTCTCTATGCATCTCCTCGCTCCTTCTTACACAACCGTTACCAGTCATAACCATGACTTTCATTGTTCCACACCCTTCCATCCTTTGTTCTTACGGCATGCTTAAACACTTCCATCACCTCAATTGGTTTGGAACATTCACACCCATCATCCCTCAGGACCACTGGCAACTTGATCCTAACCCATCATCCAACCTGTGGAATCTTTGCTGTCTTGAACCTCCTGTTGTCCTGCAGTGACTAATTGCTCAAGTGTCTCCTCTTTACACTCTTTCACCTCATCCAGCTTCACACTCATGCCAGTCACCTCAACCGTCCATCCCGGAAATAGTTATTCGCCTTCCTCCCCCTCTTAAGTTCAAAAGGCGATACCCCAGTTGTGCTGTGCGGAGTGAACCTATGCACCACAACCGTCCTCTCCACCTCTTCTTTCCAATTTTTCCCATTGGACCATGCCCATTTAGCGCCTCCTTTATCACTCTATTGTACCTTTCCACAATGCCATTGGTCTGGGGGTGATATATGAATGCAAGAGGGAGGTGTCCGGACAGGAAAAACCATGTTTAAAAACCATGTTTTTGCTAACAGTGGATTAAGTCACTGTGTAGGTCTCAAGGAAGCTGTATACATTGTGTGTATTATTTATACATTATGAAAGTCCTTATATTTGTTCTCTATTGGGTTGGAGCAAAAACACACTGCGCTGGATCCTAAGACTTGTGTTTAACTTCACATTTATTGAATGGAGTATAAAATATGTAAAAATGCATAACAAAAATGAATGCAGATACCAAGAAAGAAAAAAAGAAAATATGCCTATGGCATGTATCATCTACAAAACATATACTGACATCCAAGATAAATATTTGAACAAGGCTACATGAAGTAAATTGTCATCACATCTTATGAGCTGCACATTTAATCATAATCATGTGCAAATACAGCTTGAATCACATTGTTAGATCATTGAAGTTGCAGAGAACGCACAAACACTTGTCCTTTTACAATATTGGAACACATTTCTACTATATTATTATAAGGTGTTTGTGTGCATAGAGTGTAAGCTTTTTTAGGTAGATTAGGGGTCTACATAGGTGTCACAACCCTTTCCGCCCTTGCCTCCACCAACCATACAATACAACCACACACACACACACGTTCCCAGAGCCCCTCAATGGTTATTTAGGTCTCTCCAGTGTCCCAGGGAACCCATGTGGAGCAGAGCATGGCGCTCTTGGGTCCAGTCACAACTAACATGGGGAAGAAATGAGCCAGCGTAATACAAGAGCCGCAGTCTAGTTTCTCCAATCTCTGGGTGTGGCTGACTATTTAAGTCACACCCAGGGTTCGATCCACGTTTTGCGTTGAACTGTCTACAGACAGCGGAACGCTCGCCGTGTTCCTCCGGAGCCAGCCCTGCTCCTGTAGTTCCAGTCTGTCCCTCGCTACTGCAGCTCGCCCCTCACCCGCTCTCTTACCTGTTTCGGTCCCACGACGTCCTGGCTTCTGGCTCTCGGCTCTCCGCAGTCAGCCTCATCAACATCAGGTCTTTGTTCCCTCTGTAGGCACGGCCCCTCCATCGGCTCCTCACACGTTTCCGGACATCATACACCTGGGAAGAGAAGAGCACAGGAGAGTGTACGTTACACAGTGCGTGCAGGTAAAAGCACAAGGAAGAAAAGCACACGTAGAAAGGCACGTATTACAGCAGAAGGAAAGGCTGTACAATAGGACTAACAACGGCAAGAAAAGAAGAAAGGCACACAGAAAAGGAACATTATAAAGAGTGTGCACCAATAAACACCAGAAGAGGAGAGAAAGTACTCGGAGCAGCCACGGACACCAGTAGAAGGAAAGGCTGCACAACAGATAAAGGAAAGGATAGAGAGAAGCACTAACCTAGTAATAGGATAAAGGACAAAGGGGAAAAAGCCAGCAAAATTGGTGAAGACATTTAACAGAACTGGTGAAAACATTGAGCAACGACAATTCAAAGGCGCAGCTTACTTCTCCAAGCCACAGCAGGTCTAGGCAGGACCACCCAGTGAAGTAACTGGTGGAATTGAACTTTTGCGCCCCTATGAAGGATTGAAGCAGGATGGAGAGTCTGCCCTCTAATTTCTTAAGGTGGGGGACAGGGGGTGCCGCTACCCAGATCCTTGCTCTCACCACTGGTTTCCTTGATTCTTCCCGCAGACGCAGTCCTCCAAGCCAGCCAAAGAAGGTCCCGAATGGAGGCTCCTGATACCCCCCGCAGAGTTAAGATGAGCGTGACAATAGGGCACTGGTGCAAATGCAATGCAGCGCACAACTCTTGCATGTATCAATCGGAATGCAAGGGTAATTGCATTTCAGCGGTTGAGGGTAGTGCCTGTTTTCCTCGGGACCAAAGGAGTTTAATGTTTTAAGCTGACCCCTGAGAGGAAAGTGTAAAGAAAGCCTAATGTTAGGTAGTATTATACCATCTATCAGGATTGAGTCGCAATAAGACGTAATGGATGCATTCAAAACCCTAGTGTGGCAGGTGCTTGGTGTGCTAGACTGAGACAGGTGAATGTTTAAAACGGTGCCTCTATATAATGCACTTCGTGGTCTGCATGCGAGCCCTGAGTGGGACAGAAAAGCATGCAGGTGTGGAAGAATTGTACTGGTAGAGAGAGGGAGAGCTGGAGCACCACATGCAGGAGATATCTCAGTATGTGAGTGATAATCTCTGGCGAGTTTAGTATTGTGTGAGGTTTGTTCCTGTGTGGTTTCTCACTTATTGGGAAGCCAAATCATCAGAGGAGGACATTATTAAAAGAAAAAGTAAAATTGTACCTTGCCTTGCATGCAATCGAGCACAGATGGAAGACATACAAGCATGCTGGGCACCGAGACTGCATTAGGAATGCCAATGACAATACCTCACAGTGAGGCTTCAAGTACATCAGATGAATTCTGGAAGCACTTCCTGTTGAAGAGAAGAGGTATGTCCCAACTCGTGGGGGCTTCTGTGTTCCTCAATGTAGAGGTGCACTGATGGAACTGAGCATACAGGAAGCCAAGGGTGCACGTTTTTAAAAGTATTGGGGCGCAAAATAGGGTAACATTGAGATTGCTGTCTGCACCTACCTTTATATGTAGGGAAAAATGTGCATTTTGGCATTAACTCGTATTTTGCTGGCTGGAAAGTCGCGCTCCCGTCTGGGTGGGCGAGAAAGTTACACGGGATCAGGCAGTGTCCGTGTGCCTACGTGGGTGCCTGGATGGCAAAGGAACGAGGGAAAATACTGGTATCAGTACATATTAATGAGCATTAGCGGTAGGCTGTGTTTATAGAACTGGTATGCCACACTGCATGGCATGCCGTCTTACTGTCTAGTAGCTGGCTCAGTGGCGTGTCTGCTGCTTGCGCGGGAGACACTTCACTGCAGAGTTTGTTGTGAAGTTGCCTAAGCAACCATGTGGCGCGGCCTTCAGTGGTACAACATGTGACTTCTGAAGAAGGCTCCACAAAGTAGCAATGGTGAGACTGGTAACTGCACCCAAATGGAGTGCTGCAAATGTATCTGAAGGGCCCAGTCAGGCTTGTAAGGTACCTAGCTGTTTTTAGAAGCTTGGTTTAAAGAAGCCTGTGTCTGTGAGCCACAAAACTGGCAGGTGCACGGAGTATTTGGGATGTATGTCAGGCAGTGCTGGAACGGGCAAGTGTAGTTCAAGCTGTACCAATTCAATCCCCCTGTGCTGACAGTGTAGACCCCACTGGATCAGTGATGTCCTAGTGGTGGGAGAGGGTGTTGTCAGCTCAGAAATACACTGGTGTTTCCTCATTGAGTCCTTTTGTCCTATCCAGTGTATGTAGGCGATGTATCCACCTCATATCATCATAGTAGAAGTCAAAATGTTGCCAAAAATACATAACTTAATATCAGAAAGTAATTCCAACATCAGTAAATGTCTTCTAAAATATGAGCTCAAGGAGATACACCAATACTCAGACATGTTTAGATGGCCACCTAAAAACACTTTTGTATCTACTGCTAAATAAAAACATTGCATAATTTAAAACAACATTATCAACCAAATACATATAAGACCATCATTGATCCAATTGGACATTTCTTAGATCATGAAATAGATTGTAATAGCCCTTTGCATACATTCCTAGTCTCTTAGAAAAACCAGTCGGCAAATGGCGAGTAGTCTCTGCCTCCTCACTGGATGCAGCAACATCGCTCAAAAAATAGCACTTTACAGAAAGCACTTGTTCACTCATAAAGCGCAATTTAACAAACGCCTCACCTTGGAATTGTGAAGTTTGTTAACCTAGCTAAAAGGAACATTCATCTGGAAACTCTTGTATATAATAAACAATGATCTTGTAGCTAATGTATGCATATTATTAGATCTATTCCAGATTTAAAGCTTTCTCCTTAATTTCCTTTACTGCACATTCCTAATGCAGTGGCAGAGTAATAGAAAAAAACATGTTCTCAAAAAAAGTGCATACATCACTCAACTAGCGCTTCCATGTGCCTGCTCATATGTTCCTCCAATGCTTGGTTATTTCAGATTACTAATTTCTTATTAGATTTCCTTAGTCTTGCTGCGCTTTTAAAGCAGCTTCTCACATACAGTATGCTTTGCCCTCTCGCTGTTTACATTCTTCTTTTTTTGATTCTCTCTGCTGACCTTTTCACTCACCTGTAATCCACTCTGCATTGTTGGTACAGAGCAGTCTGAAAATAGGATAACCTCCAAAACCACAAATTCCAGTAAGGAGATTCCCTATTGACAAAAAGGTGCATTTAAGTAAAGTGGTGCTTCGAACATATGGTTCGTTGATATACATATTGTTGCACACAAAATACTAAATAGTTTTAACTTGGTCTCAAAGAAATTATTTCTTTTAAAAAGGTTTGCCCTGTTTTTTAAAAGTATGAACAATTTTTAAATTCTGCAGGAAAGTGTAATTCCGAAACAAGTTGGTCATTGCTTCGCCAACAGTTACTCTGTCCAATACTTCTCTTCAGCACACAGAGTGTTTTCATGCATCACCATATTGTATGTTAGTTGTCCCTAATGCTGCGAGAAACGTAATAATTATTAGGCAAGTATTCAACATCATGGTTGAAAACTTTTGCAGAACCCACAGGGTTGCAGCTTGACCAAATCAACCTCAAACTACCCATCTTTAATTTTTTCCATGGCACAGAAACTTGGAGTACTACACAATTTAATTATTTAGAATCCAGTGGAAAACGAACTCCTGGACAGATGAATGGTGCTAAAACAAATTTTAAAAAATAAAGTTCAATGAAGAACATGCAAAGAACTGATGCAGAAATTATTATATTATTCTGTTAATGCTAAATTATTAATGTATTTGTAAAACAAAGCGGAAGTTCTCAAACCTGTGTTAAGCATGAAAAGACTACTCTGTAAAATTCAATATGAACTAACAATGTATGTCATGTGCCTGCATATCAAAGCCTGGCTCAAACTTCACAACACTAAGCTCAAAAAAGGACAACCAAAACACGATTTCACACCTGCGTAGAACATGCGTCGAAATTCGCACTCGTGCAAGTTAACACTTTTCGAGTAAGACATTGGGTGCTGTCTGTGGTGAATTTGAGGGGCGAGTTACTTTTTCTGATTAATGTTAGGTTAATTTCTCATTGGTGTGCCAATTCCCTTCATCCTTAGAGACCGCCAGCTCTTTTGCTGAACTTTAGGACTTTATAAATGTTAATCCTTGAGTGAGTGAGTCCTTTTGCTCACTCTCATGTGTTTTGACCTGAATTGGATTATGTGTTTCGACTGTTTTATCTACTTTTTGTATGGTGACACACAGCATCTTCAGTGCATTGTCACAGAGAAATCCTTTAGATTTCTCATAAGGTTAAAATACCTTTTCTTGTGTGAACTACTGTTCCCAAGAATAGTAAAGTGAATTTAATTTGACTTAACTTTTCTCTTTGTAGGTCCAGCACACAACCTCTTTTGTGGAGGGCTCGGGGGGTTACCTAGTAGCCCCTTATCCTACATTTCACATTTAGCATTTTTTGTTATGCTCACTACTTTACATGGCTGGTGGCAGTGGTTGTCACGACCCCCATCCAGAAATCCCCCTGGCAAGCCCATGGGCCAGGAGGGGTCTTGGCTCAGGTCTCCCACAAACGTGGGCATCCTTTGCCTAGGCCCTCTTGGGGCCAGTCCTGGCGTCTTTGGCTTTTGGCTCTAAACTTGTGTTTAGGGAACTACTTTATTTCAAGTGCCAGCCAACATGGAGGCATCCACATAGCTTGGCTCCTTGGAACCAAGCTATGCGGTATAGTTTTTTGGGTGTGGTAGCCTAGGAACTACTTTACCCGGGCTACTTTCTTGAAGCTATTTAAACCACACCCGACTTGGATAACACGCTTCGCGTTACTTAGCAATCCTGCAACGTGACGCTCATCGTGTTCAGCTGTACCCGCGAACCTTGGAAGAACAGCATCTGTAAAGAGACAAAAGGACATTGTTAACTGCAGCAGCTTACCTGTAACTTCATTGTTAGCTGCCCACAGCTCCTGCGAACAGCATCCTAGGATCAGCGTGTCTCCCGGACCGGCGGATCTGCAAAAAAGGAAGAAACAAAGGCATTAGACACTTTTACAACATAACGAATTGTGCCGAAAAGCTTACCTCGCAAGTCGCCCCTCGACCAGCATCACCTCAGGATTTCATACACCGGGTGAGCACCACGATCTATGGGAAAGAAAAGACAACAGGCTAGCAAAGGGAAGACATCATAGCGCTGCGCATATCGCCTACTTACCACATCAAAGCGCTCTTCATGCACCATCATTTACAGGCGAGACCCAATTCAGCCAATGCATCACATTGGACTTCTTCGCACCTAAGGAAGAGAAAAAGACATTATTAAACAAAGAAAGGCATGCAAGAATAACAATGTACAGAAGCAATAAGACCTACCTGAAGGACTCAAAACGGGCCGGCGTCAGTGAAGTAACTAGATCGCATTCGCCCACAAAGGACAACGTGCCCCTGTCAAGAAGGCAGGACGGAGAGCACACCTGAATTAACAACAAGGTGAGGGGAGGTCCAGAGGGGCTGCGGGCATACAGGGTGGTGGGGGGTTGCTTACCCCAGTTGCCCAGTCTTGAACATTGCCCACCTGTATTCCAGGCAGAACTTCCCCGCTGGTCACACCTGGCAACCGCAGAGAAGGATACCAGCGTTCCTACGGCTGGGTGGCATCCCCGTGGATACCAGGTGAGCGTAACAGAGGTTTAACTTTCCTACCATTGTGCTTTTCTACCGCAGGCTGAATCCTCCGCTGCAGTATAGCACCCATGGGTGACTATTTTGTCAAAATGGCCCTGGTTGTCTTTTGTCACCATTTTCTGCTTGTGAGGTCTTTCTTGGGTTTTACTCTGCGCACCTAGCCAGGTTTGAGCCTTTTATTCATTTTGCCTTTGGCGGGCTTCTGTCCTGAAACCTGCCTCTGACTCCAGTGTGTCTGGAAGGGCAGAAAGTGAGGGTGGTTCCCGAAACTCCCCTGTCCTTTGTCTCTAGGAGTGCCTGAATGCAGCCAGCGAAACCTTATTAAAAGGCAAGGGTTTTGAGACTAGAGGCACAGTCGATGAACATCAGCAACCGCTCTTCCTTCTCGATTAAAATCCAACTAATTTCAGACAATCAACATAATTTATAGCAAAAAGTCATCATCATTGACATGTAATCTTAAAAACCTAACATGAAACTCGATTGGTTATAGAAAGGAAACTTTAATATAGGTACTATATCTGTATATGGTAACGGGGAGAGGGGATTGGATAATATCAGGTGGGGCAACTAAGCCCTTCCTTCAAACTGGCCACTGTAAACATCACAAAAGGTACGACGTCCTATTGGCTCTACTCTCTATAGGACCTTAGATTACATGGTCCACTATGATTGGGTTGGCATTGAGCCCACACATACTTATCCACTTGCGCTTCGCAGCATGCAGAATAATGAGGCCAGGTGCAGGGAGTGAGTCTGTACCCCAGCTTCCCTCCAATTTATGTTACAGCCATTCAACACCTTGGTGGCTGTGTCAATTACTGCCTTGTAGTTTGGCCTTGAGTCTGCCTCTTGGTTTGATAAAGTTAAGGAAGGTGGGTACGATAAGGCTCCATGAGTAGGTGTGAAAGTCTCATCCCTTTTGGCCTGCCTTGCCACGTGACTAGGACACCGTGAAATCGGCCTCTTCTTCATGTAATTTCATGTATTTGATTTACTTCTGTCAGTTGTTTACCATCTGCGGCTTATCTCGACGTTGCTGAACAGGAGACTCTTGTTATTCTTCTCTTCAATTGTCTATTCCAGTCTGACACAACCTTGGCTTCCTTGCATGGTTACCTTCAGCAGGATTTCTCTTAGTCTTTAATTCTTGAATTGTTAGCTGAGGCCCTCTCCTCTTGAGACCTTTAGTAACCTCGATTTTGCTCATGTGCGTAGTGTATTTTCATTCATCTATAAAGTGCTTTTGAGGTAGATATGTATAGTTGGCACTTGCCACAATCTATTTTACTATTAAGCATAAGCAAGCTTTCACGATTTCTTTGCTTCTTGTGGTTCCATGCGTATGTACACGCTTAAACTGGCTTAACCTCTTCATCGTGCATATGGCATAAGTTTCTTTATCTTGAAATCACCTGTTTCACCGTAGGCCTAAGATGTCACTTATCCATGGCATTTCGTCTCTTCATCAGCATTCTTGGGTCATCATATATCCTCTGTGTGTCAGTCCGATCTCTCGTGACACCACTAGTCGTCTTCTTTTACTATCTTCTTGGCTTCTTCGGGTATTCCATTCTGACAAACATCCCTTTGTCGTGTCTGTAGGTATGGATTTCTCAGTGGGTACCTTGCTGTCCAGGTTTGCTTAGGTGCCGGTACTTCAATAGGTGCTGTTCTTCAAATGGGCACTGGGCAGAGCCCAACTGCGGCGCTCTGCTGGTTTATCTGTTCTTCATACGTCACATATCTTGGCGCAAATGTTCCTGGCACTTTGAAGAGTGTGGCTGGGGTGCGGCTGATACTTGGCACTTCCTCTTCAGAAGCTTGCTGCATCCTCCTGGACCTTTTCTTATCGACAAGAGAAGCTAAGGAAGGGACGACTTCTTCCCTTGGGTTAGTGGGACCAACTAACACGAGGCAAACTCCACCTGGACCATCTTCCCCGACTGGCTGTACTACTTTGCTGCTATGGGAACCGAGTGCCAGGGGTCAAAAAATCTGTAGTAGAGTGCAACGTCTGCAATCTGGCCAGAAGCTGCGGGAGTCTCCTAAGGACCCTCAGAAACAGGACGACCAGAGCTCAAGTCCCCTCACCAGAGTGCAGGACTCAAAGAAGCCCAAACGGCTGATCCAAAAAGAGCCCATAGCTGCCGACGACCTCCAAATTGCAGCCACAGGAGTCCTCCAGACGCCCTCCCACTTGTCCGCACGATTGAGGCTCAGGAACCCGGGATCTGCATTGCTGCAACAGGACAGAATCCAGCTGGACCACTCTTCTTCAAACCAGAGGTACTGTCCAGACTTGGGGTACTCGCCCCAGTGTCTTTAGCTTTGCCCTTCTCAGTTGAGACTTGCAGTGGCTACTTTTGTTATTGATTTCAGCTCTGCTTTCCACAAGTGTAACAGTTTCTGACCCTATAGTGATTTCTACAAAACGCTCTAACTTTGTCCAAGACTTTTTATTAACTACGAAGTGCCTCAGCTCCATAGACTGTGCTCCAATGACTTTGGCTGCCCTTGCTCTCTGTAGACTCTTCTAGTCCATTGACATCTTTTCTGCCCCTCAGAGGTGGTAACTTTTTTTAGATTGTTATTGCTAGGAAAGGTTTGTCTAGACTTCATAGGAAGATTTATGTATACTCCCATGCCCTGAGAACTTGTATAGCTTTTTTCCTTCCTTTAACCCTTCTTTTCTGCAACCTCTGAATCTTTAAAGTGTACTAGTGATACATAAATGCCATTACTGTCCTTGTGAATGAAGTCATCTCCGCGTGTAGGAAGTGTGTAAAAAGCATCTCTAAAGAGTATCCACTGAACTTATGCTGATTCTGGAAAAGTATTTTAAAGTATATTAAATTGTTACATATATTGCCCTTTTTTAAATAATGCTTATTTGAAAATTGATGTTGGATAAATAAATAACTATTTATAACTGAAACCTTGAGTATAAGTTTTACTTGGCTACTTGAATTTGTGAATTTAATTGCTACAGCTCACATGTATCACTCTTAAACTAGGCCTTGCTGCTTAGGCACACTACCAACTTGTGTAGTACAGCCCTATACCAAAACGTGGGTTACCTAATACCAAGAAGACCAGTATTGTGTAGTCTCACACAGTGTTACTACTATATCACTCCTTGCCTAACAATTAACAGTTATCACCACAATTGTGGGTCCATTGTTTAAGGGCCTGTTGCGTTACTTGTGACATGAATCATTAAGAAGTGGTTCTACCTGAAATCAATTGTGCCGACTTTTTCCCAAAATTATATTGATAATAGTTAAACAAAAACAAAAAAAATGCCATTAAACATCACTTTGGATACAATGCACCCGACTCGGAGTTTCACACTTCCAAGTAACCAAAAATTAAATCAAACTAACAAATGTATTCTTTAGTTCACTTTTATTTGTTCCCACTTATTAGCTTCAGTTGTTGACTTTCATTTATAAAAGATATTGAAGTTGACAAAAGATTCTGTGCAGCCTTGGCTGAATTGATTATTATGGTTTCTTCATCAATCTCTAGTGTGTTTCTCTAGATGTGTTTTATCCGTAGATCTATATTAACTTGTATTGTGACTATTCACTTGTCATGCAGTTTTGTTATGGTAACTTTGTCGGTAACAAATTCTTCAATTGCAAAGTACCTGGATTTCCTGGGTTATCCCTCAGATAGTTCTGTGCTGATTCTTAACCTCTGCAATGCGATGGTCACTGTTGCTGTCTTGTGTATTCTGAAAGAGTTGTCATCATCTAGGATATTGGATGTTTTCCTGTTGAAGTGTTTTTTTCTCCCTGAAAGATGTTTAATGAATATATCCTCGAAATAGAACAACTTGGAAAGAAAAATGATAGGCAAGTATTATCTAATAGACTCTATTACTATCCTCTATGTGCCCTTGAAATGGATATTGGACAAAAACACTTGACAGTAACCAGCTTACGTTGGATTTGCAATTTTCAATCAGTATAATTTAAAAGGGATTTCTTCATTTTGTTATAAGAAGCGGGCAAACATTTTCCTTTGAGTTCCTTTGAGCATTTTAATTTGTAACCCTATATCATTTTTGCTACTCTATAATTGCGTAACCTTAAAGCCTCTGCTTTAGTGAGTGGGATTTTTGTTAGTAAGGTTCCCTTATTGCAATTTTTGTTTGCATTAATTTGTGTTCTTGGCCAAGAATGTAAGGGGACATCAGCTTACGGTCTTAATTAAAATGTATTTAAGAATTGTATTGAACAATATGCCCGTTTTCAAAGAATTTAAATGGTCAGAGAGAAAGAATTGTATCATTAAAATGTGTAAAACCTCTAATTGTGCATGGTCTGCACTTGTTACCTGCTTCCCCTCCTGTTCTCTAATTTCCGTCACAATGTTTATCAAAATGAATGCAAGATTCCTGTTTGAGCAAGCATGTGGCAGTCTAGGAGTGAAGCAGCTGTTTAGTATGAAACTGCAAAGGCGGTGCACAGGGAGGTGGCTGATTAGAGTTGAAAGGGCTTGACAGGAAAATGAAAACCGAGACCTCCAGGTTGTGATACCAATAAGCCTGGTGCCCTTTGTGACATGTGGCGCGTGCTGCTCTTACCGTCTGTCAGTCAGGCGGACTGCTTCAGGCATATTCCTTTCAGGACTCGTTTTTGTTTTGATCCTGGACAGCAGCTTTGGGGTTTGAAAGATGCAACAAAACACCTGCTCTGAGGACCATATTTAGAGCCTAAACTCTTGTAGCCTCTTGTAGATGGGTCAGTTGTCGGTTTTCTCCATACAAGAATTCCCTCCCACGAAGTCACAGATTCCCCAGACTACATCATAATTGTAACACATTTTGACTCGATGCAATGGGCGCACAGGCAGCCAGATGCGTTATTTTGCCCTGTCCAAATACTCTGGTTCTCTCTTTGTGTTCGATGATATTTTACTCATCCACTTTACATCGACTTGCTGTCTAAGCTCACTATATGAAAATATCGCTGCTTTTGTATCCACCCTTGCCCCCTTAAACTGCACAAACCGTAGCCTTGTGCTTCAGAGTTGGCTTTGTCTTTGTCCTTAGACGTCCAGTAGGCACAAATCCTTTTAATTTCTTCCTCTCCTTTGCCTGTTGATAGAGTGGAGCTAAACTTTGTGCTGCGCTGTAGATTGTGTGTAGGACCACCAATCCAGTAATAATCTAGGGTGACAGAAAGCCACATCATTTGATTGGAAGCCCTGCCGTGTGTTTGGCCCTCAGTCTGCCGTATTTGCTGAACTAAGGGGATGTTACTAATCGGGGATTTAAATAGTCGGACATAGATATTTTGAAGGTGCAGTCCACAACGAGCTGTACAAAGTCGGGGGTTATGGATTGCACTTTAAACCTCTTCCCCTAAGAAATGCCCCAAAAGGTCATCTTCTTCCATATTTTCAACCGTGAGGCAATTCCAGTGCCCCCCCCCCTTTCAACTGCTCACTTTAATATTGCCTTTCATCGCACCCTCTGCCCTTCCTGGAACACGTTTATTTTGACTGCTGCTGCATTACCGACCCATCCTGCGGGTACTGTTTGTACCTTTATGTAGTCCCCATGGTTTTACGTTCTATGCAAATAAACTGATAATAAAGATATCCCTGCGGTAACCGCGCTCCCGAAACCCACCGGACGCCTGTATTTTGTCTGTGTGAGCTTGGTGCAACGAGTACCTTCAACTTGCGCCCACTTCTCCGGCCGCAGCAGTGTTTTTGATTAAAGAAAATGTTATTTTATTCTTGGGTTCGGTTTGCTATGATGTTGTCGTACACGCGGTTTAATGCGAGGCGCATCGACCTTTGCAGGGTTCCGTCGGGCCAAGCTGTGCTCGCAATAGACCCCGCTGGCCTTTGTGTTGCGCGGCTCGTGCTGCTCTGAGCGTCCTGTCAGTCAGATTGCTGCAGCCTGGGGGATGCTGCGTTCTCGTTTTCCGCCTCTGATGCGCTTCAACAGTTCACCCTTAATCTACTGTTTAGCCGCGTGTCACAGTTTATGGTGAGATGTCATCTGGCTTCGTGCGTTTCGGCCACCTGTCCTATTCCATTGAAGGGTTCCCCACCCGCCCCCCCCAAGCAGATGTAGGCGAAATATCTATTCCAACCCCCACACGTAGATGGGAGAGGGCAGTTTGCAGTATTGCTTTTGCTGCCTGCCCTTCTTAATAAGTGATGAAATACATCCTAATGAGCTGGTTGCTTCAGATTTCTTTATTCAATACACCAGCATGATTAGAGAGAACAATGTGCGTCGAATTTCGTGAAGCGGGTTTGTGACCATGTGATGCAATTATAGATCTGTGCATGGTAGCTGACCTACTGACCAGTAATAAGCCGCCTGTGGCCAGTTTTGGCAAATGTAGTACATGAAAATCGCTCCATTTGACCAAAAAGATGTTTATTGGATACTGAGGGCGCTGAGATCTGGCTGCTGTAACATGTTAGATGTTATTTGTACAGCCCTCATAATTGAATGGGAGTGTTGCTTATTAAGTTTTTTTTTTTGTTTTAGCAACTTTAGCCAGGGGTTCTGCATGGTGTTTGTATTGCTTGGTGTTGTTTTCAAATCCTGTTCCCCGAGAAACCAGTTTGTGTTGATTACTATTGCTTAAAGGACATTCTTCATTAATGTAGGAGCCTACACCTATTTAATACCCATTGTTAGTTTTGTTTATTGTTACTTTCCACGCAACTTTGAAAGGATTCACCGTGTCGAGGCTATGCCTTTCTCAGGTCGAGGTTACACAGATTTTACTGCTAATTTATATAGCAACCACTTGGGTTTCATATTCACGTCGCTGCATGTACGTCAGGCTTTGGAACTAAAGTAATTGTTGATGCGAACTAAGAATCTAGAAGTTGGCTTTGAATAACTAAAGGTACAGATGTGTTTACGACAGTCTAGGCCATGTAACATAGCAGCCAGTGCCAGTTCTGGCTGGGCCTGAGACCCATTCATCATGTGGAGTGAGTGCAAACTGGAATTGAACAATGTGCTTTCTTTCACTTGGGGATTTATGATTCCATTGTGGTGTTGTCTTTTCATGTTGTGCACAGCGTATCTAGGATTCCAGAATAGTTTGGCATTCTGTACCACAGATTATGTAGTGTGTGCGTTGCTCTTAATGCTGCTGAATGCCAAACATATTTTGTTTCCTTCGGATTAGATTTATTATCGTATTGAAGGCTTGGGTACAAACTTAGTGACTGACTTTGAAAATTATGTAATGCTTTAAGGAAATCAACAGCACTTCTTGTTACAAGGCTGTGTCAAGAGACACTGCTTGCTTTTAGCCTGTTCTCTGTGGACTGAAGATTTTCATAAATTATAAATGTGTCCGTGTTTATATAATCTAATGTGTGTGTATATATCTACAATTTCGTAGTGTACCCACAACCTATCTTGAAATGGAATGATTTACAATCTACACTACTTTAACTCATCTGTGTTGACACTTTGTATGATGGTCACTGTAACAATAAGTTGTCATTGTTTTTCTTGTTGCACCTAATGTTTCGCTTGCTTGTGGCAAAATCTGTAGGAGATGGCAGGTTTCGTATTTGTATTTGCATTTTGAGTATCGGGAATGCCATTTCAACCACAAAAAATGCTGTACATAGGAGATTCGGAGGACAGATGGTGTATGGGCTGTTGCCGTTACAATTAGGCTTATGTTTGACTGAAAGCAAACCAGTCGGTGAACTCATGGAGGGAAATGTACAAGATACAAACACAATGTACTAAGCAAAGGTGAACCTGTGGCATTACAGGTTATTAGTATACCTATCTACATGCAGTTCCTGTATGTGGGATAATCACTGTAGGGGAGGGCTATGGCGTGTTGTCAGTACGAGGGTGCGCAGTGCCATTTCTTTGGCAAATAAGTGGCTTTTTTTATCTCTGTTTTAAACAGTATTATTGATGGGCTGCCTTTGATGTTGGGGGCAGAGGGTGTACCAATAGGAGTGAAATCGGGAGGTGGCAGGAGGGATGGGGAGGTTGAGAGGGCTGAGGATTGTAGGGTATGAAGGTGTAATTTAGTAAAATGCAATCCATTAAACTAAAGGTGTATACATTTTGTTTTTGCTTGGACTGTATCCCATCTTGTACCTAGTTACTAATGATATTTTTTGTATTTGTTTGTCTTAGTTGTATTTTATGTTGTGCGTTTAGGCTGCTCGTTTTTGGCAATTGTTGCCCTTAATACAGATTTGTTCTATGGCTTACTACTGTTAGGAAAGATTTTGTTTTTCTTTTTTCTGCTTTCTTCCCATATATGTCCGTGGAACACCCCTTTTTTCGTGTGCTTGTTTTGAGCCCTCTCCTCACTTTTGGAGGTAAGTAAATCCTTCAGTTTTACTTCCCTTGCTTCTTTGCTCATTCTTATGGGTAACCGATTAGTCCCTAATACTAGTAGTAGTGACAGACTGCCTTGCCTCTCTTTGTGAATTTCTTGTATTTTTATAATTGCAACCATCACCTTAGTGAAGTGCAGTTGGGATGGGATACTTTGTATCTTTTTATATAATATCTTTTTGGTTACTTTTACAATGTGCTGAAGACACGCGGGTAGCAGCTGTTGTTTTGACCGTTTTCTGAATGGGCAATTTTGTATTTTCTGAAAATTATCATCATTTTAGCCAAGACCTCTGCAAAGAACTGCAGCTTGTTGGTAACGACCCCCGAAGCTGACGAGCTGTCCCAGTAAACCCTTGATAGTCTGTCCTGATCTTAAGAAGACCCTCGCCAGTGCTTCGATCCCTGGACCTGTGGGAAAAATAAGTCTCGGCCCCTGCTCGAGAATCCGTTCCTTTTGTACCTTCGGGAGTGCCCCAGGACCAACCGGTGGACCGACCAGCTCTCTCCTCGTCTGCCTCGCAGCAGCTGTCGCAGTTCTGAGTGCATCATTAGAAAAGCTTCAACTTGTATAATAAGATGACGACTCCTGCAATTTTAGCCTTCTTGCATGACTGGAAGCTGTGCTGGGCCTGTTCCTTTAGTCGTCCATTGAAGATCGCCTGTTGCCTCCTGATTGTGGGTACTCCCGTTGTGACACACATTTGATCCCTGGAGGTGTCCCGGTGTGGTCTGTCGTGCAGAAGTCTTCATCTTTACTCATTTGGGTGTTCTGCTGGAAGCTATCTAGTACCGATTCCTAATCACTGGTACCATATAAAATAAATCCCGCTTCCGATGGGCCTAGGCACAGAAGAGCATGTCCCCAAAGGAATCAGCAACACTAGCAGTGGTCTTTGGAGAAATCGGAGTCAGGGGGATACGTTTACCTACCTCTTTCAGAACCCTTCATCCCTCCCTCGCTATCCATAGGGCTACATAGGGCTTTTCTCTTCTTCCCTCAGAAACTCACTGTCTCCCAAGCTCTGATTCTCTCTAGGTTGGACTACTGTAACAGCCTCTTTCTAAATTTACCTGCCTCCACTCTCTGCCCTTTAAAACTAATCCAGAACAGGACTGTAAGACCTGTCCTTAGCCTCAAGCCCTGGGATCGTATTTCTCCAGCTCTGAAATCCCTTCTTTGGCTCCCTGTGGAAGCAAGAATTACATTTAAAATCCTTTGCATTGTCCACAAGGCTTTCTAGGGCCTGGGTCCAAAATACCTTCAACTATCTCTCTGTAAATACCTCCCCTCTCAAAACCCCTTCGCTCCTCTACCTCGAACTCCCTCAGGGTCAGTCGTTTTTCAAAGAAACGACCTGGGGGTAGATCTGTCTTCGGCTGGGGCCTCCCTTTGGAACTGCCTCCCTGCCACCTTGAAATTTGAGGAAAACCATCTATGGTTCCGGAAGCTCCTCAAGACCTTCCTCTTCGCCTTTGCCCTTCTTCTCCCCTGCTGATCTGCTTTCTCTCTCGGAACTGTTGCACCTGGCCACGCTCTGTCCTTCGGGCCCAGGTACCTGCTCACCCTGCCAACCTCCTGCGCTGCCTCCTGGCCACCCCTTGCACTGGGGCCTGTATCTGTACCCATTCAGCCCCCCCCACTATTTTTCTGCACTTATCAGATACACCCCATCTGACTAAGCTTGCACTTTGCCACTCGCAGGCTGCAATACCACTGTTTTTGATCACCTTATTTATATATTTATTTACTTATTATTTATCTTGTTCTCTCCTATACTCTGCACTTTCCAATTTCTTCCTCCTCCCATGCACTTTTCCCCTTTTTCCTTCCCCATGCACTTGCGCGTTCTCAATGTCACTGGGCTTAGTAAGATCGTTGTTTTTGTTTTCTCCCCTGTTCCCCTCCCTTTGCCTGATTGCGCTCTGAAACACCTGTGTACGAGCGCAATATAAATAAAATATATCATATCATATACATGGGCATAAAGTCCTTTCCTTAAATCACCCTTTCCTAACTTTGATTGGCAGAGACCTGGTTATTTATCCCTTTCTAGGGCTATCCCAACGCCTGGGATTGATTGAGTGAGTTTACTTACCTGAACTTATCTAACTTTTTGACTCATCATAACCACTGGCATAGCCAATTTCAGGTCAGACAAACCCAATCAAGTCTTTCCTAATGGAGGGCGGCCAGAGTTTTTAATTCCTTCCTTTTCTTTTCCTTCTCCCCTTTATCTTTGGCATATTGATTGGCAGAATACCTAGCCATAGTCAAAATCTGGCCAGCAGTTTGAGTCGGCCATGTAGACTCGTACGTTTGTACATCATTATTTAGGTGAGGCAACAATCCCTCTACAAAATGTGAACAAAAAGCTTTGTCCCTCTGGCATAGCCATGTCGGTTTCACTAAATGAGGTAAAAGCTTCTTCCTTTCGGGACAAATATCTTTCAACGGACTCCACTTCTTCCTGAGATACTTGCTGGGTACATGTTAATGGCATTGCTGGAAGAGCTATAATTTTTTTGGACAATGCCCCAGTCTTCCCTCTTTAATTCACTGTCAGCTCCTCCGACTTCATGACATGATCTAAACTGTCTTGCATTCTGCATTGGTGCCATATATCTGCTGGCAGAATACATGAAAACAACTGATCTATATGTCCCAATGTAAGCAGACCTGTTTTAAGTACCCGGTCTGTCTGGGTATACCACTGTTCTGGATTTTGTCTAACATCTGGATAATCTTTAGTAAAAGAAAGTAATTCCATCCAGTTCCAAGGGACAGGAACCTGGTGTGTCGGATTGTCGGTGTCAAACCCAGGCACTTCTCTCATTGGAAACGCCAGATTTACCATATACTTTGATAGGCATTTATGACCACAATAAAATGTTGACACTATTGCATGACAGAAGTTTGATTCAAGCTTATATTCTTGGTTTCGTGGGTCTGTTATCATAGTATTCTGGCAGGGGATACACTTCATCTTTCTCAATCACCATTTTAGATGATAGCCACATTTGTTTGCATAGCTTTTGTACTATTGCAAATATAAGCGTATCTTGTTGCTGGGGCATGTACACTTTAGCCTGTTCTACTCCTTCTACCCCATTTTTGATCCATGCCAACACTACCTTTTCTGCGGTTTTCGTGTTGTGAGCTGTAATCCTGCGGTCATGAGGTGGCGAGAAGACCACATGATCACTAGGTACCTGATAGTGGAGGAGGCCTTTTTACCATTAAACATTTTAACAACGGATCTGCATCATTCTGTAACAACTTTTTAGATTCGGGTGTCAGGGCTGAGGGTTACGCCCTGGCTACACACACCCTTATTTGGTATTATATCTTCACTGTCTCCCTCTTCTCAACCCTTAATTTTTTTTACCATTATCAAATGCGCACGATTTATCTCTTTTAGATTGTGGTTTACTTTTTTTTATCTGTGCTTCCTCTCTAGATTTTTGTAGAGCATAATCTTCCCATTGTTTAATTGTTTCCCATTGCAGGGCTCTAATGGTCTTATCACCCATAGCGGCTAATATTTCCCTTAAATATCCTATTTTTTCTAGGTCAAAAGACCCATGGACTTGTAAATCAGGATTCTTGACAGTGTATTTGTGCCATTTTTGAAAAAACCACACAGCCCCCAAGCCCCTCTTGATCATTAGTTCCCAACCAGGCGTACCTTCCAGGGGAACAGGTTCATGTTTTTTCTAATTCTGGTCAACTCTTACAAGATTGCTATCTATTTATGTCCTACTTACTTTTGTTTCCTCCTTACTTTGTGATCACAAAACTGCTTTGATAATGTTCCACTTTAAGCGCAGTGTATCCATAATCAATGCAATCTACATGCTTATTTCATGATTCATCTCTTCCATGGTTTCAACTTGTGTTACACCAACTGTATTTCCCTATAGTCCAATAACAGTATGTTCCCTGTAGAAAAACTACATCACATATCCAAGTGCATTTCCCTATTGTTCATTAACAATATGCTTCCACAGGGGACACAGCCGTACATATTATCCAAGTGTATTTCTCTATCGTTCATTAACAGTATGCTCCCATAGAAAATGAATTTAATTCTTATAACATCACACCATACAACTTTATTCTGAAACGGTCTCACCCCTTTTTCTGCAGTATTCTGTGCCAGTGCTTCACCGGGAATGTAAATCCCTTTTCCTCTCACAGACGGGGATCCTCAGTTGCAGAGATCAACGTGACGAAGAGGTCACCTGGTGAGTGGAGGTGTGGCTGCTGGAAAACCCTTGTCCAAATAACCGCACTGCACCCCACGCCCAACTCCCAACCTTTGCCTGCTCTCTGACCACATTCAGTCCGACTAAACGTAACTGCAATAAGGTCTCATCTGCTGGTGCCAATTGTGGATGAATACCTCTAGTATTCTTGCCTGTGTTCCGACCATAATTTTAAGGCACAATGAAACAGTGGAGCAGAATCTTGGTTTACAGCTCAGAGAGACAGGTTTATTCCGCTGCAGCAAATTCAGCATGGTTACAAGCCACAGTTTGATTCCCCCTTCTCTCTCTCCCCATTGACAAGAGGCACATCTTTATACTTTTACAACAGTAAGGGAGGCATGGTATCACAAGTATGACACTGACGTAAGAGCTACAAACTTCAAAACCTTTATTACAGGCTTAGGGTTTGGAGAAATCCCTACTTTGCCCTATATCTATAATGGGAGTAGTCTTTACCATCAAATAATAAAGAAAACACAAAATTACTAGTCATTCAATGTCAAATCAAAAAGGCCTATACTAACAAAACTTAATATTTTGAAAGACAAGTTTTTCAGCCTCTGTCAGCTTTTATTCCTCTCCTAAAGCGAATCCTTTGTGCTACTTTGATTTAAGGTTCCAGGGTCTGCACTTCGAGTGCCTATATTGTGGCTGAAACAATATGAAACCAAATGTGTAGATACTGTAGTTGGTACTCTTGTAACGTCCGATTCCCCTTATAAGAATACGATCAATTTTTCAATATAATTTGATTTGTTTATTTTGTGTGCATCTGGTTTCTTCATGTATTTAATTCATACATTTAGATTTTTGCACTGTCCTTATTGCATACTTTCAGTATATATTTTCATGTATTGGATTCTTACATATATATATTTCTGAGGCTTGTGGAATCTGCTTAGATCACATGCTGTGCATAGGCCGACATCTAGTGGAAGCTGCGGAGTATTACAGTTTGTTTTTCGAAACTCGAAAATGTGCGTCGACACAGGGCGTGCCAGTAATACTATCCCTAGTGTGACGTCCACTGTACCCAAGATCCCTCACGCGTCTAGGATCCTCAGATTGGTTTTTTCCGCCATACTGGTCGGAAGCATTTTGCGGAGTCCCCTGGCCTTAGCCATACTTTTGCTAGAATTTAAAATAATAATCTATTGACATCCTTTCCCACCCCAACGTCGAACTTCGACACTCGACGCCGGCTGGAGAAGAAATCGACCGTCGGCTGCTGCACGACGGATTTGGGCCTCGGAAGGCCGCTGGCCTCGGCCCGGGCCTGGTAGGCCGCTGGCCTCAGCCCTGCAAGTAGGGAGAGTGGGGGGTGGCACATACTCTACACTCTTGGTATATAGGTACACCTTATACATTTCCTACACTTACCAGCCCGCTGCCTCAAGGTGCGTATGGAGGGTACCCCTTTTCAATTCTGCCCCAAGTGCAATCGCAAATACCCTTGGGTCGACAGGCACGCCACGTGCAATCTCTGCTTGCCGAGGGACCACCCCGAAGCGAACTGCAGAGCGTGTAGTAGGTTTAAACCTAAGACACTTACGGACCGTTCGACGAAGCGTTTGGCCCACCACGCCAGGCAGGCGGCCATGGCAGCGGAGGGCGCCTTCAGCGATGGCAGCGACGCCGTACTTTCGGACGGCGAGGGCATTACGGCGTCGAAAGACAGCCGAGCGCAGGTCCCCGACCTCGGAAGGTCGTCCGGCAGGGCGGCTATGGGGAAGACCCCCGGCGACACAAGCGCTTCACATACTACACACACTAAACACACTAAGTCCAACCGAGACTCGACGTCGAGTTCTCGGAAAGAGGCACAGACAGAACGGTCCGATTCGGTGTCCTCTGGGTGCTCTCGATCAAGATCGCCGCATGACTTCAGGCAATCATCCACTCTTGCCAAGAGTGCCTCGCTCCCTAGGCTAACAGAAGTTCGATCGTCGGAAGACGAAGACGACTTCCACCCCCAGGCCGCGCTCCAGGAGTTGGAGCCCGCAATTAAACCCAGCGAGGCCCCACGCTCGAAGGACAGGGACACCTCTCCCGATCCTCGACGCCAGGCGTCGAACAACTCCGGAGCCACTAAGGGACAGGGAAAACATTTTTCTACGCACGGGGAGGGGGGAAAACAGCAGAAGAAACTACCTGTACATTCTTCCACACCTGTGAAACACTCCACCTCCCCAAACAGACAGACAAGCCCAGGTCTGCTGATAGGTCCACAACCAGCAAAGCTACTCAATATAAATCCCATAGACTTGCTGAGAGAGTCATTCCCAGTTCCAAAAAATGGTCCAGTGAAGACATGGATAGGGTCATGTCAACAATATCTTCTTTGGCTGATTTTTATGATAAAAATCCAGAACATTTCCTCTCGTATGATCCACAATGGCCCACACCCTCAGGCTCTACTGATCCTATCCCCCCGAGTAAGAAGGCCCGGTTTGAAACTCCAATGAGGTCCGAACCCTTCGAGGTACAACCTTACGCAAGACCATACTCACGGTATTAAGGAGAGGCTTCCTTTTGTGAAGACCAAGAATTTGGGTTGATAGAAGAGCAAACCGGGACAGGCTACTATGGGGATGATGACCAGGAGGAAGAAGAGGATGACCCGGAAACATACAGAGTAGATTCCCCGGTAGAGAACGAAGCCCCGGTTACCGACTCCCCGGTCGATAACCAACCCCTCCTAAATGAGGTTCTCGCTCTCGCAGCAGAACATTTCCACATTGACACCCACGGTGTACAGGAGGAAAGGGACTTCGCAGAAGAGTTAGTGGGAGAAAGGAGGCCTGTTGCCCAGACCATCCCTATCCTTAAATCCATTCAGCGGAGAATAGATCCGTCCCTGGTGAACCCAAACCTCACCAGAGCAGTCAATCCCAGGGTTGAAAAACTTTTCAGGGCAGCACAGTCTGACCCTCTCTATATAAGAGGACATCTGAAGCCAGACTCCCTAGTTGTCACCAACACTCGTAAGAGGGCTGGGACACCCTTGTCTTCGTCAGAAGCTCCTCCCGACAAGGAGGGCAAAAAACTATGCGGTTTCGGCAGGAAGGTAGCCTCAACGTCCGCCTATCAAGCAAGGATTGCTAACTCCACCACCCTGTTGGCCAGCTACAACTGCCATCAGTGGGAAGAAGTCGCGGCTCTCATAGCCTCTGCTCCCGAACCGTTAAAAAGCCAATTAGCTCGGATTTCCGCAGAGGGTAGAGCTGTGTTTGGTTGCATTTTGAAAGCAACCTTCGACGCCGCGGACAACGCAGGCAGATTGATAGCAGAAGGTACTGTTATCAAGAGACATGCGTGGTTACGGCAGTCTGGTTTTAATGCAGAAACTCAGGCATCATTGTTAGACAAACCGGTGGAGGCCGATCTGTTGTTTGGTAAGGCAGTCGAAGACGCACTAAAAAATGCCAAGGACGAATACGAGACACTCAAATCCCTTGGCCAGTTAACCAATAAACCCCCTAACCAGAGAGGGAATAGTAATTTTCGTCGCCCACGCAGCCAAAATTCCCAGAGAGGATCTAACTATTCCCAGGGGCAGGGTACACAGTGGAACAACCACCAACAGTCTACCCAGGGTTACGGCAGAGGGAATAGGAGAGGTCGTGGTAAAGGCAGAGGCAGCCCCAGCAAGGGAGGCGGCACGCCTCCACCAAAGCAGTGACGCTCAGTTCAGGGTCCCTTCTCATGCAACCCCAGTAGGGGGACGCATTTCAAACTTCACCCAGGCTTGGGGAGGGATCAAATCAGACAGATGGGTGCTGTCAACAGTATCCATGGGATATTGTATAGAGCTACTGCAGCGTCCCCTGAACCATCCTCCACGACAAAGAGTACACTCCTTAGAACATCAGAAGATTCTCCTCGAGGAGATCGCCATTCTTCTACAAAAAGACGCGATAGAACTCGTCCCGGGACACCAGGTAAACAAGGGTATTTATTCAATTTACTTCCTTGTGCCAAAGAAAGACTTGACAATGCGCCCAGTATTGGACTTACGGCCTGCCAACAAGTATGTCAAGCCCCGAAAATTTCGTATGACCACGCTACATGAGGTAATCCCCCTCCTAAAAAAGGGGAATTACATGGCAACCTTGGATATGAAAGATGCTTATTTTCATATTTCCATGTTCCCAGCGCACAGAAAGTACTTGCGCTTCAAGGTGGACAGTTGCCACTACCAATTCAAGGTACTGCCCTTCGGGATAGCTTCAGCACCAAGGGTATTCACCTAGGTACTGGCGATGGCGGCTGCACACCTACGCAGGGAGGCAATCCCAGTGTACCCTTATCTGGGCGACTGGCTCATAACGGGGGAAACCCCAGGAGTTTGCAGGACAAACATTCAAAGGACTATCGACCTCCTCCACGAGTTAGGCTTCTCAATCAACGAGAAGAAGTCAAGCCTGGTGCCAAGCACCTCAAAACAATTCCTAGGAGCAATCCTGGATACCCAGGAGGGGTTGACCTTTCCTTCAGAAGAAAGAATTCGGAATATACTGCTGCAAATTCCGCATTATCAGTCCGGTCAACAAATAACGGTACGCAAAGCAATGCGTTTACTGGGCATGATGGCGTCATGCATTTACCTGGTCCCCCACGCGCGCCTGCGCATGCGTCCCATGCAGGAATGGTTGGCGAAACAGTGGTCTCAGGCAAGTGGTCAGTGGGACGATCTAGTGGTCGTTTCGCCAACACTGGTACAAAGCCTTCACTGGTGGACAAGAGAAAATCTCGCACAGGGGAAACCCTTTTACGATCCCGAAGTACAGGCAGTAGTCACTACAGATGCATGTCTGACGGGGTGGGGAGCTCACCATCTCCACCAACAGCTCAGGGTCTCTGGTCTCACTCAGTGGCCAAGAACCACATCAACCTGTTAGAGCTTCTGGCAGTATTCAGAGCGCTTCAGGCGTTCGAGCCCCACCTACTAAACCTGTCAGTGCAAATCCGGACGGACAGCACTACAGCCATGTTCTACCTAAACAAGCAAGGAGGGACTTGCTCGCCAAATCTGTCCAAGCTTGCCCAGAAAATCTGGATATGGGCACTCAGACGGAACATCTTCCTGTCATCACAACATGTTCCAGGGGAGCTCAATTCCCTAGCGGATGCTCTGAGCAGAGACTCCCTCCCAGAGGAACACGAATGGGTTCTTCACAGAGAGGTCGTAGAAGATCTCTTCTCTCAGTGGGGTTTCCCCACTATAGACTTATTCGCCACAAGCGAAAACAGACAATGCCCAGGATTTGCATCCAGGTTCCCCCAACCAGACACCCAGGGGAACGCCCTGTGGATGAACTGGTCAGGGATGTTTGCGTACGCTTTTCCACCAACTCCTCTCATCAGGAAAGTGGTGAACAAGATGAACAGGGAGTCGATGACGCTCGTCCTAGTTGCTCCCATGTGGGCAAGACAACCGTGGTTCCCACACCTACGCAGGATGGCGGTGTGCGAGCCCATCAAACTTCCAGCCTGGTACAACCTACTGTCCCAGCACCAAGGTCAAACAGTGCACCAGCAACCCAACTCAATGAACCTGGCAGCACGGCTCCTGAGGTCATTGAGTTTGGACACCTCAATTTACCAAAGAGGTGTATGGACATCCTAAAGGAATCTAGGAAACCAAACACAAGGCACTGTTACTTTGACAAGTGGAAGAGGTTCGTTATCTGGTGCCACAGTAGACAAATCAACCCAGTTGATTTTACTCCTTCCACTATTGTTACATACATGCTCCACCTACTAGATGCAGGATTGGTTTTTAACTCACTGAAAGTACACCTGGCAGCCCTCTCGGCTTACACCACTTCCCATGGCAAGGTTTCGTGGTGGAAAGTACCAGTAGTTAAAGCCTTTATGGAAGGAGTAAAGAGACTTCACCCTCCTATTTCAAACCCACCACCAGGGTGGGACCTTAATGTGGTGCTAGCCAAGCTCATGGGCCCCCCTTTCGAACCCATGCATAAAAGCAGTCTCAAACACCTGACTTATAAAAGGGCCTTCTTAGTAGCTATTACTTCTATAAGAAGGGTCAGTGAAATTCAGGCTTTGTCAGTGCAGGATCCTTTCTTTACTATCCATAAAGACAAACTGGTTTTACGCACACACCCTAGGTTCTCGCCTAAATTTATATCAAAATTCCATGTGAACCAGTCCATCGAGCTTCCGGCTTTCTTCCAGAACCCGCAAAGCTCGGCTGAGGTGAAACTACACACCCTAGATGTGCGTAGGGCGGTCCTCTACTATGTAAATAAAACCAGACCGCTAAGGAAAACAGATCAACTGTTTGTCTCCGTAGCTACAGGCAGAGAGGGGGATCGCGTCTCGAAATGGATTATTAACTGTATCCAGCTGTGTTACTCACTCTCTGAAAAGACTCTGCCTTTTACGCCAAGGGCCCACTCTACTAGAGGCATTGGGGCCACTCTGGCTTTCATTGCAAATGTACCCCTTGACACCATTTGCAAAGCAGCTACTTGGAGCTCTATTCACACTTTTACTCAGCATTACTGCATTGACACCCATTCCAAGGCAGATACACAAGTGGGACAAGCGGTTCTAAGACACTTATTTGCTCATGACCCTTCTCACATCCCACCTCCTTCTTCTGGTACTGCTCGCTAATCTATGCACAGCATGTGATCTAAGCAGATTCCACAAGCCTCAGAAGGGATACATTACTCACCGTTATCGTATTTCTGATGCTTGTATCTGCTTAGATTCACATGCGACCCACCCTTCCTCCCCTCCGAGAGAAGGCGCATGATTGCTTGTAGTCTTACCTTTCTGTCTATCTGCTTGGATTATCTGTACTCACGCTACTCCTCATGCTACCTCATGTCAGAAAAAATACAATCTGAGGATCCTAGACGCGTGAGGGATCTTGGGTACAGTGGACGTCACACTAGGGATAGTATTACTGGCACGCCCTGTGTCGACGCCCATTTTCGAGTTTCGAAAAACAAACTGTAATACTCCGCAGCTTCCACTAGATGTCGGCCTATGCACAGCATGTGAATCTAAGCAGATACAAGCATCAGAAATAAGATTACGGTGAGTAATGTATCATATATATATATAGTTCCATGTTA
Organism: Ambystoma mexicanum; assembly: GCF_040938575.1. NCBI lineage: Eukaryota > Metazoa > Chordata > Amphibia > Caudata > Ambystomatidae > Ambystoma > Ambystoma mexicanum. Next base: position 397,779,025 of record NC_090933.1, read on the forward strand.
TCATTAGGTGAATAATCTCCCAACACGTGTTAACAAAACTTAATGCCTGCCCTATCTCTTTTACAAAAACTGTGTATGCAAAGGAAAGTCAGTGTTATAACATAAAGGATCCAGGTGGCTGAGTCGGCTCTCCTCCCCACGTTGGACAGCACGGAGTAAGGTGGCCCCCGTAAATAGGAAGACACACTCTGTTTCAGGTTGTCAAAAAAAGGCAGTTCAAAACGTGGATCGAGGCCCGTGTGGCCTTCCACATTAAAGTAACTTTTTCCAGTTCTCCAAAAGTTATTTCACAGTTCAATAAACATTCACGTAGGTCTCCCCGGACCTCTCAAGGCATAAAGTACCTGATTCCACACACATCACCGTCAGCTGGCCTCAGACTTTGCAATCACAGCACTTGCAGGGGTTCCCTTCCCCAAGCTTCATTTACATTTGTTAGGGGTTCCCTTCCTGCAACTTATTTCATGTTCTTGGTCTCCTTCAGTCCGGCTCGGACCTTTCACTGATGTCGAAGAGTTTCGAGTGTGCAAGGCTTTTTCCCTAGACCTCTGCAGCACCACTTCGACTTTCACTTCAGCTCTCCCTTATGTTATATGCCCCAGTGTCTCGCTAAGTTCAATGAGATCTTTCTCTTAAGGCATTTGCTCCTCATGCGTAATGCTTCTCAACCCAGTAACAGCTGTAGAGATATTGGGGAACATAAATGTATAGAGTGCATCAGGAGGATCTCCCTCTCAGTAGTAACAGAAAAATGACTGGATGACATAGAACCACTGACTACCAGAGACTGGTCTGGGACCCTAACAATTGCGATCCAAGCTTCGGAGGAGAGATTGCTAGCTACAGTGACAACAATAAGCCCACTGACAACAAGAGAAGTGTGTGGGACCCTAACAAAAGGGAACTGAGCATCCAAGGAGAACTCTCTTTTTGCAGCAGCAGTAATAAGCCCACAAACCACCATAGAGGGGTTTGGGACCCCAGCATAAGTGATTTGGGTATCCGAGGAGGACTTACTCGTCTGAGTAGAAAAGATTGCCTGCCAGCGAAGGGGTTGGGACTTTGCTAATACAGAGAGAGAGTTGGAAAATATACATCAAGTGAAAAGACACAAAAAATAACTTTTCAAACGCCAGGAGAAGAGTCATTCTCCTGGAGAAGAAACTAAAGCCCTTGGAACATACTTGAGACGCCAGGGGAAGGGAGCCATTCCCCCTGCCTTACTGCAAACTGTACAGACCAATACCAAGAGACAAGAGTCATTCTCCTGGTCCTGAATGTGGAGTTGTGCAAACATTGTGTGGAACCCGCAAGCCAGGGCAAGCAGTCATTCCCCCTGGGACACTTTTGTGCAAGAGAACAATTTTTTGAACACTAACCGAATATCAGGAGAAGGGAGTCATTCTGCCAAAGAAGGAACTTTCTGTTGGAGTAGTCTTAAGTTGTAGTGTAAGGGATAGACATAGGGTGTGACACAGGATGGTGGCGTTTGATTTTGACACACATTCGGATGAATCCTTTAGTATTAGTTTGAGGCATGGAAACCCCTATTAGCAGATGGGGATGGCGATTGTCTTTTTTTCCATAATAAATGTTTATAACCACCACCATAACACCTTTGGGTCCTATTCCTTCTTTGACACCCTTACATTGCACTGAGTATTTTATTTCTTGCCATGAATTGCATGTTGGTCAAAAACTAAAGATGTAACTTGTGAACTGTGTAACCAGAAAAGGCTTCCACTTTTGACCCATCTATGCAATTCTGGGCAAATTACTCTAATTGATGGTTCATTTTTCCTTTGTCTTCCACAATTGGTGACTGAGAAGTGATTGTTAAATATGCACTACACAAAACCACACTTATATACAGTATAGTGAACTACAGTATTTTCCCCTAAGATAATACTAATATTGATCATTTATTTGTTTACACCACAAGCTGAAGCGTCACTTAATTTGCTCTGTCACTTATGAACCATGTTTCTCTACTAACAGTATAGTGAAATAGATGTGCTACACTGTTTGATGGTCAAAGGGGTTTGCCGGAGGCATTTTCGATAAGACTTTCTAGACATTTTCTTTTACTGTCCCTCTCCCCCATTGGCAGTGACCATGTTTTATCCACTTATTACTCACTTTAGAAATTAAGTGGTGGGAAGGCACACTGGTCTTGGTCAAAGAGGATGCTTGTCTACACATAAGGCTTTCTACCTGCCACAAAGTTCTTCAGTTTTTGTCCTGAATCTGCCTCCATCCAGGACATGTGTGTGTGCCGCCTGCTGAAACACTGAGGATAACTCCTCTAAGGGTTTAATTTAATAGAAGCTGTGCACGATAATCGCTCCAAGTCTGTGTCAAACAATGAATTAAAGTAGCTGACCGTTTCACACATTTTTGTTGTTGTGTGTATAAGTATTGAAAGTTTAGTTGCAAAACAGGTGACGGTTTAGGCCAGTATTACTTTGCATTCTAGTACATGTAGATTTCCATTCATGAAGTGAAAATTAAAGCAATAATCACTCTTTACTTAACACAAGGTTTTACATATGTGTGGGGTTGGTTTATATTGTGATTTGTGTATTTGTAAGTCCTCTTAATGAAACAGAGCATTATTCTAGCTCCTTTAAAACTGGCTAAAATAATGTGTGTTGAGGTACAAAGATAAGAGATGTGGTCAAGTGTGAAGTGCAGACTGGGATAAAATCCCATTTTACAGTGTGTGATCCTGGAAAAATCATTTAGTTTCAGCTTCCAGAATTGGGATGCCAAGTAGGTTTTATTTTATGGGCAGTGAGGGAGGACATCGGGTATGGGTTTGTGTTGTGGAGGTCATTGAGAAGGATGGCCAGCCAGGCATTGGTATTTTGTTGCAGGGGTTAAGGAGAAAGGGTGACGGGTATGAGTTTTGTAAGGGTGGCCATAATTACGCTCACACCAGAATAAATACACCCCTGTGGCGAAATATGGCCAAAAAGCGATCTTGTAAGGATAACAAGTTTAATCTTACAAAATGAGGATGTAGCAAAGGACTCTGTGCCTGAACAGTCTTCTCCTGTCCCTCTTCCGTTCCTTCCTGCCAAAGCGGTTTGAGGCAGGGGTTTCTATAGGCCTGACTTGCTGTGGTGGCGTCACTGGAAATGTGGCTTCATACCCATCCGTCCTTTTTCCATAATAGGGATGCTTCAAAGTCTTCTTTCTTCATTGTCAGCGGTTTTGTTAGAGCATGCTGTTCTACATTTTGCTAGCTTATTCAAAAACACCCTGCAGCTCTGCAGACTTTTACAAACCTTGAGGCCTAGCCCAAAGAAAAACGAAACATTTGTATGTGTACGAACATTTTCCAGTCATTCTCTCCATATTCCACTCATCCTACACACTTTACTCTTAGAATTTGTCCCATTCTGCATTTTGTCGCACAGAACATGTAATTCCTATTTTTAACCTGCATGGACCCTTGACTCACAGTAGACAGCTAGTGAGCCTGTGTGTGCTACCAGTGCTAGCCATAGTGACCGACACTGCATATTCGCCTGTGGTAAATTTCTAGAATCCCACAGGTCGCATTCCTTCTGGGAACGAGCTAGACTTCTTTATAGTACCAAGACTTTTACAATGCCTACGATCTGACATAAATCTATACTGCTAATAGTTAATTGCACCTTATATTTAGACAATAACTGCCTTCTTCAGTGCTTGCCCATGTCTGTGTATGTGATTATATTTGCATGAGAGAGCCTCTGCAGTGCCCCTCCTCTCCCAAGTCCATTATAGTGCCTTAAAGAGGTCTAAAGCGATTGGGGGTTCGGGAGCACCCTGGTTCCTTCCCAACAGTTTTGTGTTGAGGGTGGGGAGGCAGATGAGTAGGCATGCATCTTGTGCCAGCTCGGCTTGCTTTTGGCTCTTAGAGTCAAGGAAGGCCCATGGTGTCATGATCTCTGCTTCCAAAAGGTCAGGGTTTTCCCAACTCCCTTGGAAGCAGATTCATAACCCAGGTTCCAAGTGCCAACCAGTCCCAATTGGGACCTTTTGGACCCAGTCCTGGCACCAGTGGCACCAGGCTCATAAATATGCCCAGTCCCAGCGCTGGAAGCGCCGGGCTCATAATGCTTGGGTGGACCTACCTGCAGCAGACCATGCTGCTTACTTGCCTGCCAGTTGAGCCTCTGATCCTCTTCTGTTTGGAAATACTTTTCCTGTTGGGTGGGGCAGGAGCCACTCCCTAGGTTCAGAACACTGGAACTCTTCTGGAAAGCAGGAACTCTTTTCTTACCTAGGCGTGGGTGTGGAAGGAGACACCTAAGCACTACAGGAGGCTATTTAAACCACACCCGATGGATGAATCTTGCTTTGCGTTATTCTGCATCCTCTGCAGCAGAACGCTCATCGTGTCTTCTGCATCTGATCCTGGGCCTAAGGAAAAAGGCTTACCATCCTGAATCCAGTCTTCAGCAACACCTATAAAGACAAGAAAGAACAGGTTAGCATTACGGTCTTCAGTGACAGCTCTTCACTTACCTGGGCCATCGGCTGTCACCAACGCCTCGCGCTGCATTCTGAAAGACAAAGGCTTACCTACTCTTCGTGCGCTCCGGAGGTCTTCACACTGCATTCCGGCATCTGAAAGACAAAAGCTTACCAACTCTTCGCACGCTCCAGAGGCCTTCGGCGCTGCATCCCGCATCTGAAAGACAAAACAAGGTGTGTTTAAAGACATTGGGGAACTTTAATACTCACGTGCCATTACTCCTTTCCACATCTAACCCAGTGGGTATTCCGGCACCCTGCAGCTGCTCCGAACTTGTACCTGCAAAATAAAAAGACAGTTAGAGCGCATCGTGAAGCAGGCAACAAGCGCTTACTTACGTGCTTCCAGGCGCTTCTATTCATCACACGGGCTCCATCTTCAACTCACTTCAGCCCGTCATCCACCATCGCCGGAACCCTGCAAAACAAGAGACATCATTACTAAAGAATTTAAAGACATTAGAATTACTCGAAACTTACCGTTCGTGCAGTAAACGACGGACAGCAGTCCTCTGAAGTCAAGAGGCCTGCTCCCCTTATCCAGTGAAGAAACTGGTTACAGCACCCTGCCCCGAGGCAGATGGAGAGCACGGCGTTCACTTACCTAAGGTGAGAGCGTTAACCTTTGGGGTTCTACAGGAGACGAGAAAGGGAAGAAGAGAGAGACATTCAATAACCCAGTTCATTAACCCCATATTTTCTATCTGCAGACATCTTACCCTTCGAGTCAAACATACAGTGCACAGAGGTCCAGCCCAAAGAGCCAGTCGTGTGTTACACATCACCTTTGAAGATACGGTATACGCCCAGTCAAGACCGGCGCCTCTACGGGAATCAGGTGAGCGTTACAGAACGCAAAGCCTACCACAAAACTCCTGTCCAGGCGCTATGGAAACCTCGGATACCGACCAACTAGCCCAGTTACTTGGGGAACTAAGGGCAGAAGTGCATGCAGCCCGTCAGGAAACGAACGCTCTAAGAAGGGAACTGATTATTTCCAAGGAGCGAACAGATGATCTCGCTAGACAATTGCTACAGTCACAAGCCGGACAGACCCCGTTACCCGCATCTGGGGGAAATCTTCCTTCTACATCCTCTATGAATCCAGTGCAGATCAACCTACCTGGGAATGTACCTCTGGCTCCGCCCGAACGATTTTCTGGTGACCCAAAGAGGTTTGCAGTATTTATCAATCAGTGCCGGTTGCATTTCTTATGCCGGCCAGCAGCCTTTCCAACTGATCAAGCTAAAGTAGCTTTCGTGCTTTCGTACCTTAGTGGCAATGCGGCAGACTGGTCGATCCCTCTAGTAAATCAAGATGATCCGGTCCTCCATGATTTTCAAGCTTTTCAGCTCAGTATGGAAAAACTGTTCGCAAGACATTCACAGGGGCAGGCCTTGGACAATGAGCTTCTTTCGTTGCGACAAGGTAATCAAGACCTTTTGGCTTATATTGCGTCTTTCAACAGACTGATAGTGGAAACTCAATGGCCTGAGGACAAAAGGATTACGCTGTTTTATAGAGGTCTACGTGGAGAGCTCAAAGATGTGTTAGCCCAAGTAGTGAATCCCCCACAAGATTGTTCGGACTATATAGACTTAGTCGTTCAAATAGATCACAGACTGCAGAACAGGAAGGCCGATCGTTCCAAGTTTGATGCTCGAGTATTTTCCAAACCGCCAACTCCTTCCAAAGGAGTAGACTCCGGGGAACCCATGCAAATAGGGGGTCTGAAAGGTCCTCTAACACAAAAGGAGCGGGAAAGGAGAAAACAGTTGCTATTATGCCTCTATTGCGGAAACTCAGGGCACTTTCTTCGAGACTGTCCGGTGAAACCTGCTAAGAAGGCAGTAGGAGCTGCAGTTACCAAAGTTACAAACTCTGAGCAGGGAAACGACCTCGCCCGACAAGAATAGAGGTCCTCTTGCCGAGCGTGAAAACCAGTTCCGTGACCTCGCTTTTCGTGATACCTATGGTCCTCATTAGCCCTGATAATCCGGATCGATTACATGCAATTGAAGCTTACGTCGACAGCGGTGCCATCGGCAATTATGTGGATCATGAAATGGTTTTGAGGATGAATCTAACTCTTTGTCCCAAGGCTGTAAAGGACGTCATTACTACGGTGGATGGTACGGAGATAGCCTCCGGGCCAGTAACGCATACCACTCAAGAAGTGACGCTAATAAGTCAAGATGGACACCATGAGAAGATCGTGTTCGATGTGATCAAGGCCCCTCAGTTTCAGATTATTCTAGGAATACCTTGGTTAGAGAAACACAATCCTCTGATCGATTGGCGAGCAAGAACGGTCCAGTTTCCAGAATGTGTCTCTACTTGTCACCCTCCACCTGGTGTTGCACTGGCAGCAATTTCTTCAGAGACTCCCCAGTTACCTCCCGAATACCTAGAATACCAAGATGTTTTCCGGAAGGATCAGGCTAACTCTCTACCTCCTCATAGGTCTTATGACTGCCAGATAGACCTGATACCTGGATCTACTACTCCTTGTAGTAGAATTTATGCCCTCACCGAGCCTGAGAACCTTCAACTTCGACAATACCTGGATCAATACCTGGCAAATGGGTTTATTCGTCCTTCCAAGTCCCCTGCTTCTTCAGCTTTGTTCTTCGTTCCAAAAAAGGAAGGAGACCTTAGAACTTGTATAGATTATCGCTCCCTGAACCAGATCACCGTTAAGAATAGATATCCGTTACCTTTGATCCCTGAACTCCTGGACCAAGTCAGAAAAGCATGCATATATACAAAGCTGGATCTTAGAGGAGCTTACCACTTGGTACGAGTAAAAGAGGGCGATGAATGGAAGACGGCCTTCCGCACCAAGTATGGGCTATTTGAATATCAGGTCATGCCCTTCGGACTTTGCAATGCCCCGGCCGCCTTTCGATATTTTATGAACGATGTCCTCAGAGAGCTCATAGATGTGTGTGTTGTTGTTTACATTGACGACATCCTCGTTTATTCTTCATCGGAATCTGAACATCGGAAACACGTGAAAATGGTCCTCGAAAGATTGCGTCAACACAAACTTTTCGCTAAGTTGGAAAAATGTGTTTTCAACGTGACTGAAGTTGAATTCTTGGAATTCATATCACCTGGCGGAGTGCGTATGGATTCAAAGAAGGTCGATGCAGTTCTCAAATGGCCATCACCATCCTCCGTAAAAGGTGTGCAAAGCATGTTAGGCTTCGCTAACTTTTACCGCAGGTTTATCCCCGAATTCTCTCGAATAGTCCAGCCCATCACTGCCTTGTTAAAGAAAAACAAACGTTTTGAATGGTCTACCGAGGCGGAACAAGCCTTCCAGGATTTGAAGACTAAATTTATCTCTGCACCAATCTTAAAACACCCTCCCCCCGAACTCCCCTACATCGTGGAAACTGATGCTTCAAGCCTTGCCATGGGGGCAGTTCTATCACAAAAGGACCCGGTAACCAATCAGTTGCATCCCGTGGCATTTTGGTCCCGCAAATTCTCGCCTCCTGAAATCAATTACACGATTACTGACAAGGAACTTCTGGCTATCAAGTCTGCCTTTAAGGCTTGGCGGCATTATCTGCTGGGGGCCCGACACACCGTTACTGTGATTACGGATCACCGAAACCTGCAATATTTGAAAACCGCAAAAGCCCAATCCTCTAGACAACTCCGTTGGGCATTATTCTTTGCCGAGTTTGACTTCATAATTACCTATCGACCTGGTACAAAAAACGGTAAAGCTGATGCCCTTTCTCGGATGAGAGTGGAAGAACACTTGATCAACCCTAAACCTGTACCGATCATTCCCGAACAAAGAATTCTGGGTGTAATCGCCACACAATCCATAGAGGAAGTTAAGGATAAAGCCAGGCAACTTGTAACTCCAGCAGACATACAGAATTGGCATCTGCAAGGAAAGGACTTTGCAGTAAAGGACAACTTATTGTATTTCCAAGAACGATTATACCTACCCAGCACAGATTTACAGAAAGAAGTAATCTCTTGTTATCCCGATTCTTTAATGGAAGGACATCCCGGTATAGCCAAGACCTCAGAAAAGATCAAGCGCTACTTCTGGTGGCCGTCTTGGAAAAAAGATATCAGAGTCTTTATAATGTCCTGTGGAGTATGCGCCCAAAACAAGAGTCAAAAGGAAAGACCAGCAGGCCTCTTACGCCCTATTGACATCCCACCTCGCCCTTGGCATACGCTTTCTATGGACTTCATCACCGATCTACCTCCATGCTCCGGATACAATACGATTCTAGTAATCGTGGACTTATTCTCCAAGATGGCGCATTTCATTCCGCTCAAAGGCTTGCCAACAGCAGCAACTCTGGCCCGAGAATTTCTCGAAAACATCGTCCGACTGCAAGGTTTTCCTTCGGTTCTAATTTCGGATCGAGGTAGTCAATTTATTTCTCATTTTTGGCGATGTTGCTGTCGGTCGGCTCAAATTGATGTGAGACTATCGACCAGTCACCACCCTCAGACCGACGGACAAACCGAGAGGACCAATCAAACTCTGGAACAGTATTTACGCTGCATGCTGCAACAAACTGAAAAAACTTGGAAAGACATCCTTTGGATAGCCGAATATGCCTACAATAACTCTGTCCATTCGGGAACTGGGAAAACACCGTTTTTTCTTTTGTACGGCAGTCACCCTCGAACCTCGGAGTTGGATCCCCTCCAAGATCTTGAAACACCAGCAGTAGACTACCTGCATTCTACAATCACCCAAGCCTTTAAGGAAGCTGTTTCTCACCTTCAAAGGGCTAAAGAACAATACAAGAAAGGAGCAGATCAACATCGGAAGGAAGCCCCTCAATATCAAGTAGGGGATCAAGTCTGGTTATCCACCAAATATCTACCTCTAAAAGGGCCACGCACATTCAACCCAAGATACCTTGGTCCCTATTCCATCACTACCATAGTAAACCCAGTAGCGGTCAAGTTGGACTTGCCCCCGCACATGAAGATACATCCGGTCTTCCACGTCTCTCTATTAAAACCTGTGCAACCTCAAACCCGACTAACTAAATCTCCAAAACCTATCCTAGTTGATGGGGAACTCGAGTTTGAAGTCAAAAGCATTCTGGACTCCAAGATCTCCAAATCTAAACTATTTTACCTAATTGACTGGAAAGGCTACGGCCCCCAAGAGAGATCATGGGAACATGCTGAATATGTCCACGCTCCTCGCCTAATCAAAAGATTTCACCGAACATTTCCTGACAAGCCAAAACCCCCGGAGAAGCCCGGTTTGGGAGGGGCCTTGAGGGGGGGTACTGTCATGATCTCTGCTTCCAAAAGGTCAGGGTTTTCCCAACTCCCTTGGAAGCAGATTCATAACCCAGGTTCCGAGTGCCAACCAGTCCCAATTGGGACCTTTTGGACCCAGTCCTGGCGCCAGTGGCACCAGGCTCATAAATATGCTCAGTCCCAGCGCTGGAAGCGCCGGGCTCATAATGCTTGGGTGGACTGACCTGCAGCAGACCATTCTGCTTACTTGCCTGCCAGTTGAGCCTCTGATCCTCTTCTGTTTGGAACTACTTTTCCTGTTGGGTGGGGCAGGAGCCACTCCCTAGGTTCAGAACACTGGAACTCTTCTGGAAAGCAGGAACTCTTTTCTTACCTAGGCGTGGGTGTGGAAGGAGACACCTAAGCACTACAGGAGGCTATTTAAACCACACCCGATGGATGAATCTTGCTTTGCGTTATTCTGCATCCTCTGCAGCAGAACGCTCATCGTGTCTTCTGCATCTGATCCTGGGCCTAAGGAAAAAGGCTTACCATCCTGAATCCAGTCTTCAGCAACACCTATAAAGACAAGAAAGAACAGGTTAGCATTACGGTCTTCAGTGACAGCTCTTCACTTACCTGGGCCATCGGCTGTCACCAACGCCTCGCGCTGCATTCTGAAAGACAGAGGCTTACCTACTCTTCGTGCGCTCCGGAGGTCTTCACACTGCATTCCGGCATCTGAAAGACAAAAGCTTACCAACTCTTCGCACGCTCCGGAGGCCTTCGGCGCTGCATCCCACATCTGAAAGACAAAACAAGGTGCGTTTAAAGACATTGGGGAACTTTAATACTCACGTGCCATTACTCCTTTCCACATCTAACCCAGTGGGTATTCCGGCACCCTGCAGCCGCTCCGAACTTGTACCTGCAAAATAAAAAGACAGTTAGAGCGCATCGTGAAGCAGGCAACAAGCGCTTACTTACGTGCTTCCAGGCGCTTCTATTCATCACACGGGCTCCATCTTCAACTCACTTCAGCCCGTCATCCACCATCGCCGGAACCCTGCAAAACAAGAGACATCATTACTAAAGACTTTAAAGACATTAGAATTACTCGAAACTTACCGTTCGTGCAGTAAACGACGGACAGCAGTCCTCTGAAGTCAAGAGGCCTGCTCCCCTTATCCAGTGAAGAAACTGGTTACAGCACCCTGCCCCGAGGCAGATGGAGAGCACGGCGTTCACTTACCTAAGGTGAGAGGGTTAACCTTCGGGGTTCTACAGGAGAAGAGAAAGGGAAGAAGAGAGAGACATTCAATAACCCAGTTCATTAATCCCATATTTTCTATCTGCAGACATCTTACCCTTCGAGTCAAACATACAGTGCACAGAGGTCCAGCCCAAAGAGCCAGCCGTGTGTTACACATCACCTTTGAAGATGCGGTATACGCCCAGTCAAGACCGGCGCCTCTACGGGAATCAGGTGAGCGTTACACATGGCTCAGGTCTACCCATGATTTATTTGGCTCTCCCACTCTACTCAATGGCTAGTTGGGGCTTCTGGCCATTAGGGTAGTGATTTGGAGTTTGTCCAATGATCGGGGAAGAGTCAGAATCCCTGGTAGTTACTCTGAGGTTTACCCAAGTGTGTCCTACTGGCTTCAAACTCCACTCACCCAGTGAACACAATGACAGGCAAAAATCACCCCCGACCCCCTAAAATACCGGTTCACTGGGTGTTGAGGTAGCGCCTGAACTCTGCTTTCAGGGTGATGCTGAAACTCTGCAGGGGGTGAGGGGGATTTGGTCATAACACGAGGAGCAGGAAAGATCAAACGTGGAGTATGGATTGTTAAAATGCCCCATAGACCTATCATGCTGTACCATCCTTTGGCCTATCGGGGGTGCAGCCGCTGCAGATTAGTGAAGAGAAGCATGATGGCATTAAAAGAAAAGGGGGGTTGGGGGTGTAGGGGGTGATACAATGGCAATGCAAGGACACAGCAAGCTACAAGTACCCATGGCCACTTGCTAGGTAATGATCTCTGATCAAGCTCCTCAGGAAGCTTAGTGCAACAACCAAGTACACCAGAGCAAAAACAGATATGTAAAATCCATCTAATTTTAAGGGCTGTCCTTCCAGAGATGGAATGTGGCTGTGTGATTATCATATGCATAAAGTGTGAACTGTGCCCACAAAGGTTCTCCTGGTGCTAGGAATGTACCACCCCATCCATTATCGGCTATTTGCCCTACAAAAGGAAGAAGAATGGGAGAGAGGGGGGTTACCTTTGTGGCATAAAATGGGGTTTACTCATTGGTGTCCTAATATTTACACTGCTACACAACTTGGTTTAATTTCTTGAATGGGTGTTAGAAAAACAATTTTTTTGTACATTTTGTTCTCATTTCAAAAGTTAAGAAAAGATTAATGTTTTGGCCTGGTGCGTTCCTTTCCCTTTGTTTGCCAGGTCATTTGCACAAAGTGGGATGGAGGAAAATGGTGGAGAAAGTTGCGGGAAGGTTTACAAGACAGCAGTTGTGTAAATTATCGGTTCCAGTGGATATGGTCTCTGGCATATAGTCTGCAATTTAACATCCTGGTGCACATTTTATAATCTTTGTCTCCAGACCTCTTTTTGCTCTTATACCTACATGATGACTCTTTAAAGAACACTGCCCAAATTCCTATTCTAAAATGTTTTGGGCACTGCTAGTAAAAACAAGCATTGGCAATGCCAACAGTTTTGGTTTTTGTGTAGGCATCGGAAAGGTATTTGCCAGGCACTGCTGTAGTGGTATTAACTGGCCATCCATGGTAGTAGCTGCAAAACAGTGTGAGTGCATTGACATGCAACAGCAGTGCTTGGCAAATGCGTAATAATTCTACACAAGTCAAAACTGTTGGCTATACCAATGCTTGTTTTCAACAGGATTTCAGTGAAGGACATGAATAGTGTTTATAAATCGAGTGACTGAAGGCCGACCTGGTATAGCCTTTTTTATTGCACTAGTAGAGTGTGTACAGATCCAATTAAGTAATTAACTCTCAGAAGACTGTTTGAAAAAAACACTGGCAGGCACTTTAAGCACAAAGTTTGATGTTAATGCTCACTAAAGCTAGTTCTGAGATCCGAGGGGGATGTGTTTTGGGTGGGGAGAGGCATGAAGTGGGTGGGAATTGCCATAGGGATTAACATGGGAATGGGCAGTCAATCCGTGTGTAAATTATCAAACAACTACAAGCTGTGTAGCCCTCCTCCTATGCCATGCCATTTCTCCCTAGCTGTACTCTAATGCAACAGTTTCATCTTATAGGCGAGACTTAGCGACACCTGGTAGCCAATACTAAATAAGACTCATGTACTTACTCCTCCTGTGTCTCTTGTAAGGAACTCAAGGTGACAACAGTAAAGGGTGTTTTATTAAACTGTATATGAGGGACGGAAAAATGCCTAACCTAAATCTAAGATGGGAGCAAGCTACGACCATCAAATATGAGGCGTCCCAGTGGTGTCTTGTCAAATAAGTCAAATAAAAAGGGGCCTATACTAAGAAAAACCTATTGCCAATCCTTGAGCTAAATACAAACAATAGTGTGGGATAGCGTTCACAGGAAAGAAAGAAGTGTTCACAAATGGTAAGTCTGGATGCGGTAGTCTGGGTCTCCCTTCCACACATTTTGAGCACGGGACAAGGTTAGGACTCCTGAGCACAGCACACGCTCAAGTTTTCCCAGCACGAACAGCAGTTCTGCTTTCAACTATCAGGGCCTTCTGTGGTTAAGTCACTTTTTTACAAAAAGTCTCTTGCCTCTGAGGATCTGATGCGTTCCAAAAATAATAAACAAAAGCTACTTTCTGCTTGCACGTTGGGTGATATTTTTTGACCTCTGTATCCCCCTCTTCCGGGCTCAGACCCTTCTCGATTGTTAGCCTCCCGCCGTCAGGTTCACTGTGGCTTTCAACACAATCTCCTCTGTGACATTCACGAATCGTACAGCCTTTTTAAACAGTTCACTGTGGACATCCCTTTGTCGGGTTCACGCTTGTCAATGCAGAATACATTGGGACTTCAGACTTTGCCCCCTCTTTATCGGCATCCCTCCGCCGTGCTCATTCTTGACAACTTTTGCAATTCACAAAATGCAGGATTCACTTCCCTTAGCATCACCATCATTTGCTGGTCAAAGACTTTCGACTGTACAGAGGATTTTGTTAGACCCCTGTATTACCTGTTCGACCCTCTTCTTGTGCCGTTCCCAAAGCCTTCTGGTAAAGGTAGTTTTATCCATAGGGTATTCGCCCAGAGTTTCTCAAGCGAGCACCTATGTGGTGCCTGACTCCTCTGTAGCTGGTTTTCCCCTTACATATCAAAGTAAGTTAATGCACTTTCTTCAATTAACCGTTTTGCAACTTCTGTTCAAACACAGTTCGGTTTGTTATCGGCTCTCCCCTCGACTCACCGGCTGTGATGAACCGCTTGGCTTTTCTTTTCTCTGGAGTCAAGGCCGCTACCACAGTGGCAAGTGTCTTCCCCTCGGTTTGGTTATCAGCAGAGGAGGGCCTTGAGCACCGCTGACTTCTGTTGCAACACACGCTGGCTATTGTTCACGCTCTTAACGTTTCCTTCTGTGGAGGTTTCATGGGCCTGGCTTGGAAAGGGCAAGGTCGCTTCTCTCCTTGTCGCCCTCTTGGTTCACGTTGTCTTTCTCCTCCCCTTGAACTGCCGTACTGAGTTAGCTCTCTCGTTGTGCGGTCTGCCTTGCTCGTATTGTGCTCTCAGGCTCCACCTTGTATTCCTGTGGGGAAGGGAAAGGGCCGTCAGGTGTGTGTGATTCTGGTCAATTGCCTGACTTTGCCTGACCCTGGAGTTGGGTCATGTCAGGTAAATGGCTTTGGTATTTGTCGTCTTTCGTGATTGATGAAAGTGTTTGTGCCGGAAAAAAGTGGGTGTAGAGTGTTTTGAGTATGCTACGGGATAAAATGGGGAAAAGGTATAAGAAGGGGGATACAGCATCTCACCAGTCAGTGTCCCACTTCGACTCCCCACGATCCCCCCCATTCACCTGATCCTCCCTCACTGGTCCACCCCCAGGAACTGGATCCAATAGAGATGGCCGTATCCTGGCCGCCTGGCTGACAGATCCCCAGGGACTAGTCAGGGAGACACCTTCAGGTTTCTCATCTCTCCTCTTGCTCTACCTCACACGCATGCACACACTGCATTAAATAAGATTGTTCTTTGTAAATGACTGCAATACACAATCACATTCTTGGAAAGACAAACTACATCTAATGTGCTGAACACAGAGCACATTTCTCTATAAAGGCACATCTAGACCTATTGGCTCTATCAATGGTTGTTGATTATTTCAAGTTATATAACATAACTGCCATTCTTACTGCCTGGTAATTGTAGTAAGCAAATGTATTTTTTCTTAGGGGTGTTTGCTTTTCATGCACGTGCTATGTGCTTAGGGAGGCATCAGCTTCACCTCACTGATGATCCCCAACAAGGGTGAAACACGTGTATGGGGTTGCTGGTGGTACTCTCGTTCAGGTTGGAATTGCCATTGCATTTCGGTGCTGGACTGCCCCTGGGCAGGACAAAGACTGATATGCAAATGGATATTTCCCATCTGTGAAAGGCACAGTGAGAAAAAGCAGTGGCTGCGAACTCTCAAGTGGTTAATAACCACTGAACAGGTTATCAAGCCTTGTTCTATCGAGAGAGGGGCGCCCGCTACCTTTGCAAACCAAGTGCTATCTGAATACAGAATTTTGGCAACTAATTCTCCTATGTCAGTGAAGTACATTTAATTTGAAATTATTTTACTGTTTGTGACCAAATTGTGCATTTGTATTTATTACTTTAGATCATGGGGAATTCATATGCTGGGCAACTGAAGTCTGCTCGTTTTGAGGAGGCGCTTCACAATTCCATCGAGGCGTCGCTCAGATGCAGTAGTGCTGTGCCAAGGCCAGTTTTTTCTCAGCTTTACTTGGACGCAGACCACCCTGTTCTCACCCCAGAAGGTAAAGTGGTGAATCGTTCTGGATTTAAGTGTGGGCGCAACCAGGAGTGATGTAGGTGTGCTATAGAGTAATTCCTGTTACTAAACAATACATCGATGATTCCCTCTTGCCGGGTTTAGGGCATAATCCACATACAACAGAAATTTAGAGCACATGCTAACTTTGGAGAGCTACTAGTTATCAAGCAGAGAGGGGCAGGCTTGAGAACTAGTGATTTCACACAAGAAAATCCTCAGCCCCAGCACCACACACAATAGTGCCTTCCCCAACCCCTACCCATCTCTCCACTTTTGTCAGATGTAGGATTCTGTGCTGTTAGATTACATCCTTCCTTGAGCTCTCGTGTTGTATAGATCACACTTTATCATGTACCTGGGGTTACACTAATAACTAGAGAAGAAGCCATGCAGCGTTCAGCTTGTATTTCAGAGTTGGACGGGTAATTGGCACTCAGAGCAGTTGCATGTCAGCCCCAAAGCCAGGCTACTAAGGCTTTGTGTACTTTGGCCTTTATTTCTGTACATATTGAGACTAAAATACCTGTACGGCTAAATGCTGATTTATATTTACATACTGTGACGAATCGGGACAATTGGTCCCTGCTCCCCAGAGGGCAGCCACCCCTTATAAAGCTAGGGAGGTGAGCCAGCTACGCAAGACTGTCCCTAGGGGTTGGGGCAAGTGGGACCTCACTGGGAGTGACTCCCCTCTTGGGGACAAGGACTCCTATCCCACCAAGGAACTCCCTGTCCAAAACACCCTTTCTGGCTATATGGAGGTTGGATAGACTTTGGAATCTCCTGTATGGACTCTATCCCACAAAGCTCTTTATTTGTCTCTATTGGCTTCAGGTAATGCTGAACTGCGCCTAAATGCTAGGGTCAAGGAAGACTGACACCATCCCTTGTGTTCCAGTGACCAGTATAAGGAGGGAGACGGCTACAGAGGGAGGAGAGCCTCTATAGCAGCAACGTCCTGGAGGGGCGAAGCCACATTGAGCCAGCAGTGGCATGACCGATGAGGGGCAGTGGTTGGCCTGGTGCTCAGCAAACTACTGCGAGAGGTGAAAGGAGCCTGAGGTCCCGAGCTCCACTCGGCAAGTGCCTTTCCCGCGGCGAGCGGGTAGAAGGCTTCTGGGTTTTGTAAATACTGAAATTGACACATGTAGGAGAATTTAAGAGAATGTAACATGCATATGGCCCCACTAAACCGGAGTGAAAGAGATAGGAACACTATAATGCAAGGTTGGAAAAGCTGCAGAAAGCCTACAAGCTTAAGAGAAGCTATGGGCCTACATCCCCACTGAAACAAAGCGGAAGAGACATAAACATAGTTTATGAAAGCTGGAATAGCCAGCAAGGGTATATAAGGACAGATACAAGTCCTGCGCTGAGAGCACGAAAGGAAGGCAAATGCAGGAGACCCCGGGGTGCTGTATTACCCAAGTGGGCAGACGCACTAAGAGAGATTGTGTACTTTTATTTTTATTAGTGTGTGGTTTCCTAACTAAACCTTTCGGCTCTCCATCAGCACAGTCAAAATCAATTAAAACATTGTGTACTTGTGAATTAAGATATTTACCGCAGAGCCACAGGACTTTGTCACAAAGCTCAGAAAGAAAAGAAGTGTCTTTTCAAGTAATCCTACAGGGATTGGAACATTTAAAAATCAGATGGTTTTCTTAATCAGTGGGAGAGTGATATGATATGGCATTTATAACGCGCCTATACACAAGTGTTTCGTGTGAAGTGAAACCCATTCAGAAGATAAGTACTCGATACAAAGATTGTGAAGAATATACCATTGTGTTCTAAGGGAACCTTGAGGCTGAGAGCAAGTCAATTACAAATTGGGCCAGGCAGACCAGGCTGTTGGGCAAGCCTCCATTTATCGTTTTTGGTCTTTTTTTATTTTAATACTGTTTGACCGTGACCCCATGTAGTCAGAGTTCCTCTGGTTCACCACATCATAACCAAATATACTTTGAATTGCAATGCATAGTGTGTCTAATCCAGAGATTGTCACTTCTCCCAAGGGGCGGGAGCCCCTTCATGTGAGACTGCTACGCAACATTCCCCCTAGGGGTGGCGGTAAGTGGGACTTCACAGGGAGAGACTCCCCTCTTGGGGGTCAGTGCCCCCCTGGCCCCCTGTCCAATGAGGAATTCCAATGTTATTTGCATACATCCAGTACAACTTTATCAGTTGACGGACAACTAGACTCCTCTTACATCTGTTATTCTAATGTAACGACAGACAACCAGTATCAGCATGGTACTGTGAAGAGTAAGGACATAGGAGTGATAAGGAATGCCGGTCTGTCAATCACTGAGACAAAGAGACCTAAAGGTGTTATGAAGAGTCCAGTTTCAACACAAAGGAAGGACTGCCTTGAGAAGCTGGGGAAACCCCAGCGTGGCATAATGAAAGTGGGAGGGCTAAGAGAACTAGGAAGAGAGATCCTGGAGTTTCAAACCGTCTGGCAAAGGGTAACTCTGGGAGATCGCTGTTTTGCATGTTGGCAAACCGCAGGAGAGACGCAGTACACTATCTGCAGAACAGTTTGAAGAGAGGTTGTCAGAGGCTACTGGTTCCTGGAGGGACGTTTGAATGGGGCTGGACAGGAGCCCCAACCGTGATGTGCCTGTAATGAAGCATGCCAAGGACAGACCAGGACAGGTCTGTCAATCCAAAGAGGACCCCAGGATGGAATAGAGCACGGGAGGTGGAAGCCTGGAAGAGGAGAGTTTGTACTTCCCTTGCGTTGCTAATGCCACACACAGACATTGAGGCGTGTCAAAGGAGAGAACGGAAGAAAAGGAAAAGGCTGTCCTGACGGAAAGCAGAGAAGAAATCTGGAAGAGTGCTGATCTGGTGGCGCTTTCCCATTACACCAAAGGTAAAGGGGAGAGCAGGAGACCCATGGAAAGGGGTGTGAGATCCTTTGTTTTTTTGCAAAAGTTGCTGTTTGTGACAGAAATTGGGAAAGACCACCTTGGGTGAGCAGGGTTACTCTTCTTAGGTTTGACCTGAACTGTATTGTAGCAATGGATGAGCAACCAGGCCTAGTCTAAGGAGAGAGGAGGGCTGTAGTAGGTGCACACCTTGGTTCGAGAAAACACAACACTGTTGTAATTTAAAGAACCCGGTAAGTACTAGAAAACATGTACAATAGTATTAGAACACTTCTAATTCTCTTCGGATAGTAAGCCACAGGTGTAGTTGCATAAAAACAACTTTTAGGTTAACAAATCACTTAATCGACCAACTTGAAACATATATGCAAACTTTACAAACTTTACAAACACATTATAACTTTTAAGAGTCCAACCCTATCTGGTATGAGTTCAGATGGATCACTGGGCCACCAGTGACTAGGGGTTAGGCAGGGAAAAGGCAGGAAGGCAGTTTTCAAAGAGATAGTATCCAGCAGGATTCACTATTGTTGCAGGTAAGTAACAGCGTTGGTCAAAAAGCTCAGGAAGGTTTTTGGGAACCCCTTGAAGGATTACCACAAGGACCAATGTTCTAGGGCAGGTGGTTTAACCGCAAGAGCACAATCTGTTGTCTACCCTAATATAGCTCTATGGGGACCTGGAAGGGTGCAAGTTGAAAGCTATGTAGAGCGCCCAGAATCACAGGATCAAGCAAACAGGCTCCAGGTAAGGTTTACCAGGAGTGGGACATTACCTTCAAGTGAAAAAGCAATTACAGCAGGACGGTTCCAGCGCGACAGCAGACCCGATCACAGGTTTCTCGGTCTTGCTGACAGGAGAAGGGGACTTTAGTGGATCCAGTGACCGCTCTCATGCAGATGGCCACCCAGCAAAGGATCTTCATGTTTCTGGCTTGTTCGTGCTTTTTTCAGGCTCGGAGGAGCGACAGTTGTCACTGTGGTCAACTCCTCTTGGTTTCTCGGTTCTCGCCTCTGATGAGGGGACTTTTGGGAGCCAGTTCGAGAAGATGCAGATCTAGGAGGATGCCCTCGAAGTTGCAGTTGAAACCCCGCTTCTGGAGGCGATGCACAAAGTAGTAGCACAGGACCATGGGTATTGGGCGTTTGCAGTCCGTTTAGGGAACAGCTCTTCCAGGGATGGTGCACATTGTAGTTAGTCTTGGGACTGGTTAGACCTACCAGTTCATGGTAGGAAATTGTCCTCTTCGGATCTTCCTTGTCACTCAGGAGGAGGAGGACTGGACAGCAGCGGTTACTTAATAGGCTCTGATGGCCGCTGGAAGTTGCTGGTGGCGTCTTGCTTCATCCTCCTTCTCCGGAATCTTCTGTTTCATTTGTCGACTGAGTTTCAGCTCCAGGAACTTGAAATGTATCCAGGAATACGGCTGAGTCCACCAATCCTGCCCCAGGTGCCATTCAAACTTGGGGAGTGGTTGTCCAATGGGGACAACCAGCTTCCCAGTCTGGTTAGGCACACTGCAGGACAAGGGAGGTTTGGTCAACTCCCCCACTTCCTGTCCTGCCAGTCGTTCAGAGACCCTTTGTGGGCTTTCCTTGGGAAGCCTGGGAAAGACAAAGGGACAAGAGAATCCTCCCCCACCCAGAAAGGTAGAAGGACCCAGAAACAACATCGTCTTGTTTAGGGCTTAAAGTAAAACCACTATTTTTGGTAAATGATATCCCTTGAGTCACATACTGCAGCTGTGAAGACAGCCTGGGATAAAAGTTCACAAAAAGCTGTGCAAAAGGTACACTGCCACCAGCATGAAAAAATCGACCTGTCGCAGTAAATACGTTTCTGGAGAATCAAATAGGGATACATTGTCTACCCTCGGCACTCCTCTTAAGGTGGGGTGTGCTGATCGCGAAGAAACAAAACACACAAGGGATATAAAGTATCCCCTGACCCTACTAACTTTAGGAGCTAGTCAGGAAAATAAACAAATAATGGGGGTGGGTGCGGCTCTAGGGGCTTTCCAGCAGCACTGCACAAAAGATATGGTGGGCTGCTTTAGTAAAATGTCAGCAAGTAGGAGAAAAGCATGACTCAGAATTAACAGAAATTGGTCAAAAAGGTTCCATACACCAGACTAAAAAGGAGAGTGAGTGGGGAAAAGGTTCCCACTAATTCGGGGGCAATTAGCACAAAAACCAGGTGTCCAGCAAAACAGTGCTGGGCGAATCGCAGAGTTTTCACACAAGAAAACGAAATCTACACTAACGGTGCTGGAAAACCGGATATAAAGATTGGAGTAATCCTACTCGTCCCAGTCAATTGCAAGATTATAAGAAAAGTGAAAATCACTCTGGGATTCATCATATTCATCCCCGTGAATGGCAAGATCATGAGAAGAGCAAGAGTCAAACAAAGGCTCAGCCTACTTGTTTCAGTGACAATATAAATAACAGGAAAGAGGTTTGTTCCCAAAAACAGATTTTTGTCCCAAAAAAGAAAGAAAGAGATTGTTAAGACCAACATATATTCAGAGACTCGGTCAAGAATCAGAGGAAATCTAGAGAGGAATCTTGGGTCAGTAGCCAAAATGCAAAGGATTGGAAACGCCCCTTGGAAGAACTGAAGGACTTATTACAAGAGATGGCAAGAGACTATCTGAAGATCTTGTATTGAGGAGAACTTTGCGGAAAAGCAATCCAGGAGAAGGGAGTCATTCTCCTGGCCTTTCGTTTTTAAGTATTAGTGGCAGGGTCCATGTAGCTTAGATTTGGACGGAGGACAGACTTACTTAGGAATTCACCATTGATGACGAGCACCCTAGTTTAGTTGTTTGGTAGGGAAACCCTTAAGATAGGTAACGTTAAGTATTTTCTTCATTTTCCAATAAACCTTTTGAAAACGGCACCAATTGGTCAGTCTCCTTCTGTCATACCATAATAGCTATATGATTTTAAAAACGGACAAAGTATATTCATTTTAATTTCTATCAAACTCCTTTTAGTTCCTGTCTCAGACACCACACTACTTTGCCCACGCCCCCCCCCCCTCACACACACTATTTTACATCTTACTAGGTGAGTGTTGCACCCCTGAAGCCCAGCAGGCCCAAAAATCTAACGTTTTGGCCAAATCCGACGGCCCCCAGGCCCGTGTGCAGCCCCTCCAGGCCCCGCTGCCTTCCGTGTTTGTCTGCCTCTCCCTCCTCCCTCCCCGCCCACCTTCCCCCAATTGTGGCTCCATCTAGGCCTTAACAGACACTCCCAGGGCAGCCCTCTGCCCGGCAGCCCCTATGGCTATGGACCCCTAGGAAAAGGACGACTCCAACAGAGGCGGCTCCAAGTAGTGTCTGCATGTGTCAGCAGGGGAAGCCAGTAGCTTAACAGACACCAACAAAAACTGTAATTGTGGCATGAGTGGGGTGTAGAGCAATTGCTTTACACCAGAAAGTACCCACCACTCTACCTTACCTTCCCAGAACTTAGACTGCCATAGACTTAGCCCAAGCATACTTAGAAAGATTTGTTCCACCAGCTGGATGTTATCCATGACAGAATTTGAAATGTTGCCTTGCACTGCATCCTAACAAACAAGTCCATGTTAACAAGTGTCACACCTGGAGGGAACTGTGGATGCTAGCCTGCGCCGCATCTAGATAGATTTGCGAATGTCGGCACCTGCCTACTTAGACGGAATTAGGAAAATTAGCATACACCACACTTGATTGAACTCTGATAGAAAAGTGCTTGTTGGCATGCACTGCATCCAGCTAGAACTCTTAGCTTTGTCCTGCCTCGCATCTTGATGGGATTATGAATGTTATCACATGTCACACCTAGGTGGAACTTAAATGTTAGCAAGTATCCAAACATAGAATTGGGAACATTAGCCTGCGCTGCATCTAGATAGGATTGTGAATATTAGCATGCGCCATACATGGATGAAGCTGTAAATGTTAGCATGTGCCACACCTAGATGGAATTCTTAACCTTAGCCTGCGTCGCATCAAAACAGGATTATGAATGTTAGCATGTGCCACACTTGGATGAAATCATGATCACTAGCCTGCCTCCCATCTAGACCGAACATTGAAAATTAGCAAGTGCTGCACCCCGATGAAATTGTGCATGGCAGCAAGCATCACACCCAGACATAATTGCAAAGACTGCAATGCCAACTAACCAATCCACTAACAATTTCATCCCTCTGCATACACCTCTCAAACTCTAACCAAACACAACCACAAGCCTAAACGACAGCAATCCGCACAAACTTCACTACACTGCAACAACAAAACAAACCACACATAGACTTGCACAACATAACACGACGACTACCGACTGCAAAACACCCCAAGCCTAGCCAACGGACCCACCGGGCTGAGGCTGCCAACAGCACATCACTGCTCTCTTGCACTTTTCCAGCTTACTCCCACTAACTCACCCCCCTCCTCCCTTTTTCAGAGCTGCCAGAGCGCCAGGGGACCACTCCGGTGGTGATAGTGTGCGGTACAAATATCCTTTAACATTAACACCACCAGCCACCCCTTGCAATCAGCTACATCTAAGCACATACAACACAACACCCGCTCTTCCCATTATTGCAGCGTTGCTGGTCTGCTTAATCTTTTTTAATGTTACAAGTAACGAGAGTTTGACCCTGCATGTCAAGTCTTAACCATTGCTTTTTATCCTAAAAAAGGTAATTGTGTGTCTGCTTTTGGTGCAGACGTGAAACCCCGGGTCGAGGACTTAGACAAAGAGTTGGTTCATCGGTGTACGCAGAACGGCAGCCTTGACCTGACCACCAGCCAGGCTGTCCCTGAAATGGAGGATGAGGAG
The DNA here is from genome assembly GCF_040938575.1 of Ambystoma mexicanum. NCBI lineage: Eukaryota > Metazoa > Chordata > Amphibia > Caudata > Ambystomatidae > Ambystoma > Ambystoma mexicanum. The sequence goes on from NC_090933.1 coordinate 397,802,587, forward strand.
GAAGAGGAAGACCTATCCGATACTAATAGTCCACCACTCCCCTATGCCCAGAAACCGGCCCCAGAAGGCTCTTGCACAACCGATGGTTAGTGTCTCTTTGTTGTTGCTTGGTGCGGTAAACGTGTTGTCAAAAGTGCACAGTCTGTGAAAGTAAACTCTTCAATATTTTTTTCTTAAAGGTGGTGGGAATATATCTGATGTGGAAAATGTGCTGATGCCCGTTTCAATGTGACTCATTGTACAACAAAGATAGTAACCAAATTTGTTGTAAGATGAAATCAGTGTGTCCATAGAGTATGAGTTTCCAGCCTACTCATGACACACCAACTATAAATATTCTACAGATTCTCCACTGAATAATCAGTGCAGTTTCCCCTGTGCCTCAACCTAGGGATTTCTGAAAGTGATCGTAGCTTTTGCTCTACACCGCTTCTGCTTGCTCTACCAATTCACAAGCTAGAAAAAGAGGATCCAAACTGGAACCCTCCCGTCCCCTGCACACCTTTAAATTGCGTCGAAGAGACGCCTAAATAACAATTCAAAAAGAGTAATTCACAATATACAATCGGAATATTCAATTGTAAAGCAGATTTAGCCAATGAATGTAATACAATCCATAGTTTAGGTATAAAGAACAAGTATTGTTTATTCCAAACGCAAATAGCAGAGAAGGTTCAGTTCATTAAGGGTGGCTGACGCGTTTCGAGAAGCAAAATCTCTTCTTCATGAGCCAAAGACCATGCAAAAGAACTAAATGTAGAGAAATATAGAGCAAATATACAAAAATGAAAATTAGGGTTGTGTAGCTATCACGTCAATTTGACAGCCTGCGTTGTATTTACAATTGCATAGTTGTATTCTAGCATTAGGGTGTCACAGTCATCTACAATCACATTGGAAAGACGACCATAGGCAAGTTCAATTTTTACAGTTTTAGTTTAAGCTATATCCAAAGCCACTGTCAACTAAATCTTGAGCCGGCCATAGCGGTCAATTAACAGAAAATAACCAACCAGAGTCTTATAGCTAGGATGGCAGAATATGTCAGAAACGTAAGGGTTAAACATATGCTCACCATGAACCATGAATCTGAGGACCCTGTGTGCTGCAACGTTTGGTGGTGTCTCTAAGAGACAGAGGTTCACGTAGGAGCATGTAACAGATCAAAGAAATGGAGCGGGAGCCCGGTGCACTGTGCTCCCGCTCCATTTCTTTGATCTGTTACATGCTCCTTGAATGATTGAACCTCTTGAAGCTTGTAACCCCTTAACCATAAAATTAAGAGTGTGCACCCTCTATCTCTCTTTGTTCTACCAATTCACAACCCATACTGTGGTGTGATAAATTGTCTGTTTGCCTGGAGCAGCTGCCGCCTACTCACAATATTATTGAGCGTCTTTGTGGCTAACAATCTCTCCGAGTACTTAAAACAATGCCCAGTTTACATAATTCTAATGGGGTGACAGAATGTTTCCAAAATGGGTTGAGATCAATGTTAGGCAAAGTTTGAATGCAGTACCCTCTGGGAACACTACAAACAACTATGACTACAGGTATAGACAACCCAACCTTTGGTATAAGCTTGTACTAGACAGTTCTGGTAGCGTGTTGAGCAGCCAGGCTTATCTCAAGAGGGGAAATGTGAGCTGTAGTGGAGTTACACAAAGATTCACAGTTGCAGGTATTCAAATGAACTCTTGCACTTAAGGTTTCTTGCATAAACAATTATTTCAGTTATAAAGCCTTCTTCAGAAGAGAGCAATAGAATAGTAACACACAAATATACTTCAATACTGTACACTTTGAGTTTCTGAATCAGAAAAGACCCTTTTGGGATGGCCCACAGACACAACCTACACCCACAGGTGACTTCAGTAACAAGGGTGCTGGGGACATTAATACCTTACTGTTGGCATTCAGAATACTCTTTTAAAAGTTGGTAAAAGGCAAAGGTTATTAAAACACAAGAGACCATAAATATTCCAACGCAGTGCAGATGCTTTTATAGTTCACTAGAAGTCTTTCAATTCAATGGGCTAAGCCAAAGTCAATGGGCAAAAGTGTTGGATAGGATAAAGCACTTCTGGTAAGTAATGGAAAAGTCTTTGCACAAGTTCTTAGGAGTCTTTGATGAAGAATCAAATGTAGGGCCACAATCTGATTAGGCTTGTGAGTTGTGGAAGTTACAAGTACTTTACAGTAAGAGGTAAATTGTCTTAGACTTTTTACACTACTTTCGTAAAGAAGAAAAGATTCAGCTGGTGACTTCTGTTCCTTTGCAGCTCTACAGATCTCACTGTTCCTGGGCCTCAGTCATGGGGACAAGACGGAGGACGTCGGGGAACTCCTGCACTGCACTGGCACCGTCAAAACTGCCAACCAGCAAACTTTACTTTCATTGGCTATTTCGGGTTTCAGCTCCTTGCGGTACAGCAAGTAGCGATAAGCATGGTTCCTGGCTGTCGAGGTGCACTGTCCTCACTTCTGGGGTCCTGCACTCTGCTGAGGGGGCTCAGGCTTGGTCAGTCCTGCTTCGTGGGAGTCCGAAGGATCTTACAAAAGCTTTAGGCCAGCTTAAAAGTAACGCACTCAATCTGGTGTCCCTCTCCCTGGCTATTCGGGTCTTGCAGCAACTCTGAGGAAATTCAACCAGCTCTGAGATGGGTGTACAGCTAGCTTACTTTGGAGTTGATTGGTCCCACCAACTCAAAGGGAGAAGTCGTCGTTGCAGGGGCTTCTCTGTTGATGCGAACTTGGCAAGTAGTCACTGCAGCAGAGCTTCACCGGGCAAACCAGCGGTCCAGGAGTTGCAGCAGGCGTCTTCTTCAGTTCCTTCGTCCAGTGGTCGACTCTGCCTTCCAAGCCAAAAGACTCGCCTTTTATTCAGTTCTCTCCCATTCATTCCAGCCTAGCTGTCACTCACCCCGCAGGGTGGCTGTCCATGCCGGACAGTCTTCCAGCCAATCACCACAGAGTGCATTTGGGTCTCCTAGGAGACTAAGCACAGGGAGTTTTGGGCACCTCCCTCACTTCCTGCCTACTCCAGACACTCTGGAGCCAGAGGCAGGTTTCACTCTTGAAGCCCGACAAAGGCGAATGAACAAAGAGGCCAAACCTGGTTTGGCGCGCAGAGAAAAACTCTAGAAGGACCTTTCCACAAAGACATGGCGAAAAACAAAGACCGGGGACCATTTTAGCAAAGATGGCTGGACGCCATTTTGAAAAAGATGGCTCCCACAGTTAATGTACCGGGTCCGCGAACGGTCGCGGTAAATGCAAAACTTGGTAGTTCAAAATGAAACCACTGCCACCAGCCAGTCAATTGAGGAAAGGGTAACATAAAAAATGTTACATGAGCATTTAGACACAGGGGATACTAAGTAACCCCTCCAGCACTCTACTGTAGGGTAGGGTGTGATGGGTCTAGCGAGTACAATGCTAAGTAAAGTCAATTTCACTTTACTGTTCTGGGAAACAGTAGTTTATCCCAGAGAAGGTATTTAAACCTTGGAAAATTTAAAAGACTTCCCTGTGCCACTGCACTGAAGGTGCTGTGTGACACAATTGTAAATGTTGATGCGTATGGAGTTGGTTCGACTCCATAACCAAAAAGAATACAAACACAGAAAACAAATAGAATTAAAATTACAAAGTCCCAAAGTTCAGCAAAAGAGCTCGGGGTCTGTAAGGTAGAGAGGAATTAGCACATTGTTGAGAATTCTCCCCAACAATCAAACAAGATGCTGCTTTTGGTACCTTCTTTTGGACTAACAGAAAATCAATACTGTGGAGAGATCTAACAATGCAATCGCAATCGTTTTCGAAGTCCCACAGACTTCATCAGATGGTTCACAGTCTGATGAAGTCTGTGGGACTTCGAAAGCAAGTGCACTGTTCCATCTCGGCACAGTATTTTCAGTTTGATACATTTGTATCAAACCCTGCATCTTGTGCGGTTTTGAATTGTACGAGCACAGCGGCAGACTTTTCTTTGCACAAAAATGTGTTGAAAACCTTTGTTCATTAGAAATTGAAGTGTTTTCTGAACGAGTGCAAGGTTTATATGTGCTGTAATCTTAAAAAAAATGAAAAAAGGAAGGTTTATCTTATTATTGCCAAGACAAAAAATGAATTGTGTGTATGATAAAAATATACAGAGTTGGGCACGCAGACTTACTTTATGGTTTCCTGCAGGAATGTAATCCAGAAAAATACTACTAGAACTTTTACATAGCACTTGTTACTACTAGGTGTGCCACTTCATAGAGCTGGAAATAACAAATTCAACTATTTCCCAACTTGATGTACACAAAGAATTGACCATGGGAGAATAAAGGACTGAGTTCATCCTACCAGGATTCAGTCCTGAGACCAGCAACTTGATCGCAGGTCCTAGCCGTGAGCTCTGTACTCCGAAATGGGACCAGTTTAGTACCAAGAACTTGGCGTCTTCATTATGCCATGCTGTGCACGATGGGGTGAAAATGCTATCCTAGATAACATGAAGTATTTTTGGGAAATGTCCACTTCTTTCTCTTAGGACCCATTTCCACTCTTAGCATTACTTTTCAGAGAGACAGAGCAGTTGTGGCATTTGTTTGACAAACTAGTACAAAACAAGTGAGGGCTAGGAACAGTCTAGCAGCTCCGTCTTCCAACTGAATATAAACAGCTTACTGACTATCCTTGAACTTTTGTTTAATTTCTGGGCTCTGTCTGGCCCCCTTTAAATAGATAACTTAGCCCAGCCATCTTATTTTGACTGCAATTCACAGGACCGGGCTACCCTCCTACCTGTAGAGAAATGTTTGCATATACCTACAAAGAAATGCACATACCTACAAAGAGATGTGGGTGGTTGCTTGGGGTATGCTCTGCACTGGGAAAGCGGACCGCCTCAACCAGGACTTATCGGCGTCTCAAATGTCATTTGCCCATTTGTTTGCACGCGTGCGGTTACCAGAGTGTCGCAGGGTGACCCTTTATCCATGTTTCACAATCTGGGTCGGACTGGGACAAGAAATGAGCCCGGTCACCCAAAAAACGTGTCCCCTTGTGACCCTTGACCTCACCAGAAGGGATGTCATTTGACCCCACCCCAAAGTGACATCCCAGGAAGCGATGAAACACAACCTTTCACCCCTTGACAAAACAGGAAGTGGCATCAAATAGCATTGTTCCCAAGTACACTAAATCACTGTGAATCCAAGCAGACGTCCAAGGCCAAATGATATGTTATTGTATAGCACTTACGCTTAAGCTCTTTTTTTAAGAACTAATATGCATACAATATCACCCAACCGGTGTTGGTACTCATTTATCGGCCTAAGAAGGATGAAAAGCTTTTTGAAAAAGGAAAAACAAAATTGAAAAAAATATAATTTCAATTTTTATTTCTTCCAAACCAGCCCAGGCATGGCCAGAAACCGGCCCCCACACCCCAGGGGACTATTTCGGCCCGGCGAGGGGCCAGTTCGACCCTGTTTACAATTAATGAAGTACAATGCTGGATGGTGATTAACTGGAAGTTCGAGGGGATTGTATCCTCAGACGTATTCCACATCTATGACAGGTAATGACCACAGCTGTGCTGCTTTGGAGAATTTTCGGCAGTGGGCGTCCTGCGTCGATGGCGTTGATACGTTGTTCCTCGAGGGCCTCTGTCGAGGGTCAACGTCCCATCGAAAGAACGTTACCAGATAAGGTAAGTAACTTGTTTTTCTCTGAGAAATAAGGTACAGGAGCAGGTATGAAGTAATGAGCTTTGCCATTAATACATGCATGTATACATTGCAGACAACCCCATCTGCTGTATGTAATAATTAAATAAAGTAAATTGGCACCCTGGAGTGTGGGAAGGGGGCCTCCCAGCCACTCAAGCGCAGAATGCAGACTTTTTTTCTCATGGAAATGTCTGTGTTTCAAGCCTCCTAGGAAGCAGGAGGCTTCCATTTTGCACAGTCCTCTTCCCTGCCGGGTAACTGGTTATAGCCTGTGCCCACAGGCCCCTAGCCCCCCAGTACCACCTCCCCCAACCAGTCCCCCACCCTGCCAACAAAACCCCTGTTCCTCTTATGAGCAGCTGCAGCTTCTCTTACTGGCATCTGGAACATTTAGTGTTCCAGCGCCCGGCTGTCATGGAGTTCGCTTCTGCCTTGGCGGCCATGTTGATTCGCAAATTTTTTAATTTGAGAAACTGTAGCAACCATGTTTCTAAACTTTAAAAAAACATAAAAATTAACACCCTGGAAAAGCTTGCCGGGATCAGGGCTGTCACGAGAAGGGTGTGGGGGGGGGGGGGGGGTAAACTGCCCCGGGCCTCGCCCTCAGGGGGTCTCGCGCCCTTGTCACCCATATCAAGAAGTTCAGTCAGTGTTATTTACATTTTTGTTCAGAGATGGCACAGATCAAAATGATCACAAACCCCAGGGCCCAGTCAAACTGAGAGCTGAGCCCTGGCCTGGGCTTTGCATTCAGTGACTCTGCTTCCAGTCATCCTTTCTTGACGAAAATGTCTGTTTGTATATGCAGTGGCCTGGAGAAACGCTGCTGCCTGGGCAGGGCCCAGGGCTAGAATGTTTTGGAAATTACATCTTCAGTTTCATTTCCCCATGGAGATTCTCGGGAGCTGTGAAAGAAGGCAGGTGCGAAGAGCTCCGAGAGAGGTCATGACGAATCCCCCATGTGCTTTTTGTAGCGAATTTTGCCCAGAGGGCCCGGCCCTTCAGTGCAGCCGTGACTTAATATATTGCTGCAGTGCACAGTCAGTGGCCATCTCCAGAGCAGTCAGAGAGCTGATTCCTGCACTACAGCAATGGAGAGTGTTGCGAGGAAAGAGGCAGCTGGACTGAAGGGGTTAAGAGGGACACGAGAGAGACAGAGAGAGAGATTAACAGAGAGGTCATCAGATGGCGATGAAGTGAGATTTGGGGACGGAAACCTAAGGCAGGCACAGGCAGCGAAGGTGAAGGTATCAGCTCGGCTCGGCCTCGGGTGGGCCTTGCAGGGTTATGTGCATGTTGTGTGGCCTCCTTGTGGAACCAGATACGATCTCTCCTTCTGATTGTGTGACTGTAAGTCATTTTGTCTTAACATTAGTTTACTCCAAGCAGTGTCAGTTTCAAAAGACTACAAAACTCCAAATTACCTAGGGCAGAGAGACGTCTCTCACCCCACTCCGACCTCCACCATTCCTGAGTGCCTGGACTGGCCTTGTACTGTGCTTTGACTCCTCAGCGTCATCGGTGCACCCTGTTTGCAAGCATTCTTTTGCACAGCTGGATGAGCTTTCCAGGTTCACCTTCATTTAAATTACATGATATACCATCAGGAGTAAAACACAGGAAACAGCTCAGGTATGTGTGGGGGCATAGAATGCAGAAAAGACAGTGACATGAAAATGGTATAATGAAGGGGCATAGAGTGGATGAAGGTTGTGTGGGGGAAATGGGGAAAAGACAGCGAGTGAAGTGAAATGAGGAGGAGGGTAACCAATGATGGAGGAAGGAGAGGTGGAGAAAGACCATTGAAAAAGAAATGGTGAGGAGGGGGGCAGGAGGTAACAACAGTGAGACAGAGATAGAGATTAACAGGAAGAGGGTGTAAAAGATTGGAAGCAAAGGGAAGAGAAGTCCAATGAGCTCAAATAATGTTAATCTTCTTCACAAATGTTTTCAGATTTGCAATTGGTGACCAAAGCCGGAAGCACCCACCACATTCCACGCCACACTTGCTTGATCTGGTTAACATCTTTGTGGTTCTCTGGCCCACGCCTCTTTGATTAAAAAGCAGGACCAGAGCAGTACAGCGCCTAGAGGCAATTCTGGTTACAAAAGTGCTTTGTGTGCTCACTCTCACATGAGAGAAATGTACATAATGGGCTGAAGGATACATTGCAGAGGAATCAATTTTCAGGCTAAGAATTGTGTGTTACACAGATGTACTGATTTAGACAAGTCCAGCATTTTAACTGAGCCTTAGTAGTGTTCCAAACTGTGAGTGACAGTCTCTTAATCCGTCTGTGATACTGTTGCATAGTTTAGACTTGGGACTTTATGGTAATGTACCAACGGCCCAGGCAACCTTCAAGGGCAGGGGCCCATAATTCCTGTTCTCTGCTTTCTTTATTCGAATCAAGGAGCTACAGCACCTTCAATACTGCTTTCAAAGTCTTGGGTAAAAGGGCTGGAATTATTTTGCCAACTCCAAGTGGCCCATTTTCTGTGCCATTGCCTTTGGGGTGACACATTTTTGCATTGCATAAAGTGCCTTACTGCCCAGACTTCAAAGCACACTCTTCATACAGGAGAGACACTTAGTTTGATCATGTGTCGCCAGCACCTTACTGTATGCATGTATCAGTCAGTTGGCATAACATCTATGCAGTTAGGCCTCCATAATTAAACTGCTGCCTGTGTACTACCTACCAAACTCACTGTAAATGATAAGGCTTTTACCCAATGTTTATCACATACTGTGTGGCAAAATACATTATTTCAAATCATTGTTTAAAAAAATGTTTGTGTGACCCACCAGAATTCTCAAGGGCAGGCTGGGAACCTGTGCTAAATTTCACTAATTTGGGGGCAATGTTAACCCTCCCCTTCAGTGAAAAAATGGTTGCATTGAAGTAATTGATTGTGAGACAAAACCTGAAAAGAGCAGCATACCAAAATGTCCCCTCATTGGACACTTGTGAGTTGTGAATGTTATAATCCTCCTCCAGGAAAATTAAGCCAACCACTGTTGTATTAGAGTGAAGATAGGGAGGAATGGCATATGAGGTGAGGGGCAGTCTGTAGGTGCTGTTCGGTAGGTTGTGTGCCCACCCATTGACTGCCCATGGCCATGATAATCCCTATGGCCATTCCTTCCTCTCCCCACCCAAAACACCTCTTCATGGGAACTATTTGAGCTAGCTTTCTCAAGTCTTACCATCAAACTATGCACTCAAGTGCCCTCCAGTGTGTTTTCAAAGCAGTCTTCTAAAGGTTAATGGCTCAATTGGAGTTATAACCGTGCTACTCGCGTCATACAACATGTCTTACCAGGCCTACCTTCAGCCACTCGAGTTCTAAGCACTCTGTGTTTCCTTCACTGAAATCATGTTAAAACCAACCATTGGCAAAGTCAAAAGGGTTTGGCTTGTGTCTAGGTTTTACGCTTTTGCCAGGCACTGCTATTAGATGCCCAGGATAGTCACACCATTTTGCGCATGCTACTATCAATGGCCAGTTAAAACCATTATGTCTGTGCCTGGCAAGTGCTTTCCCATGCCTACACAAAAGCCCAAACTTTTGGCAATTGTGTCCATATTGTGAACTTCAAAGTGCATCATGACCTGGGTCCTGCTTCCGGATGCTTATTCCCTTAACATTAACCAGCCCCGCCCGCTACGATACAAAAATAAGGCTGGAATATTCAGCATAGAAAAATGGCGTTGCTTTGCTTTAGTTGATTTGCAGTCATATTAAACCATATATGGGTTCTTCCATGCATAAACTCAAATGGAGATTACTCACTTTGCTCGTTTGTGGCGCCCGCTGGCCAAGTGCAAAAAATAAAGGGGCCTCACCAAAGTGTTTGCCCCGGGCCTCACATCACCCTGTGACAGCCCTGGCCGGGATGCAAATAGCAATGAACGTGCAGATAATTAACGGGTGAGGTAATTGTTAGGCAGAATTGCATGCAGTACCCTCTGGGACCACCACACACAATTAGGACTACAGGTGTAAGCAAGACCAACCTTTGGTAGAGGTCTGTACCACACAGTTTGTTGGTAGCGAGCTGAACAGCCAGGCTTATCTCAAGAGTGAATGTGAGCAGTACAAGTAGTTACACAAAGGACTTTCAATCACAGTGGTTCAAGTAGTCACTTATACTCGTTTTTTTGGTAAAACACTTATTAATTTATTTACACACAATCATGTATAAAACATTTCACTAGAAGAAGACAACTTATTATTATAGACCAATACACTTCAATAAAAAAACTCTGTTTTTGAGACAGTTGGAGCTCCCTTGAAAAAGGAGCCAAATGGCAGTTCAGTTACTTAGCAGTGAGCAAAAAGGACAAAAGTAAGTAGAATAGTTTATACTTTCTAGGAAGTGCAAATAGTTTCAGTTCACCAGAATAGTTCAATTCATGTCAACAGGCGAGACCAAAGTCAATGGGCTAGTGTTCTGGATAGGAAAGAGCAGTTCTGGTATCAAACGGTAAAGTCTTTGCAAAAGTTCTCAGAAGTAGTTTAGGTGAAAAAGAATCATTTGTGGGTTCACAAGCTAATTAGGCCTGTAAATTAGGAAATTTTCTCAAACCTCTGCGAGATTGGCGTTCTCTCAATCGGGTTGGCACAGTACCTTTTTGTGAAGAAAACAAATGTTGCTGAAGTCGTGGTTCCTGGCAGTTCCTGCAGATCTCGCTGTTCCTGAGCCTCAGTCATGGGCACAAGAGGTAGGACGTCGGGGGACTCCTGCACTGCACGGGATCGTTGAGGAAAACAAACAAAATGGAGTCACTTCAGTTCCAGTAGCTGTAGATTCAAGAACACAAACTGGTGTCCCTCTCTCTGGTTAAACCTAACCATCCTTGAGAATGGTATCCAGGTGTCTTATGAGTTGATTGGTCCCACCAACTCAAAGGAAGAAGCCGTCCTTGAAGGAGCTTCTCTGTCGAATGGAGTTTGGCAATTCGGACCTGCAGCAGAGCTTCACCGGGCAAACCAACGGTCCATTGGTTGCAGCAGCCGTCCTCTCCCAGCCCGTCTTTGTTTCTTTCGTTCCAGTGGTCGACTCTGCCTTCCAGTCCTGGAGACTCGCCTTTTAAACAGTTTTCTCCCTTTCATTCCAGCCTAGCTGTCACTCACCCAGCAGGGTGGCTGTCCTTGCCGGACAGTCAGCCAGCCAATCACGCCAGAGTGCATTTGGGTCTCCTAGGAGACTAAGCACATGGAGTTTCAGGCACCTCCCTCTCTTCCTGCCCACCCCAGACACTCAGACGCCAAGGGCGGACTTCAGTCCTGAAGCCCGCCAAAGGCAGACTTCAGTCCTGAAGCCCGCCAAAGGCACACGAACAAAGGGACCAAAACTGGTTTGGCGCGCAGAGACAAACACTAGAAGGACCTTTCCAAAAATAAATGGCAAAAAAAGAAGACCGGGTCCTGTTTAAACAAAGGGGCTTAAGGCGCCATCTTGAAAAACATGGCTCCTGTGATTTTTAGCTACTGGCGTTCGCGGTCGGGAAAAATCATGGTAGTTGGTTGTAAAACCACTGCCACCAGCCTTTTCAGTAGGAAAGGGTAGCATTTGACTGCTACGTGAGTGTTTAGACACACGGGATACTATGTAACCCCCTCCAGCACTCCATTGGAAGATGGTGTGGGCTGAGTCTATGAATTTGGAAAAGACTAGTAAAGTCAATTTCACTTTACATTCTCTGGGAAACAGTAGTTCATCCCAGAGAAGGTATTTAAACCTTTGGGAAGTCTAACAGACATCCCTGTGCCACTGCACTGAGGGTGCTGTGTAACACACATGAAAAGATGATGACTATGGAGTTATCTAAAACTCCATAATCTGAGAACACAAATGTAAAACACACATCAAAACACATGGGTGGGGAAAAACGGCTCACACTCTTTCCAGGTAAAAATATCAAGTCCTCAAAATCCAGCAAAGTTGCTGGGGGTCTCTAAGGTGAAGGGAATTACCACATTTCTGAGAATTCTCCCTAACAGTAATGGCTGGGCCAATGTTACGGCTCTTGCAATTGCTTACATGGTGTACTTTTCAAACAAGAAGCTCATTAGTGCACATGGATTTCAATTTTCCTAGGCAGCTCCAACCACCTAATAGAAATGCTTGGCAGTAGGGCCCAGGTTTTCAGGCTAAAAACATGCAAAGCCACAACCACTACCAACCAGGTACTGCTGTTTATATGTATTTTCTAAGTGCTTCTGTAAAAGTGCAAATCTCATTCTATCCCTCCCAAAAGGTTTAATATTCCTCCTTTTATTTATTTTTTATTTTTTATTCTGTCTTTCTATCCCTCTTTATCTCCTGCTGCTCCTTCCCCTCATGTAAACCGATCCTTATCCCCAAGCACTGGAAGTCCCTTGGTGCCTCGTCCAGCAGTCAGTCTTGCTTCTTGGTATTCACATTCATTCCCCTTGAGTTTTTCCTCACTTGTCATAATCAGGAAGTGGCTGCCAGCATACCCTACTGATGGCCCCTGTAAGGCAAGATTTTATGCAGTGCCCTGTGGGAGACTGCACCAGCCTTGTCCTCTTGGCAATAGTTAACCCAACCTTTGGTGTATAAGCATGCATTAGACAAGTTGGTAGAGTGACTGTGCAGCCAAGCTTATCTCAAGAGGGGTCAATGTGAGCTAAAGGCTTGTAACATAGTTTCAGTGACAAGTAGCCAAATAAACACTTACACTCAAGTTTTCTTGATTAAACAATTATTTATTAATTTTACAGTCAGTTTGAATAAACCTTCTTTAGAAGGGAGCAATTATATAACACTTAAATTCACACTCTGTTTCAATAAATCCGTAGATGCCCATTTGGGATGGCACACAGGCACTTCCTACACCCTGAGGTGACTTAAATAACTAGGACACTGTGAACATTGATATATCAATCACGGGTATCTTTACAGCAATACTGATTTTGGTGTGAAAAGGAAAAGGTTAGGGAATAAAACAATGGTTAGCAAATACAGCAGGTAAGCACTTTTGAACCCCCTCTCCCCCCAAATGCAATGTAGATTAACTCTTTCCCAGCTATACAAGTAAAGAATGTATGACTTTTTGGAGGGATAGTTAAAACACAAAGTCAGGGGTTAGAAGAGTCTTCGGGGAGCCAGAACAGCCAATGTCAATTGAGCAAAGTCTAGGGGAGCTGGAGTTCTTCTTGAAGGTAAGTAAAAAGTCTTGCACAATATTATAGAGATCGTTGTAGAAAATGAAATGAAATCACTGTTGGGTCACAAGCTGGGAGGCTTGTTAAGGGCAAAGCTGCAAGCAACTCTGCAAAAGGCAGCCAAGGCAATTCTCAACTGAGAGCTAGCAAGGCTACACAAGAAGAGGTAAGTACCCCTTAGTTCACAGTACCTTGGATCTGAAAAGATTGGTTACAATTGTCTGTTTCTGTTGTAGGTTCTGCAGGTGCTGTTGTTCCTGGGCCTCAGCCGTGGGGACAAGAGGGAGGACGTCTGGGGACTCCTGCACTACGGTTCGATGGTCTGCGGCAGCAATGGGCAAACTTCAGATCAGCCGCACTTCGCGTTTTCAGCTTCTTGCGAATAGGACCACTGCGGTTCACCACGGTTACCTTGATGGGCTTTCCTCGCATCTGGGGTCCAGCACTTTGTTGAGGTGGCTCAGGCTTGGTTAGTCCTGCTTCGAGGGATCTTCCTGGAGCTTGGGTCCGACTTAAAGACGATGCGCTCGATTCCGGTGTTCCTCTCCCTGGCAATCTGTTCCTGCAGCAGCAATGAAAGTACAGCCAGCCCGAGACGATTTCGAGATGAGTTCGTCTTGGGGTCGATTGGTCCCACCAATCCAAGGGAATAAGTCGTCCTTTGCAGGGCTTCTATACTCGAGGCAAATTCAGAGCTTCAGCACTGCACCAGGGCTTCACCGGGCAAACCAACGGTCCAGGAGTTGCAGCAGGCGTCTCTTCCAAGTTCTTCTTCGGATTCCTTCGTCCAGTGGTCGACTCTGCCTTCTGTCTAAAAGACCTCGCCTTTTATGCAGGTTTCTGCCCTTCATTCGCAGCCTAGCTGTCACTCACACAGCAGGGTGGCTGTCCTCCAAGGACAGCCAGCCGGCCAGTCACATTTGGGTGCATTCCTGTAACAAAGGAGACTATGCACAGGGAGTTTCGTGGCACCTCCCTCGCTTCCTGCCCTGCCAGACACGCTGGAGTCAGAGGCAGGCTTCACTAGTGAACCCTGCCAAAGGCAAAACGAACTATGAGACCAAACCCGGTTTGGCGTTGTGAGAAGGGAGCTGTGGCGGCAGAGTGGTAACCAAGGGAAAGGACTGTACTCCCAATCAGGCCAAAACAGGAAAGGGTTCACAGCACGGAACCACAGGAGGAACACCAGACAGCACGGGGAAAGATGGGAACTGACGGATTGAGTTTCAAGATTCATCCGGGGCCGGTGTACATGGAAAACACTAATAGGCAGACTACATGTCCCAGAAAGCCCCACGAGATACAGCACAAGGGAGGGGGGGAAGGATAACATGTATTATAGAAAACACAGCAGGCAGAAAGCAGCCTTACCGTACAAATGCAAAACCACACGTGAAAGAGGAAAGTGGGACAGGTCCTGTGTAGAATCAGAGTGGTCGGTACAGAAGGGAGGAGGGGAACTGGGTGCAGGTGTGGAAAATGGTTGGAGGGAAGGGCGGTGGTTAATTGGAAGAGAGGGGCAGAGAATGGTTTAAAGTCCGAACAAGGGAACTCACGAGGGCTCTCTGTTTGCAGGAGCGGAGTTTGCCAGGAAAAGCAGAAGGAGAATGGAGTGACAGACCAGGTGATTTCGAATGGGCACATTAGGAGACGAAGGAGCACGCATCGAGGGTCTCCTTATACCCGACCTCCGCCAGGACTAAAACTGGCAAGGAAGGCAATCCCGAGACCTGTGAAGAGGCCAACAGCGGAAGCCCGGCTAAACAGAGGGTTTGCTGCTGGAGATTGATAATTCCGACGACCGGCTTACGGAGAGGTAGCCAGCGTCCACAGCAGTTTCTACTTTGATTTAGTTATGCTTCAGTTTATGTAAACAACTGCGGGAGTACCGTCCGAGGCATAAGGGGGGGGACAGGTACTCAACTGATTATTATCGGAAACCAGGACGAAATCCGAATTTGAGAAATTATATGTATTCACGCTATGTTTTGTTGCTGACGCCTGAGCGCTCTAAATAAAAGATATTACACCTTCCAATACCCGACTCCAGCTGACTACTTTACAGGCGTGCAGAGTAAATCTCAAGAAGGACCTTTCCAACAAGAAATGGTGAAAAAAGACCGGGGCCATTTTGACAAAATGGGCACCCATGTGTGCAATGCTGCAGCTGAGGATTCAGCCTGCGGTAAAAACACACAATGGTAGGAAAAAGTAAACCACTGCCACCAGCCATTAATTGTAGAAAGGGTAACCTAAAAATGTTACATGAGAAGATATCCCTCCAGCACTCTATTGTAAGATAGCGTGCGCTGGATCTACAAAGAGAAACATGTAAGTAAAGTCAATTTCACGTTACTACTCTTGGAAACAGTAGTTTATCCAAGAGGAGGTGTTTAAACCTTAGCAGAAATTCAAAGGATATCCATGTGTCACGGCACTGAGGGTGCTGTGTGTTACAATACAAAAAGATGCCTATAGAGTTTGTCAGACTCCAAAACCAAAAGAAACACAGGGTTCAAATCAAAGAAAAATACATGAGTGTGGGGGAAAAAGGTCTTTCTCCCTCCAGGTTAAAAATTAAGTCATAAAATCCAGCAAAAGAGCTGGTGGTCTTCTAAGGTAGAAGGGCATTAGCAAATTTCTGAGAATTCTCCCTAACCGTCGGGATGGGGGATGAAGAGGTTTTGGGGATATTGAAGATCATTTGGGTGTCATCTGCGTAGGTGAAGCAGGTTAGGTCTTGTGGGTGAATAAGAGCAGGTAGGGGCCTGAGGTAGAGGTTGCAGAGTAAGGGGGATAGGGAGCACCCTGTGAAATCCCGTTGGTGACCGCGTGGGTGGGGGGGCGTTGAGGTAAACTGTGTAAAAGAGGGTGATTTGTGATCTTTTAGAGAGGAATGAGGAAATCCACCATGCAAAAATTTACAAAAATGCTATATTATTGTAGGCCCAAAATAAAAAAAAAAATGAAACAAGCCGGTGATCTTGCTCAACACTCATCAGTAAACATATATAGTCACCATAGGTTCTAAAAATGCGTTCAATTATTTAACTTATTAAAATAAGCGAAGTGTTACAGTAAAATGCAAATAAGTCACAAGAAATGTGCAAGCTTCATAAATTCAATCCTTAAGAAGAGTTGACATTCCACTGGAAGACAACTTAACACCACAAACTGGTAGCCACCAAGTTCTGGCTGCAATTACTTAACGGTGACAGTTCAATAAAGGCACCCACCAGACTGCTGGTCAGTCCACCAGGTGGTCCAGGAACACTGTATCCTCTAACACGGCAAGACTTGTTGGTCCTACCAGTCACGAGTTGAAGCACCGCACAGGGCCTTTGCAGATCAGGTAGTCAAACAGGTCTTCGCTGGGCGAGATGCAGGAAATGCAGGAAGAGATGCTGGGCCTGTTCAGAGATTGTCTGCTCTTTTACACAGGATTCTTGACCCCAACACTGATCTGAAGAAATGGCAGCAGGAGTCATCTTCTTATCCAGAATCCTAATGGGAAGCAAGTCCAAGCCCACCAATGGTAAGGGTCTGCACCATTCAAACAGCCAGCAATGGCCCACTCGGGGACCAATGTTGGTTTCACTTATGCCCACACCCAGAATTTCAGGCACCATGAATGTGGAGTGGGACCAGACCATCCCACTCCCTTCCTGAGCCACCCCCCCCTCACACACACACACACACACACACACAGAGGCATCACTAGCCTGTGAAAGCTGTGGCTTTCTGCAGCAAGTGCATTACTTTATATGGGATTACGTGACCTGGCAAGGCAGGAAGAAGGCCAAACAATACACATGGTTAAAGAACCAGCGAAAATCTCATGGCGTGGCCATTTTAGAGCTCTAGCCACGTTTAGTACCCATACACAGTAAACAACAATGTGCACACTAGCAACAACACAAAAATGGTACAAATATATTTGCTACCACCCGCTTGTCTTTAGGCACATATAAAAGTAACCAACATCCCAAGTGTTAAAGACTAGGGTGATACAAAAGTATCCCCATTGCAATGTATTGTAAATTGCTGTGCACAAGGTTAAAAAGTTACAAAGTGTAAAAAGTCAAAATGACCAAAAGGCCAGTGGAGTGAATCTGAAGGCTTTACTTCCCTGAAAAGTCAGGACACATTCAAAAGCAAAAGGTTTGGGGATCCAAAGAACTATGGAGGCAAAGTTGCCAAAAGAGAACTCTTTACTGTCATTGAAACTATACACCACCCCACATTTTCCTGAGTGTAGGCCTTTCTGCACAGTCACCTACCTTGATAGTTAGGCTATACCTTATTGTCTTTTCCTTGTGCATTATGAAAGTGTGGCCTCTCAGAATTTTCCAACATGGTTGATTTTAAAAATCATCTTAACAAAAGTTTATATATTTCGTTTTGGGGGTGGGCGGTGTTCATACTGCCTGCGAGTAGTGCCAGATGATGATGATGATGATGATGAAATGAATACACTTTTTTCATTCTTCAAGTACGTAAAGCGGTGCATTACCAGCATTCAGTGTGTGAACAGCATGTGCATTCTCGGTGCTCCACCAGATTGCTTCTCTAATACTATGAGATTCTAATATACTGTGGCACAATTGAAACCATTTTTCCATTCCTGTACTTGCCACAATGAAGGAACCTGTGGTAACTGACACTGTGAAGAAGTCTGTTTTTTTTTTTTCTAGCAGTAAGAGTCCTGCTGCTGTCATGGCATAACTCGGCACTACTGTAAAAAAGGCAGGTCTTGGAAAAATTGGCAAATGTGCAGCCGGAATCAAAGCATATGGAAGATTCGGATTTTTCTCAAATTAATTCTGAAAATGTCCTTTTTTTGTAACTCAAATGGATCTGAAATAGGTGCATTTTAACATTGCTCCCCGGCATCGCCCTGCCTTTCGTGTCCCATTGGCTTTCTGCTAGGTTCCAACAATAAACAAAACTAAATTTGTTTCTCCAGCATTGGATCTTTCATGGATTCACATGCTTAGAATATTCCCCGTCGTCAGACTGGGAACCCTCGGTACACATATATATAGTCATTTCCAATAGGAAAAAACTTCTGCCCTATCCCCGTCTGCGTCCTCTACGGGGCCGCCCACGTACGCCCCGTTGGACGTGATGGTATATAAGCCCCGCCCCCGCGGGTCCCTTCAGATTTCAACCGTCTCCAAAGATAGTGGGATCTCCTCGTGTATTTTCTTCAAATACTTATCGAATTGTTTCTAACTCCTGCGAGTTTGTCTGTTTGGTCCACTTGTAACTCCTACGAGTTTTGTTTGTTGGGCTGGCAATAATGTCGGGTAAGCCTCTTTTCCGCCCGTGTGCCACGTGCGGTCTAAAGAAGGTTTATGAAGGGGATGGCCATCTTGACTGCATCTACTGCCTTCACCCCCACCACTCGGCGGACCAATGTGATATTTGTAAGGGGTTTTCCCAAAAAACCCTGAAGGACCGGAATCGGCGACTGGTCTCGTGGCTGAACGACGGCGCTGGAGCGTACCCTCATTCGGAGGTAGGATCGGTGCGCAGTATCGCCTCAGCGAAAACATCAGAAGCCCCCCGACGCTCACATCCGTCGGAACCTCCGGCCAAAAAATCACGACCTACGGAGAAGGACGTGCCTCGAAGTCATTCCTCTAAGGCCTCATCGAAAGAATCGACGAAGAAATCATCTTCCTCTTCTTCTTCGTCGAAGAAAGATAAGGACAGGCCAAAATCCTCCTCGAGCGATCAGAAAAGATCAGCTACGAGTAGAGAGGCGGATAAACGCAGGGAGAGCCCCGCGAAGGCGGGACCGCCTAAGCCACCTGCAGGCCCTCCGTCGACGACGGCGACGATCCAAGTGCCCACTCCGTCACAGTCCCCCGCCTTTCAAACGGGCTCATCGTCGACGACAATTCCCTCGTCGACGGAGTTCCAGGCCTGGAGGCCAGAAGTGTTCGACATGGGGCTACCCGACACACTGCTGCAAGAACAGGCAGTTTCGATCGCCTCCAAAGAAGACGACGGCTTCAGAATAGTGAGCCCGGAAGACCTGGGGCTACGGCCCAGATTTCCTTCTGGTGCAACCTGCTCTCAAGTTTTCACCCAGCCTCCAAACGCCCAGGCTACTCTCTCCATGGAGGTACTTTCCTCCTTACACTCGCTCTTGAAGTCCCTGGACGAAAGGCTCCCACCTGTTCCGACGACTCCCCTCGTCGACGAGCCCGGACCTTCACACCGCCCGACTAGATCGGTCGTGGGCCCAACTGCTCCAACAGTCCAGGAAGAAGGTGAGCTCTCGGACTCCCTCTCTGAACAGGGGTCAGCTTCTGGTATCTCCCTCTCGCCGTCGAGAGACCCGTCATGGGTTTCGGATGTGGAGGTGGATCCTCCGAAAAGTCCCATTCACCCGTCTCCACCGGATGACATAGGGGCCTTCCATTCCATGATGGAAAAGGCCTGCAAGGAGTTCGGTTTGACCCAACAAGAAGAAAAGGACTGCTTCCTCTTTGACCACATGGGCAAGAATAGGCGTTCCGTTTTTTCGATACCGATACTGGACCACGTATGGAAAGAGGGCGTCCAAACCATGCGGCATCCATTCTCGGAACCTGCGGTCAAGGGCCGCGTAGAGAAAAAATTTAAAGTTCCAGATTCGACGCCAAAATGCCTCTCTGCGCAACCCACGCCTGACTCGGTGGTATCGGCGGCGGCGACGAGAAAGGCAAAGGCCCAGCATAAATGCTCTACGCCTCCGGATTCCGAAGCTAGACGCCAAGACGCTTTCGGTAAGAAGATCCTGTCAGTGGGAGCGTCAACAGTGAAAGCAGCGAACTCCCTGGCAATCATGGCCAGGTATGACAGGGAGATGTGGCACAGACTGGCACCCATTATGGACCACCTCCCAGAAGAACACAGAAAATCAGCTATGTCCCTGGTTCGTGAAGGAGAAGAAGCCTCGAACCATGCTATCAATATAGCGGTGGACCTGGCAGATTCGGGGTTCAAACAAATTAACAACGGAGTGGTTCTACGACGCCAGGCCTGGTTGGCAAAAAGGTGGATGAGGCCTTGAAAGGAATGAAGGAGGACTCTGAGACGGCGCGCTCACTGGGCTCTCTCCAAAGCGGTAAGCCCTTTCGTTCCTTTCGCCCCTTTAGAGGAGCTACGGGAAACGCACGATTTGCGGGATCAAGGGATAGAGCATTCGGGAGGTCTTCATATCCGTCCCAAGGCTATAGGCGCGCCTCACAGTCCTCGACCCGACGCAGAAATTTCCAGGCCTCCAAGAGACGTCCCACTTACTCGTCGTCGACGGGAAAACAAAAAGATCAACAATGACGTTCTAGGAGGGAGAGTGTCAAGTTGCGTCGAGGAATGGGAGTCAATTACGACAGATCGGTGGGTTCTGGACACGGTGAGACTGGGACATTCCCTAAGATTCAAATCCAGACCTCCAAGACGTCCACCGATACGCCTGTCTCAACCACACCTAAGCGCCTTGCGTCGAGAGGTTGCGCTCATGCTAAAAAAAGGCGCCATCGAGTTAGTCCCTGCTTCGCAGAGAGGCTTAGGGGTTTACTCACGCTGCTTCGTAGTAAAGAAACCAAACGGGAAGTGGCGCCCCATCCTCGACCTACGGGACCTCAACAAAACCCTGCTCAGTCAAAAGTTCAAGATGCTTACTCTACAGGAAGTAATCAGATCGGTCCAAAAGAACGATTTCCTGGCGTCTCTGGACCTCCAAGATGCGTATTTTCACATTCCGGTGCGCACTCACCACAGGAGGTTCCTGAGGTTCCTAGTCGGCCAAACACACTACCAATTTACTGTGCTCCCTTTCGGCCTGAAGTCCTCCCCAAGAACCTTTACAAAGTGCCTAGCACCCGTAGCAGCCTGGCTGCGGAAGGAAGGGCATCACGTTTACCCGTACCTCGACGACTGGCTCGTGAGGGGATCCTCCCCAGCGTCGACCAACGACAGCCTATTGACCACCTTGCGACTGCTACAGCGTCTGGGATTTGCAGTGAACTACGAAAAGTCTTCACTAAAGCCCTCGAAGAGCTTGAAGTTCCTAGGTGCTCAATTCGACACCCACACGGGACTAGTGAAACCATCCCTGGAAAGGTTGTTGAAGATCAAACACCTGACAAGCCAACTTCGTTTACAGAGCAGGTTGTCAGTAAGAAAATATGCGGCTCTCCTCGGCTCCATGGCATCGTGCATCCACCTAGTCGCGAACTGCCGGTTGTTCATGAGACCTCTACAGGAGTTCCTATCAGACAGATGGAAGCAGGCCACAGGCCGCTGGTCGGACAAGATAATAGTCGACGACGAACGAGTTATCAAAGCCCTCCGATGGTGGAAAGTGGCGCGCAACCTGGACAGAGGGGTCCCCCTGCAGGAGCCGGAATTTCAGAACACCATCATTACAGACGCCTCTCTGTCGGGCTGGGGAGCACACATGTCACGTCACCAAACCCAAGGCAGGTGGTCGTCGACCGAATCTCGCCTACATATCAACGTCCTGGAGCTAAGGGCGGTGAGATGGGCCCTGAAATCTTTCCTCCCACACATCAAGGGGTCAAAAGTAAGGGTGCTCACGGACAATACGACAGCTATGTTCTACCTCATAAAACAGGGTGGCACCAGATCCAGGACCCTCTCGAAGGAAGCTCAAAAGATCTGGCATTGGGCTTTAAAACACCACATCTCCCTAGTGGCATACCACCTACCGGGAGCGAAGAACGTACAGGCGGATTCCCTGAGCAGGACTATGTCACAAATACATGAGTGGGAGCTGGACTCCACTCAACTCGGGGAAATCTTCGAAAGATGGGGGACCCCGTCGATCGATCTCTTCGCCACGGAAAGAAACCGAAAATGTGTTCAGTTCGCGAGCAGATGGCCCCAAACAGGCTCCCTGGGGGAAGCGTTCTCGTTTCCGTGGACAGGCAAGTTCCTCTACGCCTTCCCTCCATTTCCCCTCATACGGAGGACGATCCAGGGGATCCACAGGTACAATTGCCGGGTCATCCTAGTGGCCCCGCGCTGGCCGAGGCAACCATGGTTCTCAGACCTCCTTCATCTGTCGCTGGATCAGCCGATACCATTCAGGAAAGTGCCGAACCTCCTGTCCAGGGACGAGGGGACCGTGTGGCACCACAATCCGGACAGCCTGAACTTAACTGCATGGCTCCTGACTTCTCGGAGTTCGGGAACCTAAAAGTCTCGACTGATTGCCGAAGGATTCTGCAGGCGGCCAGGGCCCCGTCCACTAACAAATCATATGTAAGCAAATGGAAAAGGTTCTGTATATGGTGTCAAACACAACAAAATATACAACCTTTGGAAGTAACTCCGGAGCAAATCCTCCCGTATCTTCTTCATCTTGCGGAGAGCGGACTGTCATCATCGTCAATCAAAGTACACCTGGCGGCTGTTTCGAGATTTACAAGAAGAAGACAGTCCCCTCCACTATTCAGTGACAGGCTAGTGAAGCATTTCATGAAGGGTCTGTTTAGAACCTTCCCTCCGGAAAAACGGTTCCCACCGTCGTGGAGTCTGAACACGGTTCTAGCTGCCTTAATGAAGCCTCCCTTTGAGCCAATGTCCTCTTCATCTCTACAATTTCTATCTTGGAAACTCGCGTTCCTAGTTGCCATCACTTCGGCTAGAAGAATATCGGAACTACAGGCACTGGTCATAGACCCTCCATATCTGAGGTTCTTTAAGGACAAAGTTATTTTATCAACTAACCCTTCATTCATCCCAAAAGTACCGTCGGTCTATCATAAGCACTCGACCCTGGTACTCCCTACTTTCTTTGCATCTCCTTCGTCGACGGCGGAGAAGGCTCTTCACACTCTGGACGTCAAAAGGGCGCTAAAATTTTACCTGCAAAAAACGCAAGATATCAGAGCCACCAGACAGCTATTCGTCGCCTACGGCCCCTCGGCTAGGGGTAAGGCTATCTCCAAACAAGGTCTGGCTCGCTGGGTCTCCTCGGCGATTACCCTGTGTCATTCCAAGGCCGGGAGACCTCTACTACATCGTCCCAGAGCCCATTCCACGAGATCGACATCTTCCTCCGTGGCTCTATGGGCAGGAATTCCGCTGACGGACATCTGCCAGGCGGCGGCATGGTCTGTTCCGCACACGTTTATGCGCCACTACTGCCTGGAAAAGCAGCACGCGGATGAGGTACAAATGGGAAGGGCAGTGCTTCGCCACCTTTTTCAATGAGGTAAGCCAAAGTTTCAAGAATAATGCTGCCTATTATTTGGCCTCAGCTGTTTTTTCAGAGTGTATACATGAATGTACATAGTTTATTGACCTAAACATAAGTGGTCGGGTAGATATATGCGCAAGGGGTGCATACTGAGTCATATGACATAGCATTGTATGGCGGAAATCCGTTTCGTATCAGTATAATAAGTTGTTGCTTACATACATGGTGTAAACGGTAGTGTTTGGGGGTGTCTCTACGAATGTAAGTTACATTGCACTCTCACCTCCTTCTTGATGTTACTGCTTTACAATCTATTCTAAGCATGTGAATCCATGAAAGATCCAATGCTGGAGAAGGGAGTAGTTTCTTACCTGTAACTCCATTTCTCCAGCGTTGGTATCTTTCATGGATTCACATGCGCCCTCCGGCCTCCCCGGACTGCAATGTGGAAGATTGGTATGTAAGCAAGTTTTCCCCCGTTATCTTGGAGGGGTCGAAATCTGAAGGGACCCGCGGGGGCGGGGCTTATATACCATCACGTCCAACGGGGCGTACGTGGGCGGCCCCGTAGAGGACGCAGACGGGGATAGGGCAGAAGTTTTTTCCTATTGGAAATGACTATATATATGTGTACCGAGGGTTCCCAGTCTGACGACGGGGAATATTCTAAGCATGTGAATCCATGAAAGATACCAACGCTGGAGAAATGGAGTTACAGGTAAGAAACTACTCCCTTCCATATCTCTAGGTGCCCACACCCCATGGAATAGCCAGAGTGTTTATCTTTGATCAGACGCTTTCTAGCAAGACTTAGAAGAGCAATCCTCTGAAATGCTTTGGTTGCAGGAGTTTGCACACATCCCAAGATGCCCAACAAAAACAAATGCTGTGTATTCATAGTTACACCTGTGGCCAGTGATAAAACCCTCTAATACAGTAGTATTCAAAATTGTTCATAACAACCACCCCCCGTTGTAAAAATATGGTTTCTGGACCCCTCCAGCCAGGGGCTGACCTGCTCTAAGGTACCCAAAGCATGTTGAGGGGGGGGCTCCAGCCTCTTTAAATTATAAGCATATGTTCTACTGCTTACATTTTCTATTAAAACCAGTCCCCTTCATCCCTTATTATATTACAAGCAGTTACCTTAAGCCCTGTTTAAAAAGTCAGAGGCCCCCAGGAAATCCTTTGTGCCTCCCTAGCGGGACCAGCCCCCCAGTAGTTTGAAGATTACTGTGTCTAGTGTAAGGAGTACCAGAGTTTCCCTTTGGGACCCAGAGCCGTTCTTGGCAATCACCTTGCTCCTTGTGACAGCCAAGCTTTCCTTACACTGTTCAATGCAGTCGGTATTCCTGATTTGGGTCCTTTCAAAATATTAACCAGGTCTGTTTATTCATTACAGGTGTCCCTGAAAAGCAGGGGTTACAATGGTTGTTAATCATTACTAATCTGCTCCATAGTTCTTGCGCTCCTTTTTCTGAAGCCATAGACTTTGCTTTATCACGATTAATCAGGCAGTCACTCTCAACTCAGGTAGTCCTTTTCCCCCCCAAGCAAGGTGGCGTGCACCCAAAGCATTTATACAGATTCAACTTTAGTGTGGCCTCCAACCCATATCGCACCACTCCAACAGACACCCTTCTTACCACCCATGGGCTAAAAACCGGGCCGGTGTATAGTAAGAATATATATATTTATTTAAGGTTTGCCAAAATGTAAGACTAGCAACTAACATAAACCACCAATGCTGTGGCACACTACACAATATCACAACTCCAAATTACGTTGTTATTACAACAATGCAGGTAGGATTTTGTAATGGGCAGTCACAACGTACATCAGATTTAATTGCAAATTAACCAATAGAAAACATTCACAATACAATGGAAACATCGTTTTGGCTTGATTTGTACAAAGGCAATGTTTCAGAAATAACTCAAATGGGGAAATCGTTTTTAGGCTTTTATTTGAAAGGCAAGGGTGGGAAAATGAACTCAATGAGAACATGGCTTTTCAAAACACATTCAAGGGGCATGCAATGCTTGGTAATTCTGGTTTGGGATCAAGGGAATAAAGGGAAATTTAATTTGACCCCCCCTCCCCTTTCATTTGAAAGCTGCTAGCGTTTCAGGATTACTTCTTTTTGCGATTCAGGACTCCCCTTCTGGACAGAGGTCAGGGGTTTCAGAAGAGTCGTCACCCAAGTACTTTATTGTCTATACCGGTTATAACACACTGGGCATGAACTTTGTTAGTTTCAAACTCTAACAACACTCATCCTGTGATTTTCTATATGGGAATTAATTGATATAACTTCAGTTGAATGAGATAAGGATCTACAAAGCCCCCCCCCCAACCCCCTGCAACCCTGCCACAATTTAATGGAAAGGATTAAGGCGGGCTGTTCCCAACTCAATTCAATTTAAATGGAAAGGGTGATTTTCTATAGTGGGATTAATTTGAATTGGATTTTATAAAATGTGCTAAGGGTCTTCCCAGTACCACCCCCTACCCGCTATGCGAGATAGATTAAGTCTGCCAGCCCCCCTGCCCCCACACACTTTTGATGGCTTTGGGATATATCTACTTACATGGGAGGCCTTGGTTATGTGGCATCCACAGAAAAGGCAGTGCTCCTCGGAGGACAGCACAGATCTGGTCAAGGGCTTCAGTCAAGGATTTTCTCCTGCACCCAGACTTCCTCTGCTCCTCTGATGGGGGTCCCAGCTAGCTTCTAGATTTCCATGTCACTATCTCCAATGCAAGGATTGAGGCTTCTCTGCTAGTTGTTCCTCGCAAGTGTCTGGCAGTAGGCTACCTCCAGGAATTAAGTGAAAAGGCCTTTTTCGGGTGCAAAATTGACCTCTTATAGGGCTGATGACACTCCTACATTATCATAATTCCCAAGGTAAGGATTGGCTAGCACACTCCCTTTAACTCCCACCAAGACGCCCACTTGCTGCTGTTAGGACCAGAAGTTAGGAGGTATGGCTTATGGAAGCTAAGTGAGGAGAAAATGACAGGTAGGTTTTACCTTTTTGGGTTCTGAAAATCTAACATGGCAGCTATGCAAATTCTTTAAATAACTACATGAATCCACATATTTTTGGATTCTATATTCTAATTTTATGTCGGCACGTCTTTCCTAGGCGAGCTATTTTTCGTGCCTCGTGGCTGTGCCGTAATAGATACAACTCTGACACTACATACTCCAACATTCACTTCACAGTCTATCACTTCACCAATTTTCCAGTTCCTCAGACTTATAAAAATGCCAGAATAATAATTTTGATCAACGTAAGTTCTGTCCATCACAAAAACTTCGTTTTTACATGGTCCCAAATGGCTTTTTATCCTCTTTAAAATGAACCAGGGATGAGCTTGAAGGACACACAATGCACTTTCTATTTAAGAAAATGTATTCAATGTTAATCAAGGGCAATGCACCACAAGTCCCTCAGTTCCACATCAGCCCCACCAATTTCTAGGTCTAATTTCTCTTCTATGATCTGATCAGGACATCTGGCTGGCCAATGTTTATTCTACCCTCTTCTCCTGAGCTCCTTGAAGGTCATTTCTGTTGGTCATGTTATCTGTATCACTATAGTTCCCATCTCTATAACATTTCTTATATTGTTAACTGAAGCTCCGCGCCTGTTTCCTTGATAAACCCAGCCCCAAAGTTTCAGCTTAGAGAGAAGAGTTGAATTTCACAATTCTGAAAGGCTAGCATATTACATTTACCCACTGTGTACATGTAACTTTCAGTACTGCACCAGGGACTGTTGTTCACAATATAATCTTTCTTTATATACTGCATAAACAGAAATAAGTTGACTCTTGATTTTCTTCACACAAATAGGCCATAGTTGCATTAGAAACCAGTGTTCATGTATGCAAAAACGAAATGGGCCTTTCCCTATAAATGTTGTCATGTTATGTGCTGAAATTAAGTCTCTATTCCTGAAAACGCAGTCTGTCATTCGAATTTATTTCTTAAATGTAAGGCATCATTCCTCTTTTTTAGCTTCCAAATGCACAGTATTTCAAATGTATTTATTTCCTTCCATGTGCACGTCTGCAGCCTTAAATCTGTCACAAGTATCTACACAAAGTCAGCATCTGCAGCACACATGTCTTTTTGGATTCCATTGGACAATGTTAATAATATTACAATTCTGAGTCGTACTTTTCTACATCTGAGTGCCTGTACATTCTAATACAATGGAGGGAGGTCCATGCTCGCTCATTCACTAGGCCTTATGTTGAAATCATTGTTTTGTACTGGCTTTTATATTTCATTGGAACTCCACACTCAGCCAGCTTGACTCTCACAATGGGGCCTACCATGGCCCCTCCATCTGTGTCGCTCTGGGGCTGTCTTTTTACTCGATAAGTCCTAGTCTGTGCACCCTTATGGCTCTCCAGATGTTTTGTGCTACGACTCAACTATCCCCCATAAACCATTGTAAAGGAATCATGGTAGATGTAGTCCAAAATATCTGAAGAGCCTCAGGTTTCAGATCCCTGTGGTAGACACTTTCTCGAAGGTGATCAGCCCAGAAAAAATACTCTCATCTGTCAAACCAAAGGCCTCTGGTTATAATGCTGGCTAGTTTTGTCACTATAATTATACATTAAGAAATGGATGATGATCCTAGAATTGCATTCATGTGGAACAGTGAACTATCCAAATGGTTGCTACAAGTTGGTTTCCCCCATTCTTTGATAGTAGGTACATTCTATATCAGTGGACATTTAACTGGCTCTCAAATTGCTCCAGTGACTCACTTAGCATTCATGGATGCGTGTTGAGGACCAGTCTTTTTTCTACTTTGCAGGTTTTTGTCTGGCTGGGAAGGACTTGCGGCTGGTATCACTTTGCGCTGAGCAGATCGAGGTGCCCGCTGGGTTTCTATTGGTAGGAGCCAAAACGCCAAATCTCCCTGAGCACATTCTGGTGTGTGCTGTGGACAAACGGTTTTTACCTGATGACCATGGGAAAAATGCACTTTTAGGTACAGTAAAATGAACTCATAATTGTGTCCCCCCCCATCTGATTTTCACGAATGTATGAATTGACAACTTTTGTTTTTGGTTTGGTTGCTTCCTTTCTGAAGGATTACTGAGTAATGTGGTCTGAGCTGTTTATTGAAAACGTGTATACAGTGCAATAAATCTGGGCAGCGGGGTGCTGTGAAACTTAAGAACATAACAAGGCACAACACATAATACAAGGTGTTTACTACCTGTCCAATAAAGAGAATTCAAAATGAAAACTTAAAAGATATTCAATAAAAACTGCAAATCTAAAGATAAACTTGGCCATCGGCTAAATTGTAACAGTACATGTTTAAAGCTTTTCCAAATTGAAATGAAGATGGGTAGCAGGCAAATGGGTGACCGTGAAACCTCTTAGGCACAAGGAGCAGGAACTGAAAGATTCAGGACAGAACAGCGAGAATTAAGAATATCCAACCTTAAAATGTTGCTGCTCCTATTCTTTCTCAACCCACTGTGCTAGTGATAGCATGTTTGCTGTCATTTTTGCTTAAGTTGATGTATGTAAGCTGAAATCGCACCTTTTTTCAAGCTGGGAGGTTGCTCTGAAATTATCGGCAGTGCCATCAAAATGAGAGCCATCTTAGAATTCAGCACTTTGTGTCACTCGTGAGGCTTGAAGACCTGTTGTGGCCATCTACATAACCTTGGTCATCCTTTTGGGAGAAACCACGGTTAACTGTGGTTTACCAATTGTCATGAAAACAGAGCATTAGCTTAGCTTTCAGTGTCATTGTTCGAAAGAGCCTTGTGTCAAGGTCTTCTGGGGACCGGTTCGGGAGTGATATGTAGCAGATCTCTCTGAAATGGTTCTGGTGAAAAGTTTCACACAGCCTTTTCACTTCGGTGATGAAATATGTAGGTCAGGATTGGCCAAATCTGGGCCTCGAGGGGACGGAATCCTGACAGGCTTTCAGAATGTCCCTCATTAATATTCATTAGGAAAAATGTAAATTCATTCAGAAACACTGTACGCAAATGTTTCTAATGGATATTAAGGAGGGCTATCCTTAAAACCCAACATGGATCCAGCCTTCGAGGCCTGGAGTTGGACAACCCGGATTTAGGGCAACTGCATCATTCAGAGTGTAATCTGCTGTCTGCAGTGTTGCTCAAGGACATCCCATCTCCGAGCACAGCGTAGCAGTTAAGGACCTAGCTTTCAGGAAAGAAAGATGTCATCACCCACGCAGTACATCTGCAAGAGCATGGAATTGTTGAAAAGTGGAAGACTAGTAATGGAGTTTGGTTCATGTTTAGTGTTCAGTAAAACCTGATGGTAGCCAAGCGTGATCTGTTGTGAAACAGATGGATGTCAAACTGCAATAAGCCTTGGAAAGTCAGACAATGGCACAATGAGAGCTGGGGAACGAAAAAGTTCTCAGGTTTTCTTCTGAGAGGCAGAATGTGCTCTGCCTATGTTTTGGGATCTTGTTGCATTCTAAAGGGCTAAAATGAAATGCTCCGTTGCTCACTAAAGTTTGCTCATTCTTAGGGAAATTGACTATTAGGTTATGCTCCAGGCAAGGTTGTCTAGCACGGTGTATAGAACACAAAATCTGGGTGGGTTGAGGTACTGCTTCATAAAACCTTTTCTGTACGAAAGGCAACATTTCCAGTTATATGCTGAATCATACAGAAAGGAAAAAAGGTGCATGAGTCGGGGTGACGGAGGAAAGCAGATGACTCCTATTCCACCAAACACTGCTCAATTTGTTTTCCAAAGATTTCCTTTGGTGTTCCAGAAATGGGTTAGGAATAGCAAAAGGAAATCCTCCCTTTTCTCTACCATCTATTTAGGCTTCCTCCCTTTACGCACACTGACGATTGAAGGATAACTACAAAGTGCTTTGAACATGCATGTTCTCTGCAGTGTTTATTGTTAAAGATGGAATTCATAGCCAGGAACCATAGTAGTGAACTGTTTTCTTGCTGTTTTTGTAGGGTTCTCCGGGAACTGTGTAGGCTGTGGTGAGAGAGGATTTCGATATTTCACAGAGTTTTCAAACCACATTAACTTAAAACTCACAACTCAGCCAAAGAAGCAGAAGCACTTGAAGTACTATATTGTGAGGAACTCTCAAGGGATACTGTCTAAGGGACCCCTCATCTGCTGGAAAGGCAATCGAGAAGGTATTGTATGCATATGCTACATGTTTCGTAGATTGCTCATGATATTTAGCATTTTCCTAAAACCTTTGTTTCACACAAATCCAAACGCAAATGGTATATGGTGAGGATGTTTTTCACAGCCCTCTGGTGAAGGGTGTGAAGAGATCTACTCTATTGGGGATATCCCTGTGTCCGCCAAGTTAGACCAAAGCTCGCTCAATGGGAAACCTAGCTGAACAGTCAGATTTCACTCTTAGGGTGGAGATGGGCTGTCACCTAGGCACAGTTGGATAAAGAGGACACCACACTGATATATTTATACACTCTTAATTATAGTATTTTACGGATGGGACAAGAATCCCTCTAATTCGTGGGGTCGGTTCAAGGGTTTTTATTGCAATACCGTTTTGGCCCTATGGCCGTCCCTTTCGCTCTCATCTCCAATAACCTCCTCCCTAGCCCAGACATCCTTTACTCCCAGGTTATTCTATAGATTTTCTCCCTCAGTATGCTAATTGCTAAGTAAGCTAAGGTGTTTACCTACACACCCATGGCATTATCTCACTAACCTCCTTCAGGGACCTTCCTAGCTTTCCCTACACTTCCCAGTTCCTAGCTTCCTATAAGGGATAGGGAATAGCACCTTGCAAATGCACTATTTCAATGAGGACTTTCCTTTCACACTCTCTCTCTCTCTCCCTCATCTAGTCCTGTCTTCTCTCTTCCTTCAACTCCACACACCCCAGCTCACTCCTACCTCCTCTCTCCTGGACTTCTCACTTCTTCTGGTCCTCGCCTCCAAGCTCCACTATTCTAATAACACTTGCCACACTAACACGTAGACTTGCTCTGCAGTACCACTTGCACTCACTACTGAACACCTCACCAGAATCACCTACAAAATCCACTGCTGCTTCCTTCCTCCTACTGGGTTCTTGGCCCATCACCTCCTCCTCCTCATCCTCATCCTCTTCCTCCTAAGACCACACCCGAACAACCCACACCTCCTCTGTTGCCCTTTTATATTCCTCCCCCTCTCTCTAGCTTAGCTTTTTGTCCGCATTTAATCTGGCCTGGTCTTCCCCACCTGGGATGGGTTTTATGCTGCCAAGATTACCAATAGAGAGGGCTAAGCCCCATCTACTTCTCCCATGTAGGTCTGCCACAGAGCAACAATGGCAGCCTGAAAGGCTGAGGGTTCGTGGGCTCTGTTCTTTTTGCCCCAATGATAAATCATGTGGCTTTTGGGAGTTGTATCCCTGTTTTTAGTCCCTAGTCGTCTAGAGGCTGACTTCCAGTGACAGTGTCCTTTCCAGCATTGGGGAGCGTCCGAGAACTCTGCTCGTCGCGGTGTAATACTTGTCCTGCTTGTGCGCTCTCTCTATCCCAGCACGGAAACCTGGCAATGGTGAAATCCAGAGGGTGGTTTTCCCAATGCAGGTTTCAGTCTGGTGTAGTTTCTGGAGCATGGGCGGTGCTGAAGGGTGCCTCGCTCTTTTGCTGAGGCTGCTCATTGAGGTTAGCTTTGCTGGTTCTGCAAGAAACCTAGTGTGTCTAGCTAGTATTTGCTGTCTGAGGTATGGTGCAAGACAATTGTGCACTACATAGAAAAAGACTGGCACAAGGAGGGTAGACTGGGATTGGGTCCCTTTCAGTGGCCAGCGCCACCTTCAGGGTAAGAAGTAGCTCTAAATTTCTTCCCCCTAACCAGTCAAGAGTGTCCGCTATCCCTGCATAACAATCCAAGGGTGTTGGCATTGTCACTTGTAATGCTTATAAGATATGCGTAGACCAATAAGTACTATGAAAGAATATACAGGGGAAGAGAGGTTTCCAGGAAATGTCCCTTATGCGACTGTCAACCTGCAGAATGAAGAATGAAACGCTGTTTGGCCCATCATCGACTGCACCAGTGTACCACAGATATGACAAGAGATATTCTCTCAGATAGCCATTTAAACCATATCCAGTTGATGGTATCGATGAGACGGAGGTCTCATCAATGGACCAGGTCGACTGTCAATAAAACCAGGTATCAAAGACATCATTAGGACTTCACGACAGCTATGTTAGCCATCAAGCAAATATACATCCATTCATGAAGCTACACAAATATGCACTCGTTTATTGCCTATAGACATGAAAAACATGCTCAACTCCTGTAGGTAGAAGACGGATACATGTACATAATGCTAAGCACCTTTTCTTTCTTTCGCCAAAGCAAAACTGCAAGATGCAGCATATACATGGACCTAGCTTGCATATGCTCTATTGCAACTAACTCGAAGAGACTGTGAAGACACATAGGGAACCTTAAGGGTGACTGAAGAGAATCATTTTGGAAAGATGGGCCTCAGATACATGGAAGAGGAGACATGATCCTTGCAGCACGAGGCGCAGAGCTGCTGTTTACAGCCAAGGACAGGGGCGGGTGGAAAGTATCTGACTCCTGAGGCAGCAAGCCACTTGCAAGGATTCAGAGCAAAATCCTCATAATTGCAGACAGAAGGGCTTCGTTTTGCGGTCCTCTCACACGTGAGCCAATAGAACAGGACAATGCTCATTTGCTTGTGGTGGGAAGAGAAGCCGTTCACAGTGAGACAGAGTGGAATGATACAAGTGTTGGCCACCAAAACTGTAACCTGCCGGCACTCTCTCGGGCTTAGGTGATCAGTCAGTGGTAACAATATGGAAAACAGCCTTCCATGTTTGTTCACATCACCTTGAAAAGGTACACTCAGCTCTGTGAACCGACAGGGTCCCAGGCCTGGGAGGACCCGCTCTAGCCAAACCAGAAGCTCCATTTGTGAGGTGTTATCAGAAGTTGTACAAGCCAATGGTCTTCCTGCGACCCTGTAACTGTGTAGTTGGTAACATTTAGGGGTAGTCTCAGGCGGAGCCACCTGATATCGAGAGCCAATAAATATACTAAGGTATAGTTTTTGTATATGTAGTTAGCCCAGACCGACCAATGGGGACACCCCATATATTTTTGAGGTGGGCCTGAGTTTGTGACGTCATACTTGTATAAAACTGTATGACACAGGCTCGGAAGCTGAGAATGCTCGAGAATTATTTATCCTGTATGATCCCTGTCTGTGTTGGATAATAAAGACCGTATACTTTGCCCCATAGCTGATTCGTCTGTTCTTGCTGTGGGGAGTCTTTCATGGGCCCAGGTTTCTCTGCTAGGTATCTGGACAAATGCTTTGAGGTCCCATCCACAAGTCCTTTTACACAGGATTTACACTGTATTCTTTAAGATCCTTCCCACCCCTAATGCCAAGGGAGGGGGAAGAAAAGGGACTCCTCGACAACAAGTAAGTAGGTAAAGCTTTAGCCATAGAATCAATGATGGGCACCCCTTTTAATCTGGAGTAGGAGGCCCACCACAGGGATTACCAGGGTAAGTCCTGACCCAGAGGCGGGATGTGGGATTCTGGAGAGCCCCAGTCCCTGTCCTTTCTTCCTCCGCCTGCGTGTCTGAATTCTGAAACACTTTGCTTGACCCGTACATGTACTGCACAATGTTGGCCAGTCTATTTCTTGTCCCATAGTACTTCATGAAACGGCCTGCACAACGGCGTTAGAACAAGTGAGCAGCCCGCCTCCAAGACAGACTGTGGAGAGCCGCTGGGCCTCAGAGCAATCCCACACAGCAGCCTAAAACCACCAATGCTCTGTGGCAAGAATCTGCATGGGGATAGAAACTCTATCTGCAGCAAGGACCTGGAGCGTTCTCCTCGGAACAGTGCTCCCCGCCAGCACTGTCAAACCCATGTGGAGAATTTTCTTAACTGTGACAGAGCAGCAGATCGGTCCACTCAAGAAAGGGGCAGGGCTTTAGACCCCCATAAGTAATTTTGCTTGCATGTTTTCTCCCCTGGGGAAAGGAAAGACTGTGCTTGCCCCACTGAACCAGGTGCGGGAGAGTGTGCACCAAAGGAGGGGGAAGAGGGAGCATAAAAGGAAGGACAGAAAGCAGTACAGTGTGGGTTATTCTCCAGCGGTCAGAGGTGGAGAAGGAAGACCAATCGACCAAGTGGAGGTAGGATGATGTAGAGCACCTTTGAGGAGAATTGCTGAAGGAGTGTGCAAGATTATGTATTGGTTGGGGTTGAGAGTGATAATTTTGAGTGTGCCTACAAGGTATGTGGGTGAGACTAATGGAGGTAGAGTAGGGACTGAATGACGGGGGGGGCGGACAAGGGAAGTGAAACAAGAGTTGAGTGTGAGAAGATTTGGGGCAGTGGCCAGCAGTGGAGAGGGAATAGTCATAGTAGAGTCGCGAGGGGAGAGTGTAAGTGGAGAAGAGAAAGGAGAGGGAGTGAATAGTGGAGGAGCTGATCGGATTGTAGGTAGTAGAAATGGGAAGATGTAATGGATAGAATAGGACATTTTGAGGGAGTGAAAGACGAGTGGAGTAATAGGAAAGAGAGTAGGAGCAAGGGAAGAGACAGATGTAGGGAGTGGAACAGGAGGGCATGGAAGAAAAACACTTTGTGGGGCCAGAATGTCAGGAGGGCACCAATCCTTACTTTATACTCTTTGTCGACTTTAGATTAGGGACCAGCTATATTGGTCCCAGAGGGAGTTGGAGACCAAAGTAGTTGCCTCTAGACCATTATGATCAGTCAGGTAGTTTTTTTAGATATTGGGGATTACCGATCTATAGATTCAAATTTGGGGGTGAGGGACACCTGGGATTTATGGAACCCCCAAACCTTTTGGTTTTATTTGTTATTCTGACCTGCTCTTTTGGCAGTGCAGTGAAGCTTAAGCTTCACTACATTGGCTTTTGCTTGTACGTTATGGGGAACTGACATGTCCTTCAGGCTGTCAGTACTTGTTTCCTTTAGTCGTGTTACTGTGTTACTACTTTTGGTTACTTTGTATCACTTTGTGTAACTTATCATTGTACAAAGTAACTTACACTGCAGTACAATGGGGTACACTTTGTTTTGACCTAGACTATCACTCGGAGGATTTATGGTTACTCTAGGTGTGCTAAAAGTACAAGCTGGTGGCAGCTGTGATTTTTTTTCCCCACTTTTTGGGACTTAACTGTGATACAGCTGGATATGTGCAGCACCACCACAGCGAGATAGCCAATAAGGAACCAGCAACAACCCCACCCACAGGGATACAGCTCAAACATTTCCTGAAACAGGATACAGGCCCCACTAACCCAACCCTCAATTTTCTACATACACAAAACTCACACAACCATTTCTCTCCCAGCAATCAGCATGCACTTTACCACACTGCATCAAAAACACATAGAAAGCACCTACAGCACACAAGGCCTCGCCCGATCCGATACTTGCACCAAAGCCCAGCACTCTGTGTATACCGAGCTGAAGCCGCCAACAACACACCACCTCTCCCTCTCCCACTCCCCTCCTGCCGACTAACCCTACCCACCCTCCTCCTGTTTACAGATCTGCCAGAGCGCCTGGGGACGAATTCTGTTGGTGACGGTGCGCTTTATAAGTACCTTTAACGTAGGGTGACCAGACGTCCCGCTTTTCCCGGGACAGTCTGGGGAAATCACCCTCCGTCCCGGGGTCCCGGTGGTTTTTGCATTGTAGAAACCCCGTCCGGAGTTTGCAGTGTTGGGTGGCCACGGTCATTAAAATTGTAATTTTTTTTCAGGAAACTTTCAGAATGTTGAAGTCGGAGGGTTGGCTCGAACCCCCAACCTTTCAGGTACAAGTCACAACACTTACTGACTGTACCACAGAGACTGGCTTTGAAATGAGTGTACAGCAAGCCATGTTATATCAATTGGAGCAAACGCCTGTTATGAATTAAAATGCCAAGATTCACAGACAAAACTACACAAATGAGATAATATACAGTTTATACACAGGAAAAGTGTTGGAAATAGGTTTGGGCGGTGGTTGTGGGGGCGTGTTGGGGTAGTAGCGTAATTGATGGGCTGTGATGGGATAGTCCCTCTTTTATGTTGTTGTTCGTCCCGGTTTTTCGTTTTGGAAATCTGGTCACCCTACTTTAACATAACATAATAACTGTGGCTACTGGTCAAACATGGCCGTGCCACAGGATTTTTTGCTTGTCCTTTTGCCATCTCGTTCTTTAGCCTTCTTCCTGGCCTTAGAGGCCAGGAAAATCCTTTTAAGGACTTCCAGTGACCTGGAAAGCAGGAGCTTTTGGCGGGCTGCTGGAGGGCTGTGTGTTTTTCTAGCAGGATGTGGGCTGGAACTGTCTGGTACCAATCCACAAACTGGTTTCAGTGTGTCTGAGGGATATGCATGAGTGTTCCCACCAGAGGTCCTGATTGGACTACTGCTGGGGTGTGTGTGTGGGCTAGTCCTGTCATTGCCTAGTGAGGACAGCAACTGTTACTTGGCTTTTAGGATAAGCAGGGGACCCTTGCACCCATTCCTCAGAAATCCTGGAGAAACCTGAAGGAGCCAAGAATCCTATCCAGCTGCGAGATCTGCGAAGAAACCGGAGACCCGTCTGTTGCTGTCCGCTGACCAGCTCTGATTTTGGGCTACTGTGCTGCAGGCGTCACTGTTCTGAGTTTCAACCTGAAACTTGGAGAATCCTCAGCTGGCCCTACGAGACTGACCACTGCGAAATGTCGACATCCGAGCATGGAGGGGACCCAAGATAGGAGGGAAAGTCAGACTGTGGCAGTTGAGTCCCTTTGCGTCGTCGTACTGCGGTGTCCACTGTCCGAAATCACTTACTTGACCAGAGTCCAGTCCTGAGAGGGGTCCTGCATCGAGTATTGCTGCATTCTTCAATTGTGAGTCCATGCAACAGTGAAAGACACCAACGATTTCAGCTAGAACCTGCAAACCTTGCGACCTTTGGCAGGAAAACCGACCACGGACCCTCTTCCTTTGTCCTGCTAAGTCTGGGGAACAATCGGAGTACACAGGGTAAGTTACAGTGATTCTTACCTACCCCTATACTCCCAATATTAGTCTATGGGCTTGTAATAAACGTTGTAACGAGTATTGGCTTTTGCCATTGCTTGTGCAAGGCTTCTGAAAGTTGGGGATACTTCTGTTAGCTAGTTTAACTTGACCTCTGACTATTAGAACCCTTCACTGGACCCCAGAGACCCTACCTGCATTTTTTCCTGTTTCAAAGATTCTGTGGAACTTTACCTGAACTATTGGACAAAAGGCCCCTGACAACTTTGGGCTGGACAATTTAAGTTCGGTATCATTCTCTGTGGACCTTGAGTGCATATTACCTTTCCTTTGCAGGAGTTTTTTTTATATATTATGCCCTATAATAAGTAAATGTATATATGTATCTATTTGTGTTGTGTGATAACTCTACTTGCCAGTAGTCCTTTTTCTATAGTGTGTTTTGGCCAGTAAATAATAATTGTATTTGTATACATCCTGTCTAAGTGTACTTTGTGATTCCCATTGTGTGGCCTCATTGTGAACCCTTTACAAGCTCAACACCTCTGAAGAACTTAGCCTATACCGCCTGTCACTGCTTCCTGAACTGGTTTGGCTACAGCTCCCCAGAGTTGTCCCAGTCACAATATAGGTTGGCCTTCTATACATCTGTCCACCGGGCCACAGTATAGAAAATCAGTCCTAACGCACCTCAAAACCCACTATTCCAGAACCCCCTGATGAAGAATCTAAAGAAATATACCGGGACTCTGGGACAAGTAGACACCTCACTGAAGGACAAAGATATGGCCTAAGTATTGCATGAGAGCAGTGAATTTAGATGTTGAATTTGGCTCAGGTTAACCACGGTAGGGCCCTCAGACTTGAACAAACAATAAACCATGACCGAGCGAGATCTTAACTCAAATGGAAATAAACAGGACCCCTACAAGGAAGACCTGCAAGTCAGAAGCACCAGCATCCAAAAAGAAGGCGACAGGAGCATGTTTAAACCTGATATAAGTTCCAGGACTGCTCAGTGGTACAGGAAGAGGTATCCAGCCAGCAAGAAAGTCTCATGATGGGTACAACGACAGGAGGTAACCCAGGACCCCTCCAAACGGAGCAGAGGTAGCAACAAACTACCATCCAAGCCAATAGGAATCTCCACCTCACGACCCTTGGTCCAGGGGGATTCAACAGTTCGACCCAGCAAGGAGGACTGGAAGGAAAGGATGAGCCCTGGATATCCAGCCTGTATAGCAACACCAGATCCTCTGCATCAGCAGTAGCAACAGGCTATCTTTAGCATCAGTCTTCAAAGAGATTGTGTCTCGTTCAGATTTGGCGATCTGTAGACAAACATGCACAGGCTCTCCCACTGATAATACATTAACTTTGGGGCTGTCGGGAGAGACCACCAGGGGGTGCCTGATGCCTGTCTACCTCTCCGTCGCTCCGCTGGGCCACCCGAATCCTGCAAAATCCTGGCAGAACCCTGATGTGGACATAAGCCAAAAAAGGAAAATTGGGTAGAGGATCGCATCCGCGCCCACCCTCACGAAAACCCGATGAAAATCGGAGCATTTTGAGGCCCCCTGCACCCTTGACAGAATCAAGTGAGGCCAACCGCGAAACCCGACGGAAGAAAATGGCCACCGGTCCCCAGTAGCCGTGGAACCTGTGGAGCTTGTGAACTGCTGCTACGCGCGGACAGCCGCAACACACCAGCACAAGACCAGCATAAGAGGGCCCCCCTCCCTGGCGCACACTGTGTGCGCTGTGAGCGAGCGGCGGGGCGCTCGGGTTGAGGGGTGCCCACACCTGCAACTCGCATAACGTCGGGACTTGGGGCCAGGAGGGCAGAGCGTCCCCCGTCTCCTCCCCTCCTCCCCCGCCCCAGCGACCACCAACGCACAACCACTGCGAGAGGGGCCCCCCTCCCCGACGCCCGCTGTGTGCGCTATGTGCGAGCGGCTGGGCGCTCGGGTCGAGGGGGGCCCCACAGATACGCCCGCGCCCGGAGGCGACAAGAAGAGGACCGGGGCACTGAGGGACCTCTCTCTCTTTTCCCGGCCCCCATTCCTCCACTGGCTACAACTGCAGGGGGCTTTCTCTGTCCCCCGCCCTAAACCTCTCGCCCCCCACACCGCGAGAAGCAGTGGGGGATTCAGTCCCACAAAGGCCTAAGGCCCTCTCCCCACTGGCGGTTGTGGACCCCCACAGAGCGGCAGGGGCCCCACCCAGCAATCATCACCGCAGGGTGCCATACACCTGCATATTTGAGCACCCAAAAACTGGCCCGCCATAAAAACTGCCAGAACTCCAGCACGTGACTGGGTGAAGAGAGGCCCCGTCATTTCATAGCGGGGGAAAACTTTTTGTGGAACAATCCTGGGGACCTGGCACACCCGCGGGCAGTAATAAAGGTGGCCTCAACACACGGGGACAGCAGCCATCCCAGGGCCCACGGGGGAGGCATCCCGGGTAGATAGGCATAGACCCTGCGATACATACTACGCGGACCTGGGGTCAAATAAAGGAACCTGCCCCGGAATCATTCCCAACCAGAGATCCAGGGCATTAAAAAACCCCACACCATTGCTAACAAACCATCGGCAGATATACCAATATACCAAACCCGTGACAAAGGCGCATACACCATGCAGGAAACCCCCCACCCCTCAGACGCGAGTGAAGGAAGGAGACTGCACTTTAGAGAAGATCAGAGAAATGACGACTCACAACCTAGGGGACGACCTGGTGAGGGAAACAACGAAGGTACCAACCATGGGGAAAGATCTACCCCGCAGAGGAGCAACGCAGAACAAGATGGATAAATACACAACTTGCACACCAGCAAGGCTCCCTGGACCGGCAAATGAGGGGATGGAAGGGGACGGGGGTGGCGACACGGACCTGCCGTTGTCACTCACGGACATTATGACAGCGATAAACAACTCCCAGACCTCGGTGGAGGCAAAAATTGATGGCCTGACCTCTGAGGTGTCATTCCTGAGACAGGATCTGAGGAACCTAACCTCCAGGGTATTAGACGCAGAACAAAGAATATCTGAATCGGTGGACACGGTTAAGAACCTCGGGGACCGATTGGAACAAGTGGAAAAGAAAATCACCCTCCTGGAACACAGAGCTGAGGACAGCAAGAGAAGATCCCTCGCAACAACCTTTGCATTCTCGGCTTGCCCGAGAAAGAAGAGGGACCCTCCATGGAACTCTTCCTGGAAGACTGGTTAACAGATCTGATGGCCCCTAAAAAAACTCTCAAAAGTCTTTTCTATTGAAAGAGCGCAGATGGTCCCAACAGGCAGACCGCTTCCCGGGCCTCCCCCCTCCCCCCCGGACCGGCAAACGAGGATCGCCAAACTTATGAACTATAGAGACCGAGACACACTTCTCCAGATGGCGAGGGCAATGGGCCCAATTACTTACAATGGCAACCGGATCAGCTTCTTCCCCGACTATACAAGGGAAGTCCAGACGTCCCGGCAATCGTATGACTCCATTAAGAAGAAGCTAACGTCCCTGAATATTAAATATGCACTTTTCTTCCCGGCAACCTTCAAAGTTTATCACAAAGGGGTGCGGCTGAAAGCGGGCCCACTTGTGAACCCAGCCAAATAAAACAAAACCCACATCGAGGAGTAAATTGAAGCCGGGCGGCCCGTGCGGAGAGGAACCTGACGAAGCGCACCCCCTCCTCCTCCACCTGAGTGCAGAGTGGCTACAGACTGCACGAGTTGGGACACTTGGTCCTCCTAACCACCCGCAGTATTTAGTTTATGGTTCGGTTGGTTTGGGCGACAGGTACTTCAAGTTGGGGGGTGGGGGGGAGTGCAGGGTGGGGGGAGTTTAGGAGTTCTAGTTACTAAAGGAAATGGCCCACGGACAATAAACGCACCACTGATCTGCGACATGCCACACCGGAAATATCCTCGCTACAGAAGTAAAGGAAATGGGTATACCACTCCTAGGGACCCAAGCATGTCCACTCATACTCAAACTGAGCCGACCTCAAGTTAATAGTTCAACGTTTCAAGGTTTGTATGCGAAGCACACCATAATGAAAACACAGCGAGGGGGGCCACGAAGGGGCACAAGAGCCCGGAACAGAAAAACACACCGTAAGTGACAGAGACATGGAAGTCACATCACACCCTTCAGCACCATTACACAGGAGGACACATGCAGACGTAGCCAAAACAAGACAGATCTCCCTACTGACCTGGAATGTGAACGGTTTAGGGACAAGCATAAAACGGAAATTGGTGCTTCAATACCTCAACAGGCACTCCCCGGATGTTGCATTCATCACTGAAACCCACCTCATAGGTACTACCAGCGGCTTCTTCAGGAAATCCAACTACCCACACACATACATGGCAGGCTTCAGAGGGGTCATGATCCTCCTACACAAGCGGGTCCCATTTAAGACCAATAAAGTGATATCAGACCCTTGGGGCAGGTTTGTGGTAGTGCGTGGAGAGACCTGGGGCCTCATCACAGTGTACGCACCCCCCACGCTTACGGCGGAGCTCCTCACCGAGCTCCAACCCATCATGCTGAAGGAACAGGCGGACGCGTGGGCAGTCGGAGGAGACTTTAATGAGGTTATGGACATTGGGCAGGACAGAATGCACAGAGGCAACAGGACCGCAGACACCTCGACCAAGTTGTCCACCTTTGCGGACGCAATGGGACTATCGGACACGTGGAGGACAATCCACACATCAGAGAAGGGCTACTCGTTCTACTCCAACTTGCATAGAACCCTCTCCAGACTGGACTACATCTTCACCCCAAGAAACATGACCCATCGACTAACAGCTGCAGAATTCCTGGCGAGAGGGATCTCGGATCACCCCCCCCCCCCTACTGATCAAACTCAAAGGGAAACAGAAGCAGGACCCCACCTGGCGTCTAAGCGTCTACTATCTGGGAATACCGGAAATAATGAAAGGACTCGCGGATAAAATGTCAGAATACTTTGACTTAAATGTAGAAGGGGTCACCTGACCAATCGTGCGGTGGGAAGCATACAAAACTGTCCTGCGAGGGGAGGCAATTTCCCTGGTATCTGCACACAGAAAACAGCACAATGAGGCAATCATAGAAGCAGAGACCCAAGTATCCCGGCAAGAGGAGCAACTGTTGGAAGAGGGAACCCAAGAGGCACAGGAGGCCCGAACGACAGCTCAGACAATCCTAAAGGACTGGGCCCTAGACAAGGCCCGAACCGCCCAATGGCAAACCCGATGCCAGATATATGAAAGGGGGGACAAGGCCGGCAAAACCCTGGCCTGGCTAGAACGACAAGAACAGAGTAGGGGTCAAGTACGGGCCATTCAAACCCAAGAAGGGGAAATTCTAATGGGTGATTCTGAGATCGCGGAGGCCTTCGCCGATTATTAGGAACGACTATACTCTCCACCAGCAGAGGACACCACACCAAGCGCCCCACGCTTCTTTGAACAGATCGAGATCCCCCAACTCTCCAGATCACAAACAGAACTAGACACTGCGATTACGAGAGAAGAAATCGGGGAAGCACTATCACAGCTACAGACGGGGAAGACCCCTGGCCCCAATGGCTTCCCGGTAGAAATCTGGAAGCGTTTAGGTGCAACAACGAAAAACATGCATAGCATGTTCCTCTGCAGCAGAGAGCAGGGCTATCTCCCCCCGGACCTCAGGAAAACAAATATTGTAGTCATCCCCAAAGCAGGGAAACCCCCAGAACATTGCGCCTCGTACAGGCCTATATCATTAATTAATGGGGAAGCCAGGCTGCTCGGGGTGATCGAATCTCTGGTCTACCCGGAACAATGCGGCTTCATCTCTGACAAATCCACAAGAATGAATCACTGCAGCGTCCGGGTGACCTTAGACAGAGCGGCAGATATCCCGGAACCGCTCGGCCTCCTTGCGGTTGACTTCGAAAAGGCCTTCGACTCGGTGGGATGGGAGGCCCTATGGGCCATAATGCAATGCATGAGATTCAGGCACCACTATATGTCATGGACAAAACTTCTATACACCCTCCCCCGAAGAATCTGTGCGGGTCAACGGGAAATCATCAAGGA
The DNA here is from genome assembly GCF_040938575.1 of Ambystoma mexicanum. Classification (NCBI taxonomy): domain Eukaryota; kingdom Metazoa; phylum Chordata; class Amphibia; order Caudata; family Ambystomatidae; genus Ambystoma; species Ambystoma mexicanum. The sequence continues at coordinate 397,845,899 of NC_090933.1, forward strand.
AATTCCCGTTGGGTCGAGAGACCAGACACGGCTGCCCCTTCTCGCCTCTACTATTCCTTCTTGCCATCGAGCTTCTCGCCATCGAGCTCCTAGCAATCGGACTACGCTCAGACTACGCACAGACACCTGATGGGCGGGGTGTGCCTGGCCCACGGGAGGTGAGGAGCTCGTCTCACTATACACGGACAATCTCTTGATCTACCTGAGCAAACCAGTAACCTCCTGCCCGATGGTAACCAGGACCCTGGAGGAGTACCAACACTTCATGGGCCTTTGGGTAAATACGCAGAAATCGATACATTTCCCAGTTCAAGGGGGAGAGGAAGCGATTCCAGATCCATGCATGTACTCAGTCTTGATACTAGTCTTCACCTACCTGGGTATACAGATAATCACCACACCAGACGACTTCCTCAAACTGAACCTACGCCCAATAGTGGATAGATTTGAAAACGTTTCTCACTGGAAAACTCTTCCTCTCTCACTGTTGGGCAGGGCCGCACTATTTAAAATGTTGGCACTCCTGAGATTTCTATACATCCTCCAAAACACCCCACTCCCAATTCCGGCTGCCACATTCAGAGACATTGACAAGTCCCTACACATGTTGTTATGGGGCGGGAAACCAGCCTGCAATTGCCCTCAAAACACTCTGCCGCTATGTGTGGGAAGGAGGCATGGGATTGCCCGATATTCGCATATACTACCGGGCTGCACAAGCGGGGGTGGCAAATGACTGGCTACACGGGGACCCAACGCTCCCACACATCCGGATCGAAACAATAGACACCGGCCTTCCACCTCCTCTACAAATACTATACGACAGCAAAGAAAACCTGAAGGGGGTCCCCAGGAGGTCACTGCACACACGACAAATCTGGAAGGAGATACAGACATATCGGCTGGGAGGGCAAACCAACCCTGATCCAGCCCCTATGGCACAATGCACACCTTCCCGAAATCCTGCGAATGGGCCACTTTGATACCTGGGAGAGGAGAGGGATATCTACACTGGCGGACATAATTCACGAGGGCCGGCTGAGAGACTTTGATGCGCTGAATGCAATACATGGACTAAGGCCGATGGACCACTTCAGATATCTCCAACTCATACGCCATCAACACCCAATTCCAGAACCTCACCGACATACCCGCATGCTCCCCCCCAGAAACAAACACCCTTCCACACCGAATCCCTTCCAAGGTTATGTATACCCTCTACCAGGTGAACAACTCCTTTGGCTCTGGGGAACTCGCACACCTCCGAGGGAAATGGGAGCAAGACCTGGGGGCATTGGAAACAAAAGAATGGGTGGAGGAACTGATGTCCCCACACGAGATTGGAATAGATGCAAAAATCAGACTGATACAACTCAGGATCCTGCACAGATCGTACTACGCCAGAACACAAACATCCAGATGGGGATGAGACAATGATGCAACCTGCCTTCGCTGCAAGAGGGCAGTGAGCAACTTTTACCATATGATTTGGGAATGTGGGGGTATTGCAGGAATTTTGGACAGCGTGCCTGTCGCGCCTCTCCAGAGTGCTGGGAGTCCCAATCCCACATGACCCCAAACTCCTCCTATTGGGAATAAGGGTAGAAACGGTTCTCGCCAAATATGAAAGGACATTTCTGAGTGTGGCACTAGGGCTGGGGAAGAGGCTAACAGCAAGCACCTGGGGCTCTGCGGACATGATGGGTATGGACCGATGGACCAATGAAATGGACAGGTGCGCCTCCCTAGAAAGACGCATTTACACGGCAAGGGGGTGCCCCCGGAAGTTCCTCAAGATATGGGGAAGTGAGAGGAATAGGAATCGAATCAGGAACCGAGGAGAGCCAGGACATGTCCCGCACCGCCACACGACACAGCCCACCTACCATCCTCCCCCATCTTAAGGACTTACCATCAACTGTAATGTCACGTGTTATGCTCTCGCTGTTAAGCCATTTTACTGTTATTACAATCTGTATATGTGCTGTTTTTTCTTGTTGAAAAATAATAAAAAGATTTTTTTTAAAACAAACTCTGGGCTGTCCTAAGCCTTTCCTCCAGTCACATCAGACAGACTGGTATCCAGAGGTTTTGGTGGCGTGCAGGTCAGGCTGGTCCTAGAAATCACCAAGCACGCTGGCACACACTCACATGATGTACACTAGGCAATCTAGTAGATTTTAAACTCAAACTGGGGATTACTTTGTGGGCTCAGGATGTGCTTACAAGAAAACAAAAGCTGTCTTGGCTGAGCCTCATGGTCCAAAGCAAAATGGCTGGGAGCAGGTCTAGCTGCATTTGGCTGATGTTATAAAAAAGGACTACATTCCATGTACAGACAAACTTAATTTTAGCTACTACCAGTCTACTCTGCAACGCACTTGCAGGATGATAGAATCTCCCTGTGGCTAAAATGGGGCACTTAAAATGCAGCCCTGCTAATTTCTGTGCTATTTCCCTTCTACCTTCGAGACCCCGAGCTCTTTTGCTGGACTTTAGGACTTTTCATTTTTATCCTGGAGTGAGTGAGACCTTTTTCTCACTCGTGTATTTTTAATCTGATTTGGACTCTTGTTTCTTTTGGTTTTGGAGTCTGACAAACTCCATAGGCATCATCACCTTTTGTATTGTGAGCCACGCCTTCAGTGCTGTGTCACTGTGAAGCCCTTTGGATTTCTCTTAAGGTTTAAATGCCTTCTCTTGGGTAAACTACTGTTCCCAAGAGTAGTAAAGTGAAATTGACTTTGGGACCAACTGACCCCAAGACTAACTTTACTGGAACCCCTCTGCCTGCTGGCTGTACTTGCTTTTGCCGCTGCTGGAACCGAGTGCCGGGGTCAAGAACACCAGGAACGAGTGCATCATCTTTAAGCCGGACGAGACCGTCAGGAAGCTCCAGAGGACCCTCCTGAAGCAGGACAACCCGAGCCTGAGCCACCTCAACAGAGAGCTGGACCCCAGAAGCAAGGGGAGCCCATTAAGTGTCAAAGAACCGCGGTGGTGCTATTGACCGGTAGCTGAAACCGCAAAGTGCTGCTGATCTGAAGTAAACCCATTGCCGAAACCGATCTTGAAACTGCAGTGCAGGAGACCTCTCAACTTCCTCCCTCTTGTCCCCACGACTGAGCCCCAGCAACCCAGGATCTGCAGGACTGCAACCAGAACAGAAGCCAGCTGGATCCTTTTTTTCAGACCTATAGTACTGTGTTAATTAAGGGGTACTTACCTCTTTTTACTTGTAGCTTGCTTGTTCTCACTGGAGCCTTGCAGTAGCTATGTATCTGCAGAGTTGCTTGTAGATTTGCTTTCACAAGCCTTAGAGCTTCGGCCCAACAGTGATTCTTTTCTACAAACTCTCTATAACATTGTGCAGGACTTTTGTGCTATCTTCCTGAAGTGCCTCTGCTCCCTAGACATTTTTCAATTGACATTGGCTGTCCTGGCTCCCTGCAGACTTTTCTGACCCTTTGACTTTGTCCTTATCTGTCCCTAATAGCTGGTACATAAGTTACTTGTATTGCTGGGAAATGGTTAACCTATACTTCATTGAGGGATTGTAAAGTACTCGCCTGTTCAGAGAACTTGTTAACCTTTGTTTCCTTTCCTAACCTTTTCCTTTTTCCACAACCTCACTATTGATTTGCATTGAGTGTTAAAAGTGGTATATCAATATCCACGGTGTCGTAGCAATTGAAGTCACTTCAGAGTGTAGGAAGAGTGTGTGTGACATCCCAAAAGGGTATCTAACTTAAATCTGAGGAAGTGTTTTTAAAGTGTATTTTATTGTTGCAAATTGCCGTTTCTAAAAGAAGGCTTATTTAAAAACTGACTGTTCAATAAAGAAATAATTATTTTACTAGAAAACCTTATGTATAAGTGTTATTTGAATACTTTATGAATCTCTGTTACATCTCTACAGCTCACATTTACCCCCCTTGAGATGTCTGGCTGCTCAGTCACTCTACCAGCTTGTGTAGTACAGACCTATACCAATAGTTGGGTCCTCTATTGCCAAAAGGACAAGGCTGGTGTAGTCTCCCACAGGGTTAATACATACAATGTTGTCTAACATCAGATGGGCTACTAAGAGCAGCAAACCAGAAAAAGGGATGGCTACTTCATGTCCTTTATGGGCTGTTGTCTTCCTTCCGCTGCTCCACGCTGGATGGCTAGAATTCCCATTCTGGGACCGTTTCTGGGGCAATTTACTGTTGGCTTCCCACAATACTGCCTTGGCCATGCCTCTTGCAGTAGGGAGCTGCTGTGGTCTTGAAGGGATGTGGGACATCACTATTCCACATCTCCTGTTTGTCTAGGCTGACAAGAAGGGTCACCACCACACTTGTTTGTTTTCTGCTGGCTGCTCCTCTTTGATCTTCGAGCTGTCTGAATCTACTTGGTCGGGTTCATCTGTTTTCCTGGAGACTTCTTGATTGTTTTCACTCCTTGCTGGCGGGTCCCACTTCTGTGAAGGCAGATTCTTCTTTTGAGTTATGTTATGTTTTTTTTAAATAAAAAAATGTATTAGTTATTAACAAACAATACAAACCAAACTTGCAGTGCATACAATAACCTTTCAATTATACATCGCTTGATTTTGTTCACTGCTTCCCATAACCCACCCCCCAATACGAGCACGTTTCCTCAAACGCTCTATTCCGCGTCTTGCACCAAAGAGTTCTCTGCCATGGATTCCATAGGGTCCGGCATCCGTTCAAATAATTCTGCTGTTAACGATTTCCATGCCATCAGGGTCTCAGTCTCCTCCCCTGGCCTACATAGCCATTTCTGCAAATCCTTCCACCATACCTCCACTCTTGGTTTATGGCATGTCTTCCATCCCATTGTAATCCTTCTCTTCGCAAGTACATATCCCAGGTCCTTTAATTTACACACATGCTTAAGATTCTTTGGCCTAGGGTACCCCCCTAACAAGCAGGTCCACACAGTGTCCACTATCATCTTAATACCTCTTTCTGTTAGCTTGTGTGTGCCACTTCGCTCCAGAAGCGCCCAATGACCGGGCATGCCCAAAACATATGCACCATGCCCACATTCTCTTCATGGCACTTAGGGCATGCTTGCCGTCCTGCATTCTTAAACCTAAATATCCTTTAGGGTGTCATATACACTCTATGCGTGATATACAGCTGTATTTGCTTAAGTCTAGCGTTCCTCGACACCTTCTTATGATACCCGCACAGGGTCGGGTTCTCCATCATTTGGCAGGCCCTATGCCACATCCTCCACCCAAGCACCATCATCTTGGAACGCCCCTCCATCTCAGCCCTGGGCAGCCACATAACTTCTCTAAGTAAAATTGGGCGCAATCCTGGCCAAACAACCTGGATTCTGAGGTGCTCTCCTCAGAGAGCCATTTGGCCACGTATTGCAACTGGCCTGCTACATAGTAGACTTCGTAATTAGGCAGTTTGATACACCCTCTCTCATAAAAAGTCTGTAGCTTCCAGAGAGCCACTCTGTTCCATGTCCCGTGCCACAGGAAGTCCCTACACATGCTGTCCAATCTAGTGAAAAACTTCTTTGGGATCCAGTACGGGATGTTCCCAAAATTGTGTAGTAACCTAGGCAGGACCACCATCTTCAACATCGCCCCACGCCCCATCATTGCTAGGGGCAGTTTTACCCAAAACCTCATGCCATTTTCGATTTTCTTAATAGCTACCTCAGTGTTGCACCTATGCTCTTCTTCCACAGTGTGGTATAGATCTATCCCTAGATAGCGAAATGTACCAACTACCCATGGGATCTGTAACACCGGCAGTTGTTCCAAGGGGATCCCGTTATATCTGCCTAATGGGAACATGCTGGACTTTTGAGGGTTCACTGCTATTCCTGACATCCCAGCATATCTTTCCGTAATTTCCAAGATACTGGAGGTTTTCCTCCGGGTGTCGTAAGTACAACAGCAGATCGTCTGCGTATAGGGATATTAGATGTTGTTCACTCCCTACCGCGATACCCATCGTGTTGTACTGTTGCCTCAGATAGATCGCTAATGGTTCCAGAGCCAGTATATAAAGCATAGGGGACCACGGGCAACCTTGTCTGGTGCCCCTACGGAGTTGCCACCTTTCCGATATCACTGCTCCTGTTTTGACTCTGGCTAGTGGTTGGCTGTATAACATTTTGGCCCACTGCAAATATCCTGGGCCTATCCCGTAGCCTGACTGAGTCGAAGGCCTTTATCGCGTCTAGTGACACAATTGCCAGATCCCCATCATTCTCGTTCCCATATTCGATGACTCTATGGAGCCTTCGGAGATTGTTAGATATATTCCTATTAGGGACATAGCCTATCTGATCCGGATGTATTAATTTGCCAATGACCCTCCTCAGTCTATTCGCCAAAACAGTCGTCAGTATTTTACTATCTTGATGTAACATTGATAGGGGTCTGTATGAGCCACAGCTTTGCCCAGACTTATTAGGCTTGGGTAGCAGTATTATGATTGCTTCTCTGAGTGACTCTGGCAGTCTGCCCATCTCATATGCCTCATTCAGTATATCCAGCAACGGGGGAAGCACCTCCTCTTTAAATGCTTTATAGAATTCACTTGGGAGTCCATCAGCCCCCGGGGTCTTACTAGTGGGCAGCTGTCTCACCACCTCCTCTAACTCCTCTAGAGTAATCGGCTCATCCAGCTCCTCTTTCCTGTGATCTGTGGCAATCCTATGTCCTCTAATGTTTCTACAATTGTCGCGCAATTATCCTCCCCTTCATCTTCATATAGCCGCCTATAGTAATCCGCAAACTCCTGGTTAACTCCCTCTTGAGTGTCAACCACCCTCCTGTATTTCCCTGTTATCGTTCTAATCACGGGTCTCGAGTTTCACTCTTGTAGTTATGTTATTTGGCATTTATATAGCGCCTTATTTTTCATTGGTATGATCTCAAAGCGCTGGTAGGTTGAACACCCTCGGGAACCGCAGTTCAGTCAGTAGAGAGAGAGAGAGAGAGAGAGAGAGAGAGAGAGTGAGTGAGTGAGTGTGGGATGGTGCGTGGGTGCAGCTGGTGTGGTTGTTGCATGATAGTTGCTCCTTAGCGGTAGGTGTGGTGCTGAGGAAATCAGTTGGATGTGTTCAGTCTGGAGGGTGCGTTAGGCCTGTGGAGACGCTTAAGCTAGCCGTAAAGTGCTCAGCTGGCTGTGTTTTATTAGGATGATGTGGAGTTTGTGGGGTCATGTCATTATGAGAACAGCTAGACCGAATGTGTCATAGTACAGCTGTGTTCTAGTTGAATGATGGTGTATAAGGGAGAGTAAGCACAGTAGTGTGATATGGTGGTTATCAGTAAAGCTCCTGCGATCAAGCATGAGAGCAGGACAGGGGGCGTACATTAGGCACAATTTCTTAGTTCAACAATAAGTGTGAGACATGATATCATTCACAATTCCAACTAAGTGAGGGATATGCTACAATCATAATCTAGATGAGGCACAATGCTATGATTAACAATTCCATCTAAGAGTGGCACATGTTATCATTTACAATTCCAACTAATTGTGGGATAATGCTACCACTCATAATTCTATCTAGATGAGGCACATGCTATCATTTGCAATTTCAACTTGGTGTGGCACATACTATCATTCACAATTCCTTTCAGGTGTGGTACATGCTATCCTTCACAATTTTATCCATCATTTACAGTACCAACTAAGTGAGGGAAATGCGACCAATCAAAAAAAAGATTTTTATTGAAGCACCTCCCCCCGAACACAGGAGTGCATTAGACTAGCCTAAGTGACTAGTCACTAAGGCTCCTACTACAACTACACACTTGCCCAGTAACACTAAGAGACAAATTCCATAGCCAGCCGATATTAAAATAGCATCCCTTGCAAATGGCCTGGACCTTTATCAACTAGTGTGTAAGCAATTAACTTGAGATGGTAACTTTACATGTTTACCAAAAATTAAGGCAGCAGGGTGGGAGGAGAAATTCATTTTTTTGTATAAAGATAACCTCCTTATCTCCCCTTGACTAATCTAAAGCCAGCTAGAGTCTGTCCAGGCTAAGATGTCATTTAGGCTTTATGAATGTGTGGTCAAACAGATTCAATTTAGCTGTAACTATAATAGGGCGGTAAAACTAAGAGGTGTTCTTTAATTCAAAAACAGCAGCTCTGAAATGGCAAAATGGTTGTAAAAAATTGTGAAACTGTTCACAATAAAAAATGTAAGTAGTGGAACTCTGTTTCTGTTCACTTTGATATTTGACTGTATTTTACTTCCAGCACTCCTCCCTCAAATGCTCAGCCATGTCTTATACTATAGAGATCTGATCTTTCCTTTTGGTGGAAATCCTGTTTCGCCTTAGGATAAATGGTTCACATCCCTCGCCAAAGGGCTGTTTAGTCTTTTTACTGTTGTCCAATTGGCGGAATAGTTATTTAATCTGGAGTTTTGAAGAGAGCTGGACTTCAGATATGTTGTACTGCGGTAGCAGCCTAACATTTTGCATCATACAAGAATGAGCTAGCCCTGTGTTGACATTCTCTAAGCTGCCATGGTTTTGCCATCACATGGAATTGTTAATTGGGGCATGTGTTGGTTGGAAAGTTCCTCAGAAATGGATTGATGTTTAAACTGGGCACTCATGAAACATTGCTCCTCCTGCTGGCTCTGTCACCAGAACTCTAGTCTCACGATACATGAACAAGTCAAATAAGTTGCAGATTGTCTACCCAGTATAATGAATGCACAGCTCCATAAAATGTGTTTGAGAATGTGGTTTGATGCAGTCCTGGTCCATGCCAGATAGATTGTCATCATTTAGCCCGACTTCCTTGATGTACTTCACCTAAAAAGGAAAACAGTCATGACTTGTACAAAAGTAGATCTGGAATTGCATCTGCAGTTCTGCATTGCTAGCTTTTGAGATGAAGTATGGGAACAGTTATCTATTTTCTCTAAATAAGTGTTAATTAACCTTGGCTGGACTTAAAAGCTTTCCTGAAATATCAGCAGAGGCATTCGCAATGCTGGTAAAATGTAGCAAGAAAGCGGGATCACCCATGGACCCCTGTCCCCCAGACATCTACAAATCGATCCTCGCGCAAGGATCGCCAGCAGAACACTACAGAAACCTTCTAAATGTATCACTATCAACAGGGACTGTACGAAGATCTTCAAATCGGCATACATCAAGCCACTCTTGAAAAACACAAGTGGTGACGTAGATGACCTCTCTAACTACAGGCCGATCTCTAACATCTCCTATCCAGCAAAACTTCTAGAAACCTACGTATATAAACTAACCCAAGAACACGTTGAAAAACATCACCTGCTGGACCAAGTTCAAATCGGTTTCACACCAGCGAGAGGGACGGAAACAGCGCTACTATCCATCTGGGACGACCTAAAAACTAACGCAGACTCAAACACTACCTCAGCCCTCATTCTGCTCGACCTCTCTGCAGCCTTTGACACAGTTAGCCACGACACCCTGATCGAAAGACTAGAAGACATAGGCATAACAGACGTAGCACTACGCTGGACAAAATCATTCCTAGCAGACAGAACAGAAACCGTATGGATCAAACCTTTCAAATCCACTCCACGAGTTAACGACTGTGGAGTGCCAAAAGGATCCTCACTATCTCCACTGTATTTCAACATCTATCAGACTCCGGTCATCAGAATCTTCAAAAAATACAACATTACATGTTATAACTACGCAGATGGCACTCAGATCATCTACATAATCAAAGACACTGATGCCGACCATTCAACCCTAATCGACTATCTAAAAGAAGTCTTCAAATGGATGGATGCCAACAACCTGAAAATCAACCCATGAAAGACAGAAATCATGATTGAATCCAAAGACCAAGAGAATGAAACCACCATCCCGTGGCCTATGGAAATGGGAAACGCACCAACATCATCGAAGGTAGTAAAAAATCTGGGAGTCCTAATGGACAACACCCTAACCCTGGAACCACAAATAAATGCCCTAACCCTGGAACCACAAATAAATGCAACAGTGAAGAAATGCTTTTTCCTCCTCCACACAGCAAGAAGAATTCTACCTTTCCTCTCCTTCACACACAAAACACTCACTATCGTCGCCCTAATCATGTCACAAATCGACTATGCAAACAGCCTTTACTTCGCAATACCAGAATACCTCCTGAGGAAACTGCAACTGATCCAAAATGCAGCAGCAAGACTACTCCTCAAACTATCCAGAAGAGACCACATCACTCCAGCCCTATAAACACTACACTGGCTCTCAGTAAAACATCACATCACCTTCAAAACAATGTGCATAACGCACCGGGCAATCAGCGGACAAGGAGCAGAATTCCTACAAAAGAAAATAACAGTCTACAAACCAACGAGACCCCTCTGATCAAGCAACGAAATCCGCCTGGAACGCAAACCATACCTATAAAATCAATAAACAAACAAACCTTAAGAAAAAACTTGGAGGCACCTCCTTCTACCACGTAGCCGCAAAAACCTGGAAGAACATCCCAAAAGAAATAAGAAACTCTGATGATCACCTAAAATTCGGAAATCACTAAAAACCTGGCTCTTCAACACCACAGACTAAATTTGGAAACCAAAACCAGAAAATGGATGACTAAAGGAAACCGGAAAGGACACGGACATCCCCGACCCGGGAGGGTAGCTCCCACGGCACCTGGACGGGTGACACCGGATAGACTGGAACACAGGCTGGACGCATGGAGACTGAGTCAACTACCCCAGACAATCCCACCAACACTTTAGCCCGCCCGTAGTTATCAGCAGGTACCACAGTGGTGTGGAATTGTTGAGATACTGGAAATCGCCACACTACCTGAGAGGTTGACATTGGCAGGTGCACTAGCCACAGGAGTATGAAAGGAGGATAAGGGGAGCTATGAGAGAGCATGTTAGAGGTGGGGGCCAGAGGAGTAAGGAACCTTGTATGCCAGTCGGACCCAGATCAGGGCAGAGCCGCATCAGGGGAGACTACGCAAGCCGAGCGCCTCAACTAAGAAAGAGACGCAAACTAACCAACCCTACTAACAATTTCCCTTTCTACAGACACCTCTCAAACTCCAAACCAAACACAACCAAAACCTACAGCACAACAATCCGCACAAACTTCACTGCATTGCAACAACAAAGCAAAAACACGCATAGTCTTGCACAACAGTACACGATGACTACTGGCCGCAAACACCCCAGGCCCAGCCGACGGACCATCCGGGCTGAGGCCGCCAACAGCACATCACTGCTCTCATGCACTTTTCCTGCTTCATCCAACTCCCCTCCTCTTTCAGAGCTGCCAGAGCGCCAGGGGACCACTCCGGTGGTGATAGTGCGCGGTACAAATGTCCTTTAACATTAACATTAACATTAAAACAATCTATGCATTCTAAGCAAATGAAATTTAAAACTTGATTGTTTTTGGCGGTTTGGGGCTAAACTGCGCAACCATCACAAAGGGGTTGTCCAGTGTAGCAAGCTGAGGGATAGTATACTATAGGATAATTGTTCCTACTTCAGCAGACAGGGTTTTATTGCTGTTAGAAAATATCAGCTAAAGGATGGAAGCTAGGGCAGATTCGTGCCCTTCCCTGAAGTGAAAAACTCATGAGGCTCCCTGGCATCACTTAACCATTTGCCAGACGTCTGTGGAATTACAATGTTAGCATTGCACGCCCAGTGGCACTAATATCTATCTGATTGGATTATGGTACCAGCCTAGGATGGCTACTGATTTCTCTATCATTGACTGCATGTAGATGTTGAACGTGAGTACATTGGTCTTTGCCATTCAAAACTGCCAAATGAGTCGTGATATTCATGTTTTCTAATGTCGGAAATGATGAGAGTAGTAGGTGAAGCCATCAGGGATGCATCCCCTAGTTGCAGGCTTCAGAAGAAAGGAGGGAGACAGTTCTGCACATTTATGATCGCTATCTGTCCACAACACTGGCATGCTTCTCTTCACATTTCTACTGCCATAGGATTCCCTTTCAACCAATGGATGGCACATCCTGCTTTAAAGAATCCACACTCCACATTGCGTCCTTCCTGCTCCTCATCTTATCCTGCCCATGTCGAACCACCTGCAATGTTTCTGCAACATTCTGAAACCGAGTTTATGGAGTTGCCTGAACATCCACTGAATGGGACTGAGTGAAGGTGGAAGGATTTAAATTTAAAATATGTGCACAATATTTGAGGTCTATGGAAGACAGACTTTTGCTCCTGCGAGAAACAATAAGGAATTCCTGTCCCTACCCTGATGACCTGATTTGCCAGGCAAATGCCATTCTTTGCAGTGGCAGGCAAAAGTTCCAGCAGACCCCACTTAGCACAGACGCTGAATTAGAGTGAGGTTTGAGGTGACGTTTGTGCTGTCAACCAACTTAATGATTGTCAAATGAGCACATGGAGTGTTCATATCAGGGGAAGCCCTTTCTTTCTCTGAACCAAATGTTCACACCTCCCGCAACCATCATGGATTCGTTCATGGTAATGAGGAATTCAGCCAGTTGTCTGTCCCTCTAGATTTGTAGACAAAATGAGGCGGTGAAATGTTTGTTTATTGTTTTTGTATTGCGCACCAGACACGTGGGTATCGGGGCGCATAGCATAAGACAACTTTAGGCTTAGTTACACAATGAGCAAATACGATACATTTCATATTGTTCAGGCAATATCTGTCAACACAGATCTATCGTTATGCATACATCGAGGTTTAAAAAAAAAAAGAAGCACCTGTACAAGTCGGAAGAAAAAAGGACAGATGGTCATTTACAATGGCTAGTCATAACTGTACGTTTAAAATCACAGGTAGGTGGATACTTAACTACAAAATTATTTACAAGGTGGCAGAGAAGATCAATTGTAGGTATCAGAAAACTTTATTTATCTGAGTCTTTGATCCATCTTATTAAATTTTGGCTGAAGTTCTGGCAGGATTGGTCTGCTATCAATTGGGGGGGGGGGGGGATAAGGCACTCCAAAATTGGGCTGCCTTGACCGTGAAGCTGTTGCCCCCAACTCTAGATAGCTTGAATCTTGGGACTAGAAGTCAGTTGGTATTGGATAATCTGGTAGTTCTTGTGGAGGATTTTCTAATGAGTCTTACAGTCAAATAGCAGGGTGCCGCATTTATAGGCGAGCATTTATAGGCGAGCGAGGCGACTTTTAGATGGATTTTATCATGAGTTGAAAGCCAGTTATTGGCTCTTCTAATATCGGAGATGTGTTCTCTCCTGGCTATTCCGAGTGCTGCTCTCAGGACATTATTCTGAAGGATTTGGATTTTTTTAATAGTTTGTTTGTTGGCTCCTATGTACAGTGCATTACAGTAGTCGAGCTTAGTCAAAATAAGTGCTCTGGCCAATGTAATGCAACTGTTGTTGGACAGAAAGGGTTTACCTGCTCTAATCAGTTTGCAAGTATATGCCGTAGCCGAGGCCATAGCGTTTACTTGCTTATTGAGAGACAATGTAGAGTCTAGGTAGAACCCTAGGGTTTTCACCTCCTTAGCGACAGTGATAGTGTCGATATTAAAGGCGGTGTAGTTGGGGCTCCGTTTTTTAAGGGTTGAGGACGTGCCCAAGATAAGGATCTCAGTCTTGTCATCATTCCGGCATAGTCCATGGGTGGACATCCATGCCTGGATGATGAGATATGCCCTATTCAATAAGGCCAAATCCTTGTAATCCCCAGTAAGTGGTAGGAGGATCTGAGTATTGTATTGTATTGTATTTATTAGGTTTATATAGCGTCTTACTCCAAAACGCTGTCATCTGCATGTTTAGTGTAGGTGATACCAAGATGGTCCAGATCGTTGAAAAGGGGCATTGTGAAAATGTTGTATAGGTTAGGTGAGACGCAAGAACCCTGGGGCACTCCGCAAGTGATTGGGATTGGGATGGGGTCTGCGGCTGCTTTAGGGGAACCACCAGGTCGAATGCAGCCGAAAGATCCAGGAGGAGAAGGGCTGATTTCCCTCCTTTGTCCCTGAGTTAGCTGCGTATGTCTGTCATATGTGTGGGTCAGAGACTGGTTTTGCCTAGTTTATTTTGCTTTGTTATGCCTTTTCTGCCCCTTTCATACCTTGCTGTGCCATGTTTGTTTCTTCATTTTTGCATTTATTCATAGCGCACTTAGCCTTCATGCATCTAGGCGCTAATTACACAGTTAAGTACTAGGGAAAGTACAATAAGGCATTGGTAAATCAAGAGTGCATTAGATGAAATGCAAAGTTTTTAGGTGTTTTCTGAAGGTCTACCAGGATGGTTCTTTTTGGAAGCCAGGGGAAAGGGCATTCCATTGTTTAGCAGCAGTGACTGGGAAAATAGAGCCTCTTGCTCTTGAGCGTTATAATTTAGGAACTCTCAGACAGTGGGCGTTCATGGAGCGAGTGGGGATGCTGTGGTTTGGGTTTCTCAAGTCTGAGCCAGGTAATGCTGGGGATGCGTTGGTGAGGCAGCGGTGTGCAATGAAGAGTTTTCAACTTAATACGTTCACGTATTGAGAGCCACTGCACTTTCCTTCGAGTTTCTGAGATGTGGTCCTGTTTTGAAATGCCAATGGTGGAGAGCATTGTTTTGGATAGTTTATAGTTTCGCTCTGAGGTGCCAGCTAGAAGTGCGTTGCAGTAATCGAGTCTGGACCAGATTATGGCTCTAGTAATGGTGAGTCGGTTGTCTGTGGAGAGCAAGGGATGGTGTTGAGGAGTTTGTGGTGAGCAGCTGAAGAAGCAATGGCATTTAACTGTCTGGTCATGTCCAGGGTAGCATCTAGGTAGATTCCGAGGTCTTTTACAGATGATTTACCAGGATGGTGTTTCTGTCTATGATGAAGAAACTGTAGGGTGCGTTTGGCTTGTTGAGTGTAGCTCGAGTACCAGCCAGGAGTATTTCTATATTCCTTCTGGGAACGGAGGATAGCACAGGGGCAACACACTGGGTTTGGAAGCAAGACCATGCAGAGCTACAGAAGTTCTAATCTCGAATCCGTGCTTAGAAACTGAACTCTAGTACGGTATCGGGTACATTATTAAATGTTAAATGTTAAAGGTATTTGTACCACGCACCGTCACCAACGGAATTGGTCCCCAGGCGCTCAGGCGGATCTGCAAACGATAAAGGTAGGATGGGTTAGTAGGTTGAGGAAGGGAGTAGGATAGTGAGAGAAGTGGTGTGCTGTTGGCAGCTTCAACTCAGTATACACCGGGTGCTGAGCTTTGGTGCAGGTATCGGATTGGAGTCAGTCCACGTGTGCTGCTGTTCCGGTTTATGTGTTGTTGCAGTGTTGTGAAGTGCGTGCGGTTTGTTGTGCGAGAGATGGTTGTGTGAGTTTTTCAGTGAGATAAGTATGCGGAGTTTGAGGTTATTGGTTAGTGGGTTACCTGACCTTTACCAATGCTAGTACTCGCGGTTCTGGGGAGAGTGGCACTTGTTGGCCCTCGCATTCGCATTTAGGCGCGGCGCAGGCCAATGATTGGGGCTCCATACTGGTGTGATCATGCCAACATTCACACTTTTATCTGGTCGCGGCGCAGGCTAGTGTTTAGAGATCGGTCCAGGAGTGGGCAAGCTAGCGTTCACAACTACATCCGAACGCCACGCAGGTTGGTGTTCACGGCTTTGATTGTGGCATAAGCTAGCATTCACGTTTCCTAGGCGCGGTCGTGTTATCCTTCGAACAGTCCTATCCACATGCGACGCAGGCCAACGTCTATCTAGATGCGTCTGGCTGTGTTCGTCCGGTGCGTAAGAGCGGGAGAGTGTAGGTCTAGGTTTCGTCTGGGTCTAGTTAGGTGGTCAGTCTCTGTAGCCTTCCTTTGCGGCTGTCTTCCATGATGTCTTATGCTCTGTCGAGTGGTTGGTTCTTTGGCTTGAGCGTTTGTTCAATTTGAGAGTGGCCGAAGTTGGGGTTATTTTCATCATTGTTTTAGTGTATGGGCATTCCGGTGCGTCTCCGTAGTGGTTACGCTTTGAAGAGCCATGATTTGAGGAGTTTCCTGAATGCTAGGTGGTTTGTTGTATTCCGTATATTCTCCAGCATTGGATCTTTCATGGATTCACATGCTTAGAATATTCCCCGTCGTCAGACTGGGAACCCTCGGTACACATATATATAGTCATTTCCAATAGGAAAAAACTTCTGCCCTATCCCCGTCTGCGTCCTCTACGGGGCCGCCCACGTACACCCCGTTGGACGTGATGGTATATAAGCCCCGCCCCCGCGGGTCCCTTCAGATTTCAACCGTCTCCAAAGATAGTGGGATCTCCTCGTGTATTTTCTTCAAATACTTATCGAATTGTTTCTAACTCCTGCGAGTTTGTCTGTTTGGTCCACTTCTAACTCCTACGAGTTTTGTTTGTTGGGCTGGCAATAATGTCGGGTAAGCCTCTTTTCCGCCCGTGTGCCACGTGCGGTCTAAAGAAGGTAGGTCGTTCCAAGTTTTGGGTGCTTGGTGAGAGAAAGACGATCCTCCGAATTCTTTCCTGTTGTAGGGTTTTGGTTCTAGGCGTATGTCTGTGCTTGATCTTAGTGTTCTTGTCTGAATTTCAGGTTGGTTTTGTGGTTTACTGAAAGTCGTAATATTAGGGATTCGCATTTGTCGATGTTTAGTGGGTCTTCCATTTTGATGGTCAGTTGTTCCTTGTGGATGATCGCTAGTCCCCCCCCCCCTCTTTTGGATTTCCTGTTTGTTTGGATGCATTTGAAGTCTTCGGGCAGGCAGTTGTTGAGGGTGATCTTGTAGTTGTCGTCTAGCCATGTTTCGGTTACAAATAGGATATCTATGCCTCCTTCTGACAGCAGGTCGTATATCTCCATTGAGTGTTTGGCCATTGACCTTGCGTTTATTAGGTTACAGTGGATTCTCTGGGTGAGGTTCTGTTTTGAGGTTATATGTTCGATTCTGTAATTGTATGTTTGTGGAGTTTCTGCATTGAAGGCAAGAACATCAAGCGTATCAGAAATTGAAGAGTAGAGCAGAGACAGGGCTGTATCAGGATGAGAGACAGCCAAAGGTGGAGGGGGGGAGAAAGTGGCGGCAAAAGCCTCAACTGACACACGCTTCATGGGCCGGATGTCCGAGAAGGTAGGTGGCAGTGTTGGGGTAGGCTTGGCTTGGGGGGAAGAGAGGGAGAGATGAGAGGAGGGAGTGATCGCTCCAGGAGAGAGGAGTGGTCAGAAGGATGGAGAGGGGGAGGTCAGAGGAGATCAAGACATCGATTGTGTGCCCTGCAGAGTGAGTCGGGCCAAAGGGGAGGATGGACAGGGAGAGGGAGCCGCAGAGGTCACGGAAGAGTACAGAGGAGGAGCAAGGAGAGTCTAAATATATATTTAGGTCACAGAGGAGGAGGAGGAGGAGGAGGAGGAGGAGGAATTGAGTGGTAGAGGCCAGGAGGGAGGAGGAGAGGTCTGCCCACTCAGAGAGAAATGTGGTAGATGGTAACCACAGTAAAAGAATGGGTAGGCGAGAGAGAAAGCCTACAGACAAGGCATTCAAAAGAGAAGTAGGTCTGAGTAGGAATGATAGAGGCAGGAATCCACTCAGGAAAGATCAGGGCTACCCCCCTCCCCCACCGGACCGGGAGGATCTGGGTGCTGAGAGGATCTTGTAGCCATCAGGAAGGAGAGTGTCAAAGCTTGTAACAGAGCTGGCCGTGAACCATGTCTCAGTAAGACCAAGGACATCAAGGTCTAGTTCTTCAAGGAGGTGGCAGATGTCAGAGGAGTGTTTGACGGCAGCGCGAGAGTTGAGAGTGGCAATATGAAGAAGGTTGCCAGCCTTAAAGACCTTCCGGGGAGGGGTACAGATCAGAGGTACGCCCTGCGGAGGAGAAAGAGCCCTAGGAGGGGCAGAGGAGGGCGAGGAGGAGGGGGAGGAGGAGGCGGAGAGAGAGGGCAAGGTAGCCAAGGGGGAAGAGAAGGGGACAGCAGGAGATGAGAGGAAATTGATGAGGCGAGGGAAGCGCCTATCAAGGAGGAGGAGATTGGCCTGAGGGCCTTGGACCATGACAGTGCCATTTAGGTAGACATTAATGATGACTTTAGAGGAGTCGAAGGAAGCCATGAGAACTTCCCAGCGAGTGCCACCATTAATGGGAGAGGAGGAGATGGGGCAGAGCACAGAGACCATATGAGGAGTCCATAGATCTGGCGCAGGAACGACAAAGAGGATGTCGGTAGGGGTCTGTCTGGCGGAAGCATTGGAGTAGGTGTCGGCGATAGGAAGACCCGGATTAGAGGCCAAGGTATCCTTTTTGAACTTCTTCCTACCAGACTTAGTGAGAAGGGAGGGATAGTCAATGGAGAAGCAGTTGGAGAAGATAGGAGAAACAGAAAGCGCCATTGGAGTGAAAGTAAGGAGAGGATGGAGATACTGGGGGGCTAAGGCAGGTAGGTGTGAGACAAAAGAGTGGTGAGGTCACTGGGCTGGCAAGTTACAGAAAAGAAACAGTATACAAGCAAAATACAGAGAATTTCGCACTGGGCAGCAAGATATGACTTTTTTGCACAAAGCAAAAACAGCAAGATTTGACTTTTAAGAGCAAAGCAAAAACAGCAAGATTTGACTTTTTCAATCTTGGAATCGGCTTAGGAAGCACTGCGCAGCAAGATGACAACATGTGAGCAACACGCAGAAAGAACAGTGATAGTCAAAGGCAGTAGAAGTGAGTCCATAAGGAGGGATCTAACCCATAGTTCTGGAGGTGGCAAAGTCAAGGCAGTCTGGATTTCTTAGAGGAGAGAGGTGGCCGCATCATTGTGGTTAAGGTGCAGGGAGGACCCCAATTAGCGTTCTGGAAGCGGACATGGAGCAGACGGGGCCCTTGGAAGTGGGCCTTTGCTGAGAGGGCCGTCTGAAGCCTCCCGGTCCCTGATTGGATGGAAGAAAACACTCAGCAACTAATGGGAGTGCAGCACAGGGAGAGGTGATTCAGCACAGCCTGTCTACACAACAAAGAAAACCACGGCGGCCATCTTGGAAGGGCCAAAAACAGTCAAATAAGCAGCAATAGGAGGAAAAAACGAGTGCTTTCAAAATAGCAACGCAGCTCCAGGTATTAAAAAGCTCAAAAAATGGCTGCACAATGAAAATGCCAAATAAAACAGTCCTTTCCAACAATATTATGCACATTTCCTCTTTTTCTTTTTTTTCTTTTTTTTAAAATTTCGATTTTTCAGGTTCAATAATTCCCCAGGAGGTGCAGTAATGCACATAAAGTGCACCTACCTAATGGAATGGTCAGCAGCCAGGCACAAACTCCACATGTGCAGGAGAACAGATGGCCAGGAGGGTGGAAACAGGACCTCACTCCCAGTGAGAAGCAGATGAAAGAAACAAGTGCCAGCCAGTGGGCCTTGCTGAGAGGGCCAGCTGAAGCCTGCCGGTCCCTGATTGGATGGAAGAAAACACTCAGCAACCAGTGAGTTGGTTGCTCAAAAGGCTAAAGAGAGGTCTAGCAAAAGCAGGAGGGCCAGCTTCCCTTCGTCTGATGTCATCAAGTTGGTTCTTAAGGCTGAGAAGGGTGGTTTCTGTGCCGTGTCTTGGGCGGAAGCCTGATTAGTGAAGACGTTGGATCTGATTGCTCTCAAGGTAGTCTTGAATTTGAAGCAGGTAGGCCCAGTCTAGGAGTTTTAATAGGAAGAGGATGGTAGTGATGGGACGGTAGTTGGTTGGTCTGGTGGGGTCCAGTGAGGGTTTCTTGAGTAGGGGGAGGATCCATGCTTCTTTGAGGCTGATGGGCACTGAGCTTGATGTGAAGGATGTGTTGATGATTATGGTGAAGTGGAGTGAACGCTTCTGTACAGTCTTTGATTACAGGCGCAGGGCATATGTTGCCCTTACAGCGAGAGGGTTTTAGACCTATTTATTAAATTGGCTACTTCCAGTTTGCTAGAGGGTGGAAGTTAAATGAGGGGAAAGGAGGGCGGGCGGGTGGTGGGGGTTCCGTGACTAGTGTGGTGGTGTACTGTGGTTTGCTGCGAATGGCCAGCTATTTGGCTCCAATTTTTTTTTCTTCTTGTAAGGAAAGGATTTTCCCTATGAGGGCATCTTGTACCTTGGTGAACCAGGCATCGTCTTTGGCAAAGTCAACGGGTGTTGTGGAGGTGGTTCCGAGTTCACGTAGGATGGTGAATAGTTTGCGTGAGTCCATTTTGCCATTGGCTAGTCTGGTGTTCTATGAGGAAGCTTTGGCTGAATTACTAGCTTTCTTAATTCTTTGGCAGTGGTAGCAAAGAGTTATTGCCGTCGGATGGGGTTTTTCTCCATGCAGCCTCGTCGGGGCCTTTTTCTAGCACAGAGAGTTTGTAGTTCAAGGGGTGAACCAGGAATTTGTGTGGGGAGGTTTTGGCTTTGTGTTTGAATGGTGCAAACAATGCTTGTAGGAGTGTAATAGTATTCAACAAGTATGGATGGATCGATCATTGTGTCTAAGTTGTGTTGAAGATTGGAGAGCCGTGGGAGGAGGTGATCTTTGTTGCGATTTATTGAGCAGCAAGAGAGGGCTCCTGGTAGGGCAGCTAGTGGGTTTGTGGGGTTTCACTCGTGAGGATATGATGGTCTGATCATGGACATGGTATGTTGGATGTGATGGATTACACTTGATATCTGCGATGCAATCTAATGTGCGTCCTAGGATGTGGGTGGGTGCTGCTATTCGCTGAGTGATGCCAAGGTTGATTACTGTGTTTGTTAATGCTGTCACGTTTTTATCTGTGGGATCATTGAAGCCTACGTTGAGGTCTCCAAGAGGTAAGAGTTTAGAATTGTGTTTAAGGTTGGAAGAGAGGATCTGTAGGAGGTCTTCTTCAAAGGAGGATGGGGTGCCTGGTGGGTGGTTGATTGAGGTGTACTGTCATAGTGTTGGTGGGTGATGAGTTTGGCGGAGAGTAGGTCACAGTGTGGCGGGGGCTGCAGTTGAGAGTTCTTATGGAGAGATTTTCTTTGTAGATTGAATTGATATTTTATTTATATCGCGCTCATACACAAGTGTTTCAGAGTGCGATTAGATCAAAGTAATTCTGCCACCTGTGCTGGCAGTTCTATCGCTTCAGAAGATGGAGTATAGCAATAGATATAGCACTGTGGAGACAGGTTTCTGTGATAAGTAGGTGTAGGCCGTTAGAGGTGATAAGGTTGAGGATGTCTATGGCACGAGCTGGTGGCGATCTATCGTTGATTAGAGAACATTTCAGTGTAGGCAGTGGTGAAGAGGAGGGTTTGGTGTGAGGTGGTGAGTGAGTATGATTCTTGTTATCGTAGGTGGGGTTTGCCAAGAATGATCTTAGGCGAAGGAATGTATTCCTGGTGTGGGGTGGAGGTTGGAGATTGGAGCACAGGGGGTGGCAATGATCATAAACAAAGCAATTTGTTTGATGTTAAGTGGTGGTGGGAGACGGGTGGATAGGGGTGGCAACGTGGTGCGCATTGTGTGCCTGTTATCGCTTGATTTTGGCAAATGCTATTGTTTAGTTGGTGTTTGGTTGTAATGATTTGGTTGGGCCCGTGTTTTGCTAGAAATGACACTGGACGACATTGAACCAAAATTGTGTGTCGGCTATTGAGTTGCTGAAGTGAGTGTAGAAAGAGAGCTGGAGGTGTGGTAGAATGGGGCTGGAATTATGTCTTATTAGGTTTCATAATTTGTTTGCTTCCTTTACCCACCTCTAACTTTAACTGCTCTAAGTGCCCCACTGATTTTGTTCCCGTTTGTCTCATTTGCTCTGCTACATGTCCCACTATGATTCTGCATGCTAGGATTGGCTCCCATGTGTCCCACTCGAATTTTCCCAGCAAGTTGTTTTCCCCCCTGTGATGTTATGCTACTAGGTGTTCCACTGTAATTCCGCCTCTGATTTTGCTCCTAGTGTTAGGAAAGATCCCTCTTTACTGCACCTTTCCTTCCATTTGTATCTGACATGTTCTTTTTACAGTGCAGTAAAGCCTTAAGCTTCACTACACTGGCTTTTGCTCACCTGTTATGGGGAAACTGACACGTCCTTTAGGATATCAGTACTGGGAAACATTGCTTCCCTTAGTCCTGTTACTTTGTTACTATTTTTAGTAACTTGTTATCACTTGTGGTAACTGTTACCATTGTACAATGCATCTTACAATGCAGTTCAACGGAGTACACTTTTGTTTTTGACCTAGACTAACACTCAGAGGATTTTTGGTTACTTTAGGTGTGCTAAATGGACAAGCTGGTGGCAGCAGCGACTTTTTACATTTTTTTGGTGCTTTTTGGTTTAGCCTTACCACCATTACCGTGTTTGGCTACTAACTGTGGCTAGCGACCAAACATGGCCATGCCACAATGATTTCCGCTTTTTCCTTTGGTCATCCTGCAAGGCCAGGAAAATCCTTATATTGTCTTCCAGTGCCCGGGAAAGAAGTGGCTTTTGGTAGGCTTTTGGCGGGCTGCTGGAGGGCTGTGTGTGCGTTTACTGGCAGGATGGAGCTGGGACTGTCTGGTCCCAATCCACTGGTTTCAGTGTGTCTGAGTGTTATGCAGGAGTGTTCCCACCAGTGGTCCTGATTGGACCACTGCTGGGGTGTGTGTGGGGCTAGTTCTGCTATTGGCCAGTGGCTTTTGCGGTAAGAAGAGGATCCCTGCACCCACTCTGGAGAGATCCTGGAGAAACCTGAAGGAGCCAAGACTCATGTCCAGCTGTGAGACCATGAGGAGACCGGAGATCAACCTCTGCTGCTGTCCTGGAAGAGCCCTGTCTTGCTGTCTATCTTCAGCAGTCCTCTGCTGGAGCTGCGACCCATGAAGTGGAGGGACCATCCGTTCCTGACATCTGCTCGGTACCCTGTGAAGAAGAGCCTTCGGAAGTGCCCTGGGTCTGCCCCGTGGCTGACCAGCTCTGAGTTTGGGATACTGTCATGCCGACGTCACCGTACCGCGTTGAGGCCTGGAACTTGGGGGATCCTCAGCTTGTTCTACAAGAATTACCTCAGTTGACCTTCGCGCTACAAGGGGCTAAGCTTCATGCAGAATATGGGAAATTTACCTTAAAACCAATTCTAACCTTCTATATACAAAAAGTGATCCCCTCAATCACCTTTGGAGCCGAGGCCGGCTGGAATTTAGATTATCA
The DNA here is from genome assembly GCF_040938575.1 of Ambystoma mexicanum. NCBI lineage: Eukaryota > Metazoa > Chordata > Amphibia > Caudata > Ambystomatidae > Ambystoma > Ambystoma mexicanum. The sequence goes on from NC_090933.1 coordinate 397,869,017, forward strand.
CCTGTGGCCGACCCTTGAAGGCCTTTTTTGGAGACGCATTCTTAAGCTTCCAAAGGGCACCTCAATGATCTCTATAAGACATGAACTTGGAATTGAATCAATGTACAATATAGTTGTCTGGAAATCGTTGGCCTTGTTACGGAAAATGTCAATGACAGATCAGGCGTCGGCTTATCAAATCTTTGCAAATGCAACCAAACAGCAATCTTGCGGTATTCTGCATTCGTGGTGCAGTGGTTTAAAAATTATTCTAGACTCTGCAGATATAAAGTGGGAAATACTAATGGCAACCCCCCAACTCGCGAAACAGAAACTAAGAAAGTGGAACTGGATCCAAAACTTAGAACACAGGAATCTGCTGTCTTCGTCGATCGACTTAGGGCCACTAACAAACCGTCTAGATCAATTACCTAGATATCTCCAAAAATTTCCTTCAAGGAAACACCACAACCAATTTATGAGATTACGGTTGAACGTTATTACAACTAAGGAAATCCAATGGAGACGAAGAGCAACTACTACTAACATCGAGAATAACCTCTGCAAGTTCTGTGGAAACTCAGTTGAATCAGTAAAACACCTGATTATTGAATGCTCCAATATATCATACCAACGAACTCGCTATCTTGGGCCTTTCGCCCCAGCTGATGAAGACTTGGACAGATGGTGGTTTTGGATCCTATCTGGATCAAATGTATCACTCACATGTGCAGTATGTGAGTTTGTGGAAAACATTTTGACTGAGGAAGCGCTCTAACCAGAAAGATGTTGGCAATATTTATTTATTTACTCATCTATTCTCCTATTCCTGCAAATTCATAGAATGTGCTGTTTTGTTTTGGTTGTATGGCTGTTTCTCCAGCATTGGATCTTTCATAGATTCAGATGCTTGAATATTCCCCGTCGTCAGACTGGGAATCCTCGGTGATAAATTAAATAATAATAATATATATTTTTTTTTAAATATATATTTATATATATATATACTGCCACCCAGCAGTGCATGTACACAGCCCATTATAGCCTATGAGCCACTTCATTGTGTAGTCCCGCCACCTCACTTTGGTCCTTTATGGCCCCAGCCAATTAGGTGGCATGGCTTAAGCTCCGCCCCCGGCAGCCATCTTCAGATTTTTCACCGCAGACTATCAGACACAGGGAATCCTCAAGCTCTCTGAGCTTTTCCAAATTCTTTCTACTTTTGTGTGGAATATATTTGTAAAATATATTCCATCTTGTTCCCCTTCCTAGGGGCTTTCTTTCCAATTAACCTTGGTGGCAAAACTTGTTGTTTTCCTCTCAAAATCGTCGACTGAACTTCTCTTCAGAAATGGAGGCACCTCAGGCTGTCAGGAAGCCTTCCCTGTTCAGGGACTGCACGAGGTGCAAGAAGAAATTGGTTTACTACAAGGACCCCCACGAGCATTGCATTTGTCTGTACCCACATGACATTAAAAAATGTGAGATTTGTAAAACTATTTCCACCAAGACCCTTCATGACAGGCATAGAAGACTCCTTTCATACCTGGAATCCAGGGATCAATCTTCGGACGAAGAGTCTGTCAGAACAGCTCCTGTCCAATCCAGCACTCCATCTGAGAGGCAAACTTCAAAGAGAAGGGCCTCTTCAGTGGAAAGGAGTTCCTCTCCCAAATCCAAAAAGAGGAAGCTGGAATTGATACCCTTTCTGCCTCCAGTTGACCTTTCAAGCCAGAAAAAGTCAGCAAAATCTACCTCCAGAGGTAAGGAGGAGTTTGCAAAAAACGGGGGGGGGGCAGTCGTCGGCGGGTAAACCGCCCACGAATGAAGGGAAAGGTAAAGGCCCGTCATCGGCCATACCGTCGACGAAACCAGCATCGACGACGACGACGCTTAAGACATCGTCGACAGTTAGATCATCGTCATCGGACATGTCGACCACGAAGCAATCGTCGACGAGCAAGAAACACCACTCGTCCACGAAGCATTCATCCATGACGCAGTCGTCCACGGAGCACACTCCACATTCGTCAACAAAGCCCTCGTCGACGGGAAAATGTCAGTCGTCGACAACGAATCCCTCGTCGACTGGAAAATCTCAGTCGTCGACGAGAATAACACCATCCATAACGCCTTCAGAGGCACTGCAAATTTCGGCAGTTACAGAGGAATTACTGCCTCTTACTCTTGAAGTTCCTGTCATTACAAGCAATATCATTGAGAAGAATACTGTAACTGAACCTCTGGTGCAGCAATTTTCACCTTTGGGGCACATGGCAGAACTTCCGGATATAATTCTTCAGGAAGAATTCTCTGATGCAGAAGTGGTGGAAGAGTCCATCGGTCCCTTACTGAAACAATACAGCCCTCCTTGGCACCCGTCCACGGGAGAATCCGAATATCCTCATGACCCGGTGCTCATGTTATCCGTGCAGAGGATTGTAGAAGAATTTTACAAACGGCAAAGGGAGAAGCAAGTTCCGATTAATCCCATTCCTAGAGAGTCATCCCCGATTCCAGGCACATCGGGTTGCTCTCCTTACAGGAGTAGACCGCAAAAACGGATGAGATCCCCTGCTCGAAGACCGAGGAGCAGCACCCATAGTGCTTCACCTACAAGAGTCCCGTCACCACAGTCATCGCACAGACCGCGATCTCCGGACGTAGATCCCACCATGGTACCGTCCACCATCTCGGTATCAGACTGGCAGGAGGTTCCTTTTGGTGAATTTTCGGAACCAGAAGAAGGAGAAATAACTCAGGAGCCAGACGCACACAGTGATTGGGATGACTACGTCGTCGAGAAGCCCAGGAGGAGAGACTCGCCGGGCAAGGCCTCACCACTGGATGATCTCGTTTCTTTCCACACCATAATAGGTAAAGCCGCAGAACTGGTTAAAATTCAGGTTTCTTCGGAGGAAAGGCAATCAGTGCTCTATGAGCACAGGGACAAACGAAGGAGGACAGTGACCACAATTCCCCTCCTCGATACCATCTGGGATTCCGGACCTAAGATCCTATCCACGCCCTTATCGACTCCGGCGTTGGTGTCCAGGCCAGAAAAGAAATATAAAGCTCCGGATTCGGCACCGCTTTGTTTAAGGGGTCATACGAAACCGGACTCAGTTATTACAGTGGCGGCCAGAAAGAAACTCGCCATCCCCTCCTCACCTTTGTCGGCACCACCGGATAAGGACGGACGCTAATTGGAAGCCATGGGCAAGAAAGTTTCATCTTCTGCATCACTTACAATCAGAGCGGGTAATGCACTGGCCATGACCGCACGATTCGATCGCGAGCTTTGGCTCCGCATGTCTAACTTGGCGAAACAATTACCACCGGAGCTCCAGGAGGAGGCAAAATCCATTATCGCGGATGGTGAAGCAACATCGGATCACATGATCGACGCGGCAGTTGATGTGGCCGAATCAGGCTTCAGGCAGATGGCGCACGGTACAGTGCTCAGAAGGCAGGCCTGGATGAAGGCTACTAACTTTAGACCTGAAGTTCAGGCGCAGATTCTGGACATGCCATTTGATGGTCAAGATCTTTTTGGGAAAAAGATAGACGACCATTTGAAAGCAATCAAGACAGACACTGACACAGCCAGAGCCATCAGTTCTTTAAAGGACAAAAGTAAGGACCATCGGTCTTTTCGTCCCTTTAGAGGTTCATCTTCCAAATTCAGGGGATACAGTCGTTCCTCCTCCTATGGTCAGAAAGCACAAGGCGGCACGTACCAAGGCAATAAATATCAGTCATCCAACAGATACGCCCATAGAGGCAGACGTGGCTCCGCCCAAGGGAAGTCGCAAGGCAAGCAGAACTGACGACCAATCTCACCCCCCTCCCCCCCCTTCGCCACGCCCCGGTGGGGGGAAGGGTGAGCCAGTTTTTCCAGCGCTGGCGGTCAATTACATCGGACAAATGGGTGTTACAGGTGATCCAAAAGGGTCACACCTTAGAATTTCTGGACCAACCTCCTTCCCTGCCTCCAACATCTCGCAGAGTGCATATGCTAAAACAGGTCATGTCCGAAGTGCAAAAACTGCTCCAGAAGGCAGCAGTAGAACCAGTTCCTTATTCTCAGAGGGGAAAAGGTTTTTACTCCCGATTCTTCCTCGTCAGAAAGAAAAACGGTCAATGGAGACCCATCTTGGACCTGAGGGCGCTCAACAAGTTCATCAAGCGCATAACTTTCAAGATGGTGGCTCTACAAGGGGTGCTACCTTGGTTAAACAAGCACGACTTCTTGGCCACTTTAGATTTGGAGGATGCTTATTTCCACATCCCGATCCATCCAGCACACAGGCAGTTCCTCAGGTTCACAGTGGGAGGGCTCCACTTTCAGTTTCAAGTGCTTCCGTTCGGCCTAAAATCGGCGCCAAGAGTTTTCACGAAATGCCTGCCACTGGTAGCGGCAAGTCTCAGGAGAGCAGGAACGGACGTTTTTCCATACCTGGACGATTGGCTGATAAAGGCAAGTTCAGCTGCAAAGGCTCGTTCGGCAGTGTCAAGGACGGTCAACCTCCTAAAAGAGTTAGGTTTCTCCATCAACCAGACGAAGTCCTGCCTCGTCCCCCGCAAGGTAGCTCTCTTCCTGGGAGCCGAGCTAGACTCCAGCATTCCCAGAGTGAGACCATCCACAGAGAGAATAGCAGCGATTCTACGCTTAACTTCGAACTTCCTACAGAAAGAGACAACATCTGTGCGCTCTTACAAATCCCTATTGGGCATGATGTCATCATGCATATTCCTCATACCGAACTGCAGGCTTCGCATGAGGCCGGTTCAGGAAGCTCTGGACCACCAATGGAAACAAGCTTTCGGATGCTGGGAAGACATTGTCCAGGTTCCATCGACGTTGCACAAGGCCCTTCAATGGTGGAACGCTCCGAGGAATCTTCTACAGGGAATGCCGTTTCAAGCACCGACATCGACCCTCCTGCTGCGGACGGACGCTTTCTTATCAGGCTGGGGCGCTCATCTTGCGGACCTCCAAACCAAGGGATCTTGGTCGGCACAAGAGTCCCAACTCCACATCAACGTGTTGGAGCTCAGGGCCGTAAGGTTGGCGCTGAAAGCCTTCCTACCGGTTATAGCTGGTCAAGTTCTTACAGTCCAGACAGACAACACAACCTCCATGCACTATACAAACAAGCAGGGAGGCACGAGGTCTCAGATTCTGTCGCAAGAAGCCCAACAGCTATGGGCATGGGCCTTGCGCTACGGGATACAGATCAGGGCAGAGCACCTTCCAGGAGTGGACAATGTCCTAGCGGACAGATTAAGCAGAGAATACACAGCGTCACACGAGTGGGAGCTGGACGAAAAAGAAACCCAACGGATCTTTGCCTTATGGGGCCATCCGCAGATCGACCTTTTCGCCACCAGGAACAACAAAAAATGCAAGAGATTTGCGTCAAGATACCCCGAGCACCAATCGCTGGGAGACGCGTTCTCAGTGGATTGGTCTGGGAAGCTCCTCTACGCCTTCCCACCCATTCCCCTCATGTCGAGGGTACTTCGCAGGGTGAAAGAACAGGATTGTTCCTTGATTCTTATTGCACCCGATTGGGCACGGCAAGTCTGGTACCCGACGCTGAGACATCTATCCTGCAAAACCCTGATTCGTCTCAGATCACATCAATATCTACTGACACAACAGAACCGCAAGGTCCTCCACCACGACCCGAGGAGCCTGTCCCTCAAGGCATGGTTCCTGAGCAGCGTAAACTAATGCACCTAAAGTTACCATCAGAATGCTGGGATATCATCAGGGCCGCTAGGGCCCCGTCCACGCAACTCACCTACACCAGAAAATGGACCAGGTTTTCCAAATGGTGCGAGACCTCTGCGATCGATCCCCTCACGGCCTCGGTTGATCAAATTCTGCCTTACTTGTTGCACCTGGCTAAATCAGGGCTCTCACTGTCCTCTATCAAGGTCCATCTGTCAGCCATAGCGGCCTACACAGTAACCGCGGAGACGCAAGCCTTACTCTCCTTACCAGCGATCAAGATCTTCCTGAAAGGACTGATGCGTACTTATCCGCCTACACCTACACCAGTTCCGGACTGGAGCCTCAACACCGTCTTAACGGCCCTCATGCAACCTCCCTTCGAGCCCATACATAGATGCGATATGAAATTCTTGTCCTGGAAGACATCCTTCCTGGTAGCCATCACATCGGCCAGAAGGATCGGTGAGTTGCAAGCTTTGTCTTCGGAACCTCCATTTACCGTGTTCCAGAAGGACCGCGTCATCTTAAGGCCTCACCCGAAGTTCCTCCCCAAGGTACTTTCGGAGATGTCCTTCACTGAGCGCATTGTGTTACCAACCTTCTTCCAGAATCACGCTTCGGAAGCGGAAAGGACATTACACACTCTAGACGTTTCTAGGGTGTTGAAGTTTTACTTGCAAAGAACCAAGGAGTTCCGCTCCTCAAACCGGCTATTCATTTCTTTCTCTGGCCGTACCAAGGGCCAACATATATCCAAACAAAGTCTGGCACGCTGGGTATCGTCCTGCATCACCCACTGCCATCAGTTGAAAGGCGACCCTTTAACTAGACCGCCGTCTGCTCACTCCACCAGAGGAAGGGCGGCGTCAACAGCATTCCACGCAGGGGTGGCCTTGAAAGACATATGCAGAGCTGCCACGTGGAGCACTCTACATACTTTCGCGAAACACTACTGCCTGACTGAAGATACCAACAAAGAAACTGCAGTTGGACAGGCAGTGCTCCGCCATCTCTTTGTGTAAGGTAGGACCAGCCTCCTTTCCCACCTTTCCCGAAGTATGTAACCGTTGTGTTGCTGCATGGTAAAGGTTTGATCAGAAATATGTTTTTCTGTAATTATGCATATCTGTTTATTATGGTGGCATGTTTTAACTGCTTGGTATTCTATTCAAGCATCTGAATCTATGAAAGATCCAATGCTGGAGAAGTCTTAGTTACTTACCTGTAACTGTATTTCTCCAGCATTGGTATCTTTCATAGATTCACATGCGCCCGCCCGCCTCCCCTGAGAGGCTGCTCCTATGCTCGGCATCCATCATACTGTAATCTCTACGGTTCAAAATCTGAAGATGGCTGCCGGGGGCGGAGCTTAAGCCCTGCCACCTCATTGGCTGGGGCCATAAAGGACCAAAGTGAGGTGGAGGGACTACACAATGAAGTGGCTCATAGGCTATAATGGGCTGTGTACATGCACTGCTGGGTGGCAGTGTGTATATATATATATATTTTTTTTTTTTTAAAAAATTATTATTATTTAATTTATCACCGAGGATTCCCAGTCTGACGACGGGGAATATTCAAGCATCTGAATCTATGAAAGATACCAATGCTGGAGAAATACAGTTACAGGTAAGTAACTAAGACTTTTTCTTGTTTTGTCATATATTTATGTGAAAATTGGATTTTTTTATTGTAATTGAAGTTTACTCATAAACTAATTGTTACAATTAAAAAAAAAAAAAAAGAATTACCTCAGCGGAATTTCAGAGTCATAGGATCAAAGGGACCCAAGATAGGAGGGAAAGTCTGTACGTGACAATGGAGTCCCTTTGCGTCACTGTGCTGCTGTGACCACCATCCGAAACAGCTTACCTAAGTCAAGTCCAGTCCGGAGAGGGGTCCTGCATTGTGTTTTGCTGCTTTCTGCCACCGAGAGTCCTTGCACCAGCCAAAGACACTGGCCCAAGATCTGCTTGAACCTGCAACCCCTGCGAATCAAGGACTGAGGCTGATGGCGGGAAAAGCGACCTTGGACACTCTTCCATTGACCTGCCAAGACCTGTGATGAATCGGAGTACTGGGGATGAGTTACAGTGGTTCTTACCTACCCCTAAACTCCCTTTAAAAGTTAAACTGTTACCTTCATTTTCTTCAGCGTTACAAACTGTCTGAACTTTTCCTGAACCTTTGGGCATAAGGCCCCAGACAACTTAGGGAATGTCTTTTGAAGCATAGGCCAAATTCTCTGTGGACCTGTAGTGCATAAACTAATCTACACTTTCCTTTACAGGGGTTTGATCTGTATTATGCCCTACTCTAGTGACTGTATATATTCTATTATTAGTGGTGTGTGATACTTCTACCTGTTAGTAGTCATTTTTGGTAGTGTTGTTTGGCCATAAAGAAAGAACTGTATTTGTATACATACTGTCTAAGTGTAATTTGTGACTCCCATTATGTGACCTCATTGTGGACCCTTTACAAGCTCACCACCACTTGAGACTTGGCCTAGACTACTCGTCACTGCTACCTTGAACTGGTTTGGCTACAGGTCCCAGAGTTGTCCCTGTCACAATATAGGTTGGCCTTCTATGCATCTGTTCGCCAGGACAGAGTATAGAAAATTAGTCCTAAGTCCTAACATCTACGTATGTCAGGAAACAGCCGTATCAGAAATGGTCTTTATGGTACAAATGGAAAAAGCATCATTCAGGCTGCAGGTTACTTATACCAAGACGGCCGCAGTCTGCCTCGTCGTTGTGGACTGCACAGCAAGGACTAGTATTTCCACAAGATGGCGCTCCGCAGACTCCTGTGACCGCAGTGGATCCGAGGGGCCCCAGCTCATAAGGAGCATGGAGACAGTAAGCCGATGCGTCGCTTCTATTATCTGTGAAGCTTTGACACGCTACTCATTATTTCCCTGTACTTTATCTCGTTTCCATGGAGCCGGAGCTCGTGTTGCTCCGCTCGCCCTTTTTAGCTGCTCTCTTTTCTTTACTTGGGATTGGGGCAATCCTGACGGCAATTGCCGCTATTCTCTCTCTCATATCATCTCTTTGTCACTCTACAGTTTTCCACCCTATTCCCTCTCCTTCTCCATTCTCCCTCTTTCTTCTACTGGATTCTCCCTCTTTTTTTATTTTTTATTTAGTTTTTTAAAAATATTTTACACAATACAAAGACATTGTTTGGAGTATATTGTGAATATCAACTTTTAACTTTCCCAAGACCTCATCCCAAAACATCTTAATACAGGGGCATCCCCACCACATATGCTAATAATCCGCCCTGTCACCACATTGCCGCCAGCATAGAGGACTTGTTGAATGGAACATCTTTGACAATCTATGTGGATCATATTGCCATCTGTGTAGTAGCTTAATGGCGTGAAGCTTGTACTGACTCGCTATCGATATTTGTGAGGTCCCTTTACATATTTTCCCCCACAAGTCAGGGTCTATTTCTACACCGAGATCTCTTTCCCACATGAGCTTCAGATTTACAGTCGACCCCTTCCCAGCTTCTTTTAACACTCTGTACATGGCTGAGAATAGGCCTTTAGATTCTGTCCTGCTATTTAAAAGTTCTTCAAAGGGGGTAAGATATCTCTGGACCTTCTCCTTCCATGTGTCCCTCATCAAGATTCCTTTTAGCTAAAAAAAGGGAAAGACCGGTAGGGGGCCTATCCCCTATGCCTCTTCTAGTTCTATGATTGTGAGAAGGTTGGACTCCCTCCAGAGTTGACCCACTCTCTCGAGACCCGCCTCAAACCAGGATTGGAATCTCTCGTGATTGGGAATGTCTTCTCGGACCCCCGGTGACCAGATATGTCTCAAAGGAGACGGCCATGAAGTGATCCCCCGCATTTCGAACCCCTCCCTCCAGATCTCCCATGTGGTGCATAATAATGGGTGGTCTCTTATTCTGCGTAGTAGCGTATTTCTTGGGACCCATAGCCATACCGCGACCGGGGCCAGATTGAAATTGTCTAAGTCTATCCATTGGAACCCTTTCTGCCCTCTCAGATGGGGGACTAGAACTCTTAACTGGACTGCCTCGTAATACTTCTTTAGATCCGGCAGCCCCACACCCCCCTTGTCTTTGGGCAACGTTAGAACCTTGTATGCTACTCTGGCCTTCTTTCCTTGCCACAAGAACTTCAGTATTGCCCTTTTTACCTCACCAAAGAAGGTTTTCGGAAGTCGGATCGGGAGCATTTGGAATGGGTGCAAGAATCTGGGTAGACCTACCATCTTCACTGCATTTAATCTCCCAAGCCAAGATATTGTGAGTTTTTGCCACTTTTCTAGATCGGCATGGAAGCTTGAGACAAGGGGAGGAAAGTTGGCATCATATAGGGTGTCTAAGTCCCTTGTAACATTTATTGCCAAATAGCGAAGAGTGTCACCTCCAATCGTTGGGCCCAACAAGGCAAATCTTTCTGTGTCGTCCTGGTCGGGTTCTTGTAGCGGGAATAGAATTGACTTGGACTTATTGATCTTGAAGCCAGATAGTTCCCCATATTGTTCAATCAAGTATATAGCTCTAGGTATGAATGTTAAAGGATTCTGTATGTGTAACAGTAAATCTTCCGGATACAGGGCTACCTTATATTCCTTCCCGCCCACCTTAAGTCCCTATCACGATGCCCGCTCACGGAGAGCTGGCTCAGGCCCTGCGTCCCCGAAAGCAGACATCAAGTCCCCAGGGAAGGTTCCAGCAACCCCTTATAGGGGCCCTTTGGACAGCGTCCTGGCGCCTATGGCGCCAGGCTCATAGAAAACGTCAGTCCTGGCGCCATAGGCGCCAGGCTCATTATAAAAGTGTTTGGGTGCACTTACCTGATGCAGACTATGCTGCAGAACCCCGGCCTCCTTGAGGCCTGAAAGGAACTACTTTACCTGTGGGACTCATTTACCACCCGGGCGTGGTCGGGGAAGGATACATACCTGATTGGAGGAAGGACACATCATAGGAACTTAATCCAAGGCTATTTAAACCACACCCGATCAGCCACACGTGCTTCGCGTTGTTCTGCATCTAGCAGCTGGACGCTCACCGTGTCTGCTCCTGCATCTTGACTTCTGCCACACCTGCCAGCATCCTGAATCACCTGCAAAGGAAGGGAACAAGAGAACAGAAGAAGGAAAAGGCCTCACCTGCTAAATCTACATCCCAGAGACATTTCGCCGACAATCCTGAAAAGGAAGACATTTATTTTTAAAAGCACATTGCATCGATCGCTGCAGCGCCGCATTCTACTCACCTTTACAGGGCGCCTCCATGTTCAGCAGCGACCATCCGGATTCGCAGTCGCGCCCCCGCGCCTAGGGAGAAAAAGACAAGAACAAAGGTGAGAGAAAGAAGGGAAAAGGGAAGCTAAAACTCCATGTCAAGACTTACCTGTTGGGTCATTCCCTTTTCATTTCGGGTCCGTGCCAAATCCAGGCATTTTCGGACCCCGGTCCCTAAGGGGAAAAAGACATCAGCGTTAATGCGTGAATGAAAAGACATTACCAAAACACTCATTAAAGACTTACCTGATTTCCACAAGGATTTCACCGCTCACCTCGGGTCGGTGCCTGTTCCCCGGCATTCCGTACCCCTGCCCCTATGGGGAAAAAGACACTAGCATTTGAACATTAATGCATGGACACAAGGGGAACGACTTATAGAAAAACTTACCTGGCAGCCAAGCAAGTTTGGTTCTCACCCATCCGAAAATCCAGTGACGTAACTGGATACCAACGCGCCCCTGCATCAGAAGCAGGATGGAGAGCTTGTCCTTCCAGACCCTAAGGTGAGACGCAACGGGGAAGCACAGAAGGGTTTTGAGGAGGGTGAGAGGGGTAAGTGGGAGGCCGATTGCATTACCCCGCAGACAGTTAACCCCATATTCTCACCTACAGAAGGATACTTCTGCGAGTCAGACAAGCCAGATCTGGGGCCCGGTCCAGTCCGTCTTCCGAACCCTGCGCATCACCTTAGACGAGGTCACAGCAGCGCGAACCAGGCCAGCGCCCCCCGTGGGAGTCAGGTGAGCGTTACAGTCCCTCTACCTGTTGATCCCCTCTAAGTCTCTGGGTTAAGGGCTCAAGGGAGAGGGCAAACATATTGCTGATAGATGGCATCCCTGCCGCGTTCCTCTACCTAGGTGAAACCATCGGGTGTAATCACCATTGACCAATACCGACACTTTGGGGGACGTATACACTGCCTTCACCCCTCTTCTAAACCTAGCGCCCTAGCGCCCAGTCTTACTTTGCTTAGTACCGCCTGCAGAAAGCCCCATTCAACCCTGTCGATTGCTTTCTCCGTGCCCACAGACCAGAGGACCAGGTCCCCTACCATATTCTGTGATTCGTGGATAAGGTGCAATGTCGTCCGCATCGTGTCTACGCCGTGCCTCCCAATTATAAATCCGACCTGATCTGAGTGTATTAGGCGAGGCAGGGACTACACCTGTCTCCAGGATATCATTGAACAGCTCCACCAGGAAGGGGAGGAGAGAAGAGAGAAAGGACTTGTAGAAACCCGCTGTGTAACCAACTTCCCTAGCGACAGCCTCTTCACAGCCTTCTTAATTTCCTCTGCGGTGATTGTGGCCTCCAGTTTCAGTTTCCTCATGGGAGAGTTTTGGCATTTCTACACTCTCCAGGTAGTCCTCTATTCTCGGTTGCACGTGGTCAGTCTCAGTTTTATTTAGGGTCTCGTAAAATGTTGCAAACGCCTCCGGGATTCTCACTATCCCTGCGTTCTGGGCATCTCCTCCCCTTTCTATGGCCACCACCGCTCTCTTGGCGTGTTGTCCCCGCAGTCTGGCGGCCAGCAGTGCGTCCGCCTCGTCTCCTTTCTCGTAGTACTTCTGTTTGAGAAGCTGCAATTTTTGGACTATATGCCTTTCTTCTAGAAGTCAGAGCTCCTCTCTCTTCTGTTTGGCTTCCAGGACCCCATCTTCCCTCCCCTCCGTGGTGTTCCACGCCACTCTGTCCAGATGGGTTATCTCCTGAGTCTACCCTCTATCAGGGCCCTCTCTCTTTTTTTGCTGGCCCCCTCCCTGATCAGGATCCTACGCCACGTTGCCTTCCCCGCCTCCCAAACTATTGTTCTTGGTACCTCTCCTGTGTTGTTTGCTTTGAAGTGTTCCCTTATTTCACCTTCCATCTCTGTCTGAAAGACCGGGTCTTTCCACAGTGCCTCATTACATCTCCACTTAGTTCCCCTGTGTGGGAGGCCTGCCCAGTCCAAATCAACCGTGACCATGTCATGATCAGACCATATGATTGGCGAGATCTCTGAGCCCGCACCACCTCCCTCAGGCCATCCGTGATATATAAATAGTCAATCCTGGTGAAGGTGCCATGAGGTGTTGAGTAAAAGGTGTATCCTGTCTCATTTGGGTGGAAACCCCGCCATGCATCTTGTAGCCCATAGACTTCTAGCATCTCTATAACCCCAGTCTGAGGTTAAAATCCCCACCCAGTATTACATGTCCAGAGGCCTCCAACAGTATTTTCGGGAGCGTTCACTGTAAAAATCAGGATTGACCCGCATTGGGGGAGTACAGTGTTGCCAGTGTAAAGGTTACTTTCCATGCGGTGCCCACTATCATGAGCGCTTTACCTTCCACATCTGCCCACACCTTGGTCACCTCAAAATTCAATCCTCTCTTGATGAAAATACCCACCCCCGCCCTCTCAGGGGGCCAGAGCCCCAGTGTTCCACCCCCATTTTCGAATTCAGGATCCTGCATTCCTCCCCACGTACGTATTTGGTTTCCTGCAGAAACATCAGGTCAAGCCCCGCTATTCTAAACTCCCTGGACACTAGGGACCTTTTCGTTGGCAAGTACAGTCCCTTAACATTTAGCGTTCCAGCCCTGAGGAGGTTTCCCCTTAGTAGGCCTGGTTCTTCCTCTGAGTAACTGGCAACCCTTTGATGAGCCCCCGGCTAGATTCGTAATTCAGCACACGTTACCACTTGTTTTGTGCTTAAGGAGGATCCCGTTCATTCACTTTCCCCCCACCCCTACGCTCTTCCCTCCGCCCCCCCATGACGGCGTCCGATCCAGCCCGGTTAACATTACCAAGCAGAGTTCAGACCACCAGCAGAGAATGGAAATCTCACGGTCCTTTCCTAAAACAACCAAATTAACAATGAGCCCCCTTTCTCCCCCTCCCAAACTTCACACTGATCCTGAAATCCCCAACATTTCTCACTCTGAACATGACCCCTTGACTGATAAATCACCTGGATCGCCGAGGTCCGTGACGCACACCGGTCTGTACTCCATAGCACTCGATTACGCTTGAAGCAGAGCCTCTGAGCATTATCGTAACCATGTGAGGTTCAGGCGTCAATCGTTGGTGCAGCAAATGTTTAGCCACCTGTCCTTGGGTCCTATGCCCAGGTGAGCCAAGACCCAACCAACTCCGAGTATTTCTAGAGGATTCTCAGAATAGGCCCACACCCAGGACTAACACGCAGTTCCACGCCATCTATTTCAAGCTTGGCAAGGAGCACCACAATGCCTTAGGTAGGTGTGCTGACGTTCCCAGGGTCCTTCAAGCATCTGCTCCTGGGGAGGCGTTCACTCTTCTGTATTTCCGGGAACTCGGCAATGCAACTCGGCAATGCAACTTTTCATGTCCCTCTCCGTTCTCAGCCTTTCCTTTCGTCCATCCAATTCGTATGTAAGAGAGAATGGATATCCCCATCTATAACGGACTCCTTGTTCTTTTAGCCACTTTGTGAGGGGCATGCACATCCTTCTCGGGGCGAGGGTTAATGACAGGTCTTGGAAGATAGTCACTCTTGCTGCATCCAGGGAGACAGGCCCACTATGTTTAGCTTTTTACAAGATTCGGACCTTGTCGCATAGTTGTGAAACTGGACTAGGACGGCTTTTGGTCCTCCTGGAGCTCCCCCTGCTCTATGTATTCTTTCAGTCTTTGGTTCGTTGATGGAGTCATTTTCAAATAAAAGCTTGATCTTTCATGGCGCGTCCTTTTCAGATCTTGTTCAGACTCCTTCTCTTTCCGGGATGCCAAAAAGTCTTAGGTTGGGTCACGATTCTCCAAATTGTCCATTTTAAGACAGAATTCCTCTTCCCGGGATTCTATTATGGTAATTCTCTGGTCCATTTGTGTCTCGAGAGTGCTCAGTAAGGTTTGGTTGTTTTCGACTCCTTCAAGTCTCCTCCATCTTGTCGAACCTCTGAGTGATTCTGTCAACCTTCCCTCCGATGTCTGCTCTCATATTTTTGATTTCTTCCAGTAAGGCTGCTATGTCTCCCTTGGTTGCTGCGGCATCAGACCCTGAGGTTGCCATGATGGATTTATGGGGGAGTTTCTGGATCAGTGCGGAGCGGGGTGTGTCTATACAGTTCCAATGTATGCCTTATTTCCATGCACTTCACTACCAACACTTGTTCGTGGTCTCATACTCCTTCTCTGCAGTTCTCGCAACCTGGCTGCGGCTTCCCCATAGAGCCTTTCCCTTCTAGGGGGACTGTCGAGAGTGAAGTACTCACTCCTCCTCTTCCGGAGTGCAAGTCTCATCTCCTCTGCTTTCCCTGGGCCAAAGCCCCAAAACTGGGGGCCCAAATCTCACAAGGCCAGGTTTGCCGCACTGTCGGGAAGGTTAGCCAAAACACTCTACTGGATGTACTGCAAAGGGCCTTTGCTTGATGAGGGGGAGCTTATAAGCCCAGATTGAGGATCTTCATCTAATGGGGTGGGCAGTCGTGAACCATGTGTTCTCTAAGCACTTTCTAGACTGTGGTTGCGGCCGCTTCACCTGGTCTTTGCCCAGAGTTCCGAAGGCGGGCACACTTCCCAAAATTGGGGGCCCAACC
This sequence comes from Ambystoma mexicanum, assembly GCF_040938575.1. NCBI lineage: Eukaryota > Metazoa > Chordata > Amphibia > Caudata > Ambystomatidae > Ambystoma > Ambystoma mexicanum. Next base: position 397,884,598 of record NC_090933.1, read on the forward strand.
CTTCGTTGCTTTTATTCCGTTTGGCGAGGCTAAAATCTACCATGGAGTGTAACTATATAGTAGGCCCCACTGCAACTAGGAGAGCATATGAGAGGTGGTAGGTTATGACGTCCAGAGTAGGACCCTTGAGTTCAATGATGCTCCTCCAGGCAAGGGCTTGTTCCCCCCACCCCCTTTGCTACAGATATGGATCACCGTCTGCGTTTGGAACTGCGTCTCCCCCACCCTTGGTATGTGACAGATCAGCACACCTGGTGCGCAGTCTCCCTCCATGTGTTCTCTAAGCACTTTCTAGACTGTGGTTGCGGCCGCTTCACCTGGTCTTTGCCCAGAGTTCCGAAGGCGGGCACACTTCCCAAAATTGGGGGCCCAACCCTTCGTTGCTTTTATTCCGTTTGGCGAGGCTAAAATCTACCATGGAGTGTAACTATATAGTAGGCCCCACTGCAACTAGGAGAGCATATGAGAGGTGGTAGGTTATGACGTCCAGAGTAGGACCCTTGAGTTCAATGATGCTCCTCCAGGCAAGGGCTTGTTCCCCCCACCCCCTTTGCTACAGATATGGATCACCGTCTGCGTTTGGAACTGCGTCTCCCCCACCCTTGGTATGTGACAGATCAGCACACCTGGTGCGCAGTCTCCCTCGGTGGGTGCGAGGACTCTCCGCTCGCTGTGGTGGGATGCACCTAACTTTTCACTTTGTATCTTGGTGGTTTTTATGTTTTTGGGCCCAGAAGGGGTAAAATTGGACTGAGTCCAAGGATGCCACCTCTTTGCGGCGCATGGTGAACCTCATCAAGGGGCAGTCACTGTGTGTGCAATGCCCAGTGTTTACCCACTCCTTCTGAGGGGGATCTATATTACTCGGCACGGGACAGGGCCACGCTGCCTGCCGTGAGTTTAGTCAGGCGTTGGGGGGCTTGTGGAGGTGTCTCTTGAGAGGCCACAGTATCGCTATCTTGCTTCTCGTGGCCTCCTCAGTGCTAGAAACGTGCAGCGGTGCCTATGTATTAGCAGTGCCATGGGGATGAGGCCGCCCGCACTACAGAGCCTTTCCTTAGTTGAGAGCGTGTGCTGCGCAATGCCCTTTCCCCAGGGAGGCATGTCGCACCCTCAGTTCAGGGGGAGGGGTGGTCCGTTAGTCATTTAATATTAATTGCCATGACCGGTGTTGTGCTATGGAGGGCGAGCTATGCCCGCAGTAACGTAGGGGTGCTCCACCTCACCTCACCTCACCTTACAGTGGCGTGTGAGACAGACTTATCCCTCTGTGTCTCTGGACAGAGAGCTGGTTGCCGTTATGGCAAGGGCACTGCACAGGTCTCCTATGGGGATGAGTACTCTGCGTCAGGACGCAGTGGCATTTCCCATGAGACCGGACTGATTCTCATGCAGGGACTTCACGTAGGGCCGCCGGAGGGGTCATACGGGACAGGCTATGGGCACCTACGCAGCAAGGATCACTCGGCCAGTGCTGTTCGGGGGGGGGGATCTTCCTCTCTGCCGTTGCCTCGTGGAACTTCCGCAGGGGTCGCACTTCTCTTGGGGTGCGCACACTAACTCCTCTTCCGGGTCCTCCACGAGGTTGGTCCGTTGGATCTGACAGATCGCCCAATTTGTAATCGGCGCACAGCTGGGCAGAGGGGACAGGGCTGGGTCACAGCTCTTGTATAGCTTTAGAGCTGCTTTGTGGGGACGGTGTGTCCCTTCCCTAGGTGATGCTCACTGCTCCGTCTTGCCAGGCCACAGGGTCTTGCCTTGAGGCAGGGTTCACTTTCGCTTTCGGTCTCTATTGCGGAGGTCGTTTCTCCAGTGTTCAAGGGCAAATTTTCTTCGCTCTTTTTCTTTGCCCACACAGGGGGGGGTTCACACATCCCGTGGGTCGACCCTTTCAATGGTTGGGGGTCCAAAGTGGGGGCTCCGACCCTCTTACAGGACCATTGAGCTGGGAGCTCACGTGGAGGTAGACTTCATCCACGCACCCCCTGGTGGCCAGCATTCTCCCTCTTTGCATCCTGAAACCATTTGCGCTGTTAACAAACATCCCGGCTCCGACTACTACTGAAGCCGCCCTAACTGTATTGGAAATCTACCTCACCAACTCTGAAGCTTCTGCACCTCCCGGATCCTTCCACATCATAGTTTTTCTACCCCAAGAGGGCTTTTCCCTGCTGGCATCCCAGAGGATCCTCTTGGTCTGTCACATTCAGGACTTTGAGGATTTTCAGGGCTGTTATTCACTATTGTCTGCCTCACTATCCAAAGACAAGGTCAGTGCTTACACGTTACAACGTATCACATTGGAATTCATCTCTTAGGTGCATACAGTGATTTTTTTTTTTCTTTTCTCCTGGAGCAATTTCAATCCACTATTGACATGGCATCCATGGCTGGCATCTGTCATATGTTTTGCCCTGCCTTTCTCGCGTGTATTTTAGGAGCAGGCACTGCATGTTGCTTGCTGTCAGCAACACAAGCCCATTCCAGGATGTGTTAGGACTTTTCCTCACAATAGCCCTACCTGAGGTGCACCACTGCTGGGACAACAGAAGGACCCCGCTAGGTACATTCTCCAAAGGCTCACCATGTCTCAGCTGATTGCACTCCACAATACTACACTAAAACTCAATGCTCCAAACCACAACATGCTTACCAATGAAGCGACCGACCTATCGCAATTAAGCCCCCCCCCCCCACAACAGACATCAAACATCATAATGCTACATCTCTCCAACCAACTCGATCACTATTCAAGCCAGCACATTATACTACTGGCAGATGAGGCTCCCCCTCCTCAATGGCTCATGAACCACCTAGAACCTAAGGCTTAAAATTTCAAGTTTTAAGCTACTAGGCAGCAGAAAAAGTCAGTTACCCATTCAATTCACCATATGCACAAAGAACATCAATTCCTACTCGCCAAGAGTCAATTATTACTACCTATCGCTACTGGCAACTTCAAATTCTGAGACCTATCCAAGAATGTTTTTTGATGTTGGAGCTGTTGTATAGTTGGAGACTATTTAAAAACATTGCCTTCAGAGTTCTCCATTATTGGACTATCTTAACCTATGGTGGTCCCTTGCGTGAAACTGATAGGAGCATAAACACATAGCTTTAATAGTAGCTTTTTTCCTACACCCAGTGTGTGTCTCGTTTAGTTGGAAATAGACAACGTGTGGATTTCATTCAAGTTTGAAACTCCATTTGCATGATCAAAAGCCATTTGTCGGTATGTTTTTCTATATGCTAAACAAAAATGGTTCTTTAAGTGTAATGGATGCTAACCTCTGCCTGCCATAAGTTGGGAAGCTCTAAAGCATCCTGTATAGCGACTTGTGTAGATGTGTTCCTCTGTGCTTACCACCTGCTTACATTAGCATGACACTCTTGTCATGGAAGGAACATGAGAGGGCCTAACAGTCAAGATCTTAAGAAATGGTTATTTACTTGTCAAAGTAGTGACTTCCTGACCTGTCAAATCATACTTTCGTAATTTGTCTTTTGATTTTCCAGAATGTAGAAATCGACAGTCCCCTGCTGCCAGCCAATCTTCTAAACCCAATTGTTCATTGTCTCCGTCTTCAACACCAGAGAATGTAACCGCTAATGGGTACAATGCAGGGGTTGCACAGACAGGTAAAATATTAACTGCTACATGAATTTTGTTGAAATGTGTTGGTTTGTGAAGATTGACATGGTTTTCTTTAGTGTAGCATCATGAATCAATTATGTCTGAAAAGAGAAGGCTATTACATGTTTAGTTGGCACTTAATGACTGATTGCCCCTGCTTCTTGGCAGTGTAATCATAGGTATTCCCCTGCTTTAATAGTGCTTGATTTATTGACCTTGATAGGATGAAGCTTTGACATCCCCTGCTGTGATTCAAACCAGTGAATACACATTGTACTTAGTTATGTAAATGGCCAACCTATCTGGCCTGGTAGTTAAATAGTTCATGATTTTTTATTTTATTTTAAATTTATTGTGATGGTCATATAATTTGACATATGTACATAATTGACAAAAACAGCGTATAAAACATTAAAACTAATAACATATTACATTTACATAACCTATCAAATCAAAAAAGTGCATATACATCATTAAGGTTCCATTCTCCTGGGAGACCACCAGGGGACACAGACGTAATGGCTGCTTGAGTCGTCGTCCCTCTCTCCAGGCACCGAGCTATGGTGAGGCGTCCTGAAAATGCCAACCCCCACCCCCCATGGCATTCTGAACGTACATTCTGAACCCTGATTGGTTGGTGCATTTCATGGCTGAATATGAGAAGGAATCTTTCCCGCGCACGCAGTGAACGTGACTGAGTCTAATACTAGAAGACTGTGGGACACCGCAAAGAGAGGCAATTAACATTGCGCATGCAGTCTGAACACAATGGATACTTCACAGAAGTAAAACCCTCCGCGGCGGCGAGCATTGTGTGAGAGAACAAAGAACCATTGGCCCGCCCGCGACGTGCGAGTGGAAAGCTGGCCTGAGGAGCGTTTCCAGCACGGAGAGACAGAAAGGACACGAACGTGCTACATAACCGGAGGTATGCTTTATTTTTTTTAAAGCTGAGACACTGGGACTGGGGCGCCAGCCTGTTAATACACATAAACAAGTTGCCACACGCCACCTCCTACCGAGCCTTAAACAACCGCGCAGGTAACAGCTGCAGTGAAGGAACAATGCGGATAGCAAAGAAATGGAATTAGCTTGCGCATGCAGGCATATTTGAAGAGTGAATCCACACTAGTGCACTAAGGCTCCACGATTCCCACTTCCTCCAAGGGAAAGGCTGACAACACAGCCACACGGCACAGGTCAATATTATATCATTATATAAGAAGTGCAAGCAATTGAAGAAAAGTGTCGTTTACACGTAGAGCGCCCATAAGAGACAGTCAACAGAGAAGCGCTTGGAAGGCATGAGGGTGCACTAGTGCAAAAAAGAAATAAAGGCTTTGCCAACAGAACTCATTATCGTGCCCCTAGATTAGCAGGGGAATCTTGTTTCTGGCTTTGCAAGGGAAGTAATCACGCGAGCCACCACTAACAAGAATAAATATTGAGCATTTTGCTTATCGGAGCACTGGATCTGAAAATTAAGTCCTAAAATTAAGGAAATTCAGCTATGATTCAACAGTTATGGACCAGGACCGGGGCAGAGTTTGCCAGAAATACCTGGGAACGACTTTGACAGTGCCACCAAGGCAGACATTCGACTCCTACTACGAGAAATCTGATCAATAAAATCCAGCCTTACTGAAAGTCACCGACCTGCAGGCTAGAATGGTGAAGGTGGAAGACCGAATCGAGGCTATTACTGAACAACCAGCTATCGGGCGACCTAGCAGTAATGAACAGTGAAAACAGGTTCCAGGATCTAGAACAAAGAGAGAGAGACATTGAATTGAAGCTGGATGATCTAGAAAACCGAGAACAAAGATCAAACATACGCATCATGGGCCTCAGTGAGGGACGAGGAGAAACTCCTGCTGGTTTAGAAAGTAGAGTGAAAGCCCTGGTGATCTCTGTTTGACCCAGCAGATGCCCCCCACTTTGAATTTGACAAAATACATAGAGCATAAGTCCTCCGAATGGTTCAGATCGGTTCTCGCCAAATGTCATTATTATAGGCAGAGAAAGGACATCTTATAGAAAGCAAGAGAGAGAACCCATTGAATTCGATGGATCCAGCATCAAAATATTTCAAGACCTCTCTGCTGCCACACTTAATAGACGAAGAATCTGCCGCCCACTGACATCCTGGCTACAGGAGCATGAAATTTGTTATTGATGGGGATTTCCCTTTTCGTTAAGTTTTGAACATGAAGGAGAGGGTTACCGTGTCACTATGGAGGAGGAAGCTCGAGGAGTTCTGGAGAGCCTACAAGCAGGCACACAAGGAGTCAACAGAGAAAGTCAGAAAACCTGGGGGACCAATGCATTAAACCACGCCCACCTCACGAAGGAGAGGCCGAGCCCCAGCAACTAGGAAATACAAGCAATATAATACACTCTGAAAGACTGGTCCCCCAGGAAATGTTTCAAGTCAAAATACATTTCTCCACTTATATCCACACGCTTCCTGAGCAAGAGGGGAATGCTTGACGTATTAATGCGGGCAGAATGGTCTTAAAGCTCGCAATAATGGACGAAGGGTTCGAAGCACCTTTTCAGCCATGAGAGTTTGGATATTGATAATTTTAAGTTGCGTTGCGGGAAGGTGCCGCCATTAAACTTTTAAATTGCTATAGATATTTTCATCAGCCTGGAGAGGGGTCCCTGGAGAGTAGCCCTTCTTCTTTAAGGGCGTCTCAGTTGTAGAGAAGTGCCAAAGATGGCATTTTTCATGGGAAAGGGCAGAGGGGAGGGAGGGACACACATTGGAAGGGTGGAGAGACATATCTAGATGCCATTAAAGTCACACAAACACAACCTTACACACAAGTTAATCACAAACGCTCCATGCATGGGACAATAATTATCATTAGGCCAACCCACCATAAAGGAGTCAAAATATGACAGTTAAAATACCATCATGGCATTACCTGATGGGATAAAATGTTGGTCCCTCAATGTCAAAGGCCTAAACTCACAGCAAAAGCACTCTATGCTGGCAAAGGAATTTAAACTCTCCAAACTGGATGTGTTATTTGTGCAGGAAAAAATTCAAGGTTGTAAGTAGGGAAATAAGAGGTACACTGTGGCCTTCGGGTGGTCACAAGAGGGGCAGTGTTGGAATCTGTTAGGGAGAATCCTCAGAAATGTGCTTATTCCCTTTTACCTTGGAGACCCCCAGCTTTTTGCTGGACTTTAGGTCTTTTAATGTCTAACCTGGAGAGAGTGGGAACTTTCACTCTCTCATGTATTTTTCATTAATTTGAACTCTGTTTCTTTTGACTTTGGAGTCTGACAAACGCCATATGCATCATCTTTACATTGCTAGACACAGCACCTTCAGTGCCATGGCACAAAGAAGTCTCTCAGATTTCCCAAAGTTTTAAATACCTTCTCTTGATGAAACTACTGTATCCAAGAGAAGTGAAGTGAAATTGACTTTACTTATGTTTTGGAACTTTCTAGATCCAGCACACACTATCTTACAATAGGGTGCTGGAGGGGTTACTTGGTATCCGCTTTGTCTAGTTTCTCATGTAACATTTTTGTTACCCTTTCTACAAATACTGGCGAGTGGCAGTTGTTTACTTTTTCCTACCATTGTGTGTTTCTACCGCAGACTGCAATTGCAGCTGCAGTAAAGCATCCATGAGTGCCCATTTTGTCAAAATGGCCGCAGTCGTATTTTTTTGCCATTTCTTGTTGGAAAGATCCTTCTTGAGATTTACTCTGCGCGCCAAACCAGGTTTGGTCCCCCCTTTTTTTGTTTTGTCTTTGGCGGGATTCACTGGTGAAGCCTGCCTCTGGCTCCAGCATGTCTGGCAGGGCGGGAAGCGAGGGAGGTGCCCGAAACTCCCTGTGCTTAAACCCCTTGTTTACAGGAATGCACCCAAAGGTGATTGGCTGGCTGGCTTTCCTCCGAGGACAGCCACCCTGCTGTGTGATTGACAGCTAGGCTGAAAATTAATGGGAGAAACCCACATAAAAGGTGAGTTCTCCAGCATGGGGTCTGGCATGGATTCACATGCTCATGAATTCCCCGTCGTCAGGCTGGGAATCCTCGGTAAAGAAAAAACCAGTATCAGTTTCGTTTCTGATCTGTCTTTCGTAGTAATAACCAATCACTGGTCTCTGCGTCATACTGACCACAGCCAATGACTGCCCTCTACCTAAGCACCGCCTCTGGCAGCCATCTTCAGATTTTTACCGCACGTTCATGTGTTGGGATCCTCGTGCTATTGCTCTCGAGCGTTAGTGCTATTTTTTCACGTTTTTTCTCAAAAAACTTCGTTTTTCCGGTCAAAAGAGCCTCAAGCTCCACCGACTCTCCATCCGATCAACGGGGACCCGTGTCGGATTCGTCTGCGCCCCTCAAGGGTGAAGATTTCGTCGAGCTACGCTTTTGGAGGACTCCAGAAGTTTCTCAGGCCCGGACATGGCCCAGGAGAAGGGAAGCTCGACGCCCGGAAAGCTGTTCAGGATCTGCCCTGGATGCCAGCTGCAGAACGTCTTTAAGGAGGACGAACACTCCTTTTGTCTCTACTGCTTACATGAGGACAAGACGCACGTGGAGAAGGACTGTGCGTTTTGCTGTAACATGTCGGAGCGGACCATGAAGGACCGCCATCAACGTCTCGCCAACTGGCTGGAAGGGAAGAGCCCGTCAGGCGAGAAGAAGAGGAAGAAATGCGAGCGGTCTTCTAAGACCTTTGAGGACGCCCCGGCGACGGGGGTCCAACACAAGGCCAAGCACCGCGAGTCCGCTGGCACCGGGAGCGCCGAACGGTCGGGCTCTACGGGCGCCAGGCAGGGCGCACCCTCCCCGGCACCTTCAGCCACGAGCCAACGCTCTGGGTCGGGTAAGAGGAAGGGCGAGCACCCGGCGAAGCTCCTGGAGAGGCCCCGGTCGAGCTCGAAGGCCCCATCGGAGGGGGAGCGAGGCAGTGTCCCCCCCCCTCAAGGATAAGGCGGTGAGCGCACCTAAGGTGGTGAAGGCCTTAATCCATCCGGCCAAGCCCTCTATCGATACTGTCGCGGCGGCCCTGGCTCAGCCTGTGGAGGCTACACCAGTGGTGGCGACCTCGGGGCTCAGAGTCTCCCTGCCACCTCAGAGGGAGTCCTCTTTTGTGCCCATCGATAGGACCCCCGTGAAACCCCCGGCGGGGAAGAAAAAGGGGGGGCAGGACGTCGTCGTAGATTCGGCCTCTTCCTCAGAGGAAGAGCTGATTGAGGTCTTAAGCCATGGCCTTGGCGTGGAAGAAGACCGGCCCGTCGGGATGGATCCCGACGCAGGTGACGACGACATCGTCGAGGGTGCCGACGGGGCCCCTGATCGCCCGTCGGATTCCCCTCTGCCAGTGCCGCAAGACAACTCGGCGGCCATTTTGTTGGCTATACAGTCCTTATGTTCAGAGATAAGGACGAGACTACCGTTGCCGACGGAGGAACCTTTCCCGTCGGGGGATCCGGAACCGGGACCTTCTGGTGCTCCCCCGCCCAAGAAAAGAAGGATTCACCCTCCACCTCCTTTTCAGCCGTCGCGCCCCGTCCAGCCCTCCTCCCCGTCCACCCGACGGGTACGGACGACGAGGTATACGACGAGGATCTACCGTCGTCACCTCCCACCAGGGCTTCTCCGCCTGAGGAGATTGGATCGTTCCACTCCATGATCGCCAGGGCATCCGAGCTTTTCCAACTCTGCCCTGAGGAGAAGAAAAAGGAAGGATTCCTTTATCAACGGCGCGAGGCCAAGAGGAAGACGGTCCTCGCGGTGCCTCTACTGGACGACATTTGGGATGAGGGCCTCGCCCTCCTCAAGAACCCTTCCACGACGCCAGCTAGAAGAGACCGGTACGAGAAGAAGTACCGGGTCCCGGACGCGGCCCCCCTGTGCCTCTGGGCGCAGCCTACCCCGGACTCCGTCGTCTCCGCGGCGGCCAGGAAGAAAGCGGGGGGGGGGGGGTGCGGCCTCCACATCGACTTCCCCACCGGACGGCGAGGGAAAGAAATTGGACGCTATCAAGCGGCCAAAGCCTTGGCTTTCATGGCCCGCTACGACAGGGAGCTATGGTACAAACTGGCTCCCCTGCTGGACTTCCTACCGGACGACAAGAGGGCGGATGCCCTGGAGATCCTACAGGAAGGCGAGGTGGCGTCGGACCACGCCATCACTATTGCGACAGACATCGCCGACACTGAGTTTCGCCAGTTGGGCAACGGCGTTTGCCTTAGGCGGCGTGGATGGCTCAAGGCTACGGACTTCCGTCAAGACGTACAGACCAGAGTCCTGGACATGCCGTTCGATGGGAACAACCTGTTTGGGAAAACAGTGGACGATTCCCTTCAGGCCATTAAAGCGGACACTGAGACGGCCCGGGCCCTTGGGGTTCTGCAGCAACGACGGACGCCCTTTCGGAGCAGCGGAGGCAAGGGCGCCTCCAAAGGTTCCGGCGGCGGTTTCTCCACCTACCGTCAAGCGGCCCGCTCGTCGTCTCAGGAGGCCTACAGAGGACGAGGCAAGTCTGGCGGACCCCGCCGTCGTCGCCAAGGAGGTCAAGGTGGAAAAGCGAAGCACCCCGGTGGGAGGCCGGCTGGCGAGCTTCGTCAGCGTGTGGGAGTCCACCGACCGTTGGGTGCTGGACGCCTTAGCCCGGGGCCACGCGCGGGCACCTTCTTTGAAACTCGAGCGCGTGGCCAGGAAAGAGCTTCACGTCCCTCAGCTTCTCCTGGAGGTAAAGGCGATGCTCAGGAAGGGCGTCATCGAACTCGTCCCAAAGAGGCTTCGGGGCTCCGGAGTTTACTCGAGATACTTCCTCGTGAAGAAGAAGACGGGAGGATGGCGCCCCATCCAAGACCTGCGACGTCTGAACAAGTTCATCAAGGCGCAGAAGTTCCGGATGGTCACCCTCCAGCACGTCCTGGGGCAGGAGACTTCCTGTCGTCGTTGGATTTGGAGGATGCCTACTTCCATATTCCCATCCTAAAGGGGCACCGAAAATTCCTCAGGTTTGTGGTCCAAGGGCGTCACTACCAGTTCAAAGCCCTCCCCTTCGGACTACGGTCGGCACCCAGGGTATTCACCAAGTGCCTTGCACAGGTGGCGGCGCAGCTGCGCCGCGAGGGGATCCACGCCTACCCCTACCTGGACGACTGGCTCATCCGAGCCAAGACGAGGGAGCTCGCCGTGGAGCACACGGCAAGGACCGTCCAACTTCTCACGGACCTGGGATTCTCCGTGAACTACGCCAAGTCCCACCTGGTACCCGCGCAAAACGCACTGTTTCTGGGAGCGAAGCTCGACACAGTGTCCCTTCTGGCCTCCCCGTCGGAGGAAAGGACCAGGTCCATTCTGGGCAAGGTACAGCGGATGTTGGTTTCCGACGCGGCCAAGGTGAGGTCCATCAAGTCCCTCCTCGAAATGATGTCTTCTTGCATCTACCTCATTCCCATGTGCAGGCTCCGGATGCGCCCATTGCAGGAGTTCCTGGACGCGCGCTGGATCCAAACGACGGGCGGCTTCGAGGAGAGGATCACACTCGACGAGAGTTTCCGCCGAGCGGTCCGGTGGTGGGGCAACCGCGCACATCTGACGGCGGGCATGGACTTCCAGACCCCAGACCACCAGGAGACAGTGACCACGGATGCCTCCCTGGAAGGGTGGGGAGCGCACACCGAAGATCTGCACGCGAGAGGCCTTTGGCTCCCGATGGAGAAGTCCCTCCATATCAACGTCCTGGAGCTCCGTGCAGTGTTCTGGGCCCTCAGGTCCTTCCTTCCGTCCCTCAAGGGCAAGCTGGTGAGGATCTTCACCGACAACACCACCACCATGTTTTACATCAGGAAACGGGGCGGAACCAGGTCTCCAGCGCTGTCCAAGGAGGCGCAGGACCTGTGGCATTGGGCCGTCGCCCAAAGGATGTTTCTGGTGCCGTTTCATCTGGCAGGGATAAAAAACACCATTGCCGACTCACTCAGCAGGGAGCTGCGCTCGTGCCACGAGTGGGAACTACGGCAGGATCTAGTGGATCGCCTCTTCCGACGGTGGGGCACACCCCAGATCGACCTGTTCGCGACGGCGACGAACTCCAAGTGCCGGAGGTTCGCCAGCAGGTTTCCCCAGGCGAGGAGCATGGGCGATGCCTTCTCGTTCCCTGGGAGGGCCTGTTCCTCTACGCGTTCCCTCCTTTGCCACTGCTAATCCGGCTCGTCAACCAGCTCAAGAGGTCGCGGTGCAGGATGATCCTCGTCGCACCTGCGTGGCCGAGGCAGATATGGTACCCGGACCTTCTGGACTTGTCAGCGTCCCCGCCAATCAAGCTGCCGGTGGACGCGGATCTACTCTCCAGGGAAGGAGGCGCCATCCTCCACACGACCCGAAATCGCTGAACTTGCAGGCCTGGCTCCTGCGGCGCTAGAGTTTTGAGGATACGACATACCGGCCGACTGCAGAGAGGTTCTTGCAAAGGCCAGGGCGTCCTCGACTCTTAAATGCTACAGACACAAATGAAAGAGGTTCTCTGTCTGGTGCCACGCACAGAAGATTAACCCTCTACGGATTATGGCTCCCCAAGTACTGCCGTACCTGCTGACGCTGGCCAAAGCTGGACTGGCACACGCGTCCATCAAGATTCATCTTGCTGCGATCTCCCGATACACCAGAACCACGGGCCGGACGTCCTTGTGGTCTCATCGTCTGGTGAAAGAGTTCATGAAGGGACTGTTCAGATCGTTCCCGCCGGTGAAGGCGCCGGCCCCGGCGTGGGAGCTCAACGTGGTGCTGACCAAGCTCATGGGACCTCCGTTCGAGCCTCTGCACTCGGCCCCGTTGAAGTTTCTGTCGTGGAAAACAGCGTTTCTTGTGGCCATCACCTCCGCACGACGGGTGGGAGAGATCCAGGCCCTTTCCTGCAAGGCCCCGTACTTGACTTTTCACGACACGAGGGTAGTGCTCAGGACGCACCCCTCCTTCATGCCCAAGGTACCGTCGGACTTCCATCTCAACGAACCCTTGGTGTTGCCTGTGTTCTTCCCGTCGCCTTCGTCGCCGGCTGAGAGGACTTTGCACTCGCTGGATGTGGCTAGAGCGCTGAAGTTCTACGTGGACCGCACGAAGTGTTTTCGGAAGACGTCACAACTCTTTGTGAATTTTGGACCTGTCAATCAGGGGAAGGCTCTCTCGAAGGCTTCCATTTCCAGATGGCTCTCCGGCTGTATCATGTACTGTCATCGGTTGGCAAACCGACCGCTGCCTGGCCGTCCGAGAGCCCATTCCACCAGAGCGATCGCAGCTACCACGGCGTTTCTTTCTGGTGTGCCCCTGCTGGACATATGCAGGGCTGCTACGTGGAGGTCGACGCACACCTTCACGAAATTCTACTGCGTCGATCGGGATTCCAGGGAGGAGTCCAGGGTCGGCCAAGCAGTGCTGCGCAACCTGTTCGCCTGAGGTGAGCCTGGTGAGGAGGTAAGATGCTTAATGTTGAGTTTGATGTAATGCTTAATGTTGAGCCTTTGCCACCTCCCGTGGTTGTGCATGTGTGTACTGCTATGTATTCTTTATTCATGAGCATGTGAATCCATGCCAGACCCCATGCTGGAGAAGGAACAAGTTACTTACCTGTAACTGTTGTTCTCCAGCATGGGTCTGGCATGGATTCACATGCAAACCCTCCCACCTACCCCTCTGCGGCTCTTCACTTGGTCATACTGCCACTTCACGTGCTTCCAAATCTGAAGATGGCTGCCAGAGGCGGTGCTTAGGTAGAGGGCAGACATTGGCTGTGGTCAGTATGACGCAGAGACCAGTGATTGGTTATTACTACGAAAGACAGATCAGAAACGAAACTGATACTGGTTTTTTCTTTACCGAGGATTCCCAGCCTGACGACGGGGAATTCATGAGCATGTGAATCCATGCCAGACCCATGCTGGAGAACAACAGTTACAGGTAAGTAACTTGTTCCGTCTTTCGCTTGGAAGGCAGAGTCGACCACAGGATGAAGGAATCCGAAGAAGAACTTGGAAGAGACGCTTGCTGCCACTTCTGGACCGTTGGTTTGCCCGGTGAAGCCCTGCTGCATTGCTGAAGCTCTAAATTTGCCTCGACTAGAGAAGCCCTGCAACGGACAACTTCTCCCCTTGGGTTGGTGGAACCAATGAACCCGAAAGCGAACTCGTCTGGACAGCCTCTCGGAGCTTGCTGTACTTCCATTGCTGCTGCAGGAACCTATTGTCAGGGAGAGGAACACCAGAATCAAGTGTCTCGTTTTTAAGTCGGCCCATGCTACAGGAAGAACCTCTGGACTCCCATGAAGCAGGACAACCAAGCCTGATCCACCTCAACAGAGTGCTGGACCCCAGATGCGAGGAACGTCCATAAGGTATCAGAGAACCGCTTTGGTGCCATTTGCGAGAAGCTGAAACCGCGAAGTGCCACTGATCTGAAGTTTTCCCATTGCTGCCGCCGTCCTCCAATTCGGAGTGCAGGAGTCCCCAGACGTCCTCCCTCTTGTCCCCACGACTGAGGCCAAGGAACAACAGGATCTGCAGACCTACAACTGGAACAGAAGCCAGCTGGAACCAATTTCTCCAGACCTAAGGTACTGTAAAACTAAGGGGTACCTACCTCTTGTTGTGTAGCTTGCTAGTTCTCAGACTTGTCTTGATTGCTTTTGCAGAGTTGCTTGCCGCTTTGCCTTTCACAAGCCTCCCAGCTTGTGGCCTTACAGTGATTTCATGTTCTGCAAATATTTCTAAAACATTGTGCAAGACTTTTTACTTACCTTCAAGAAGTGCTTCAGCTCACCTAGACTTCTGCTCAATTGACATTAGCCATCCCGGCTCCCTGAAAGACTCTTCTATCCTCTGACTTTTTGCTTTAACTATCCCTCAACAAAGGTCACACATTCCATAACTTGTGTAGCTGGGAAAGGGTTAATTTACTTTGCATTGGGGGTTCAAAAGTAAGAATAAACCATTGTTTTATTACCTCATCTTTGCCCTTTGACATTAAACTCTGTGTTGCTCGAAATGTACCAGTGATAAATCAATGTCCACAGTGTCCTACTTGCTTACGTCACCTCAGGGTGTAGGAACTGTCTGTGTGCCATCCCAAATGGGTATCTACTGATTTAAAGAAACAGAGTGTGTTTTTTAAGTATTTTCTTGTTACTTATACCTTGCTCCCGTCTAAAGAAGGCTTATTCAACTGAATGTTAAATTAATAAATAATTGTTTAATCAAGAAACCTTGAGTGTGTTTATTTGGATACGTGTCACTGTGAATCTGTTATAACCCTACAGCTCACATTGACCCCTCTTGAGATGAGCCTGGCTGCTCACTCTACCAACTTGTGTAGTACATGCTTATATCAAAGGTTGGGTTAACTATTGCCAAGAGGACAGGGCTGGTGCAGTATCCCACAGGGTACTGCACACAATCTTGCCTAACAGAATCATATATAGAAAATCATTAGGCCTTCAAATAGAGCAATACATAGGGAGGCGGAAGGGAGGTACTTAGCATTAAAAGGGAAAATAAGATCATGCATAGTCACGCTTTGTTCTGCTTATGCGCCCAACCAGAATCAGCTACACTTCAGCTAGTTATTCTTTGACTTCCTTGATAGTTGGAAAGAGGGCACATTAGTATGTGGGGGCGATTTTAACATCATATCGGATCCAAGATTGTACTGGGACTCAATGAGACAGGGCAAACCCACTGTGTGGCTCGACAGGGGAAAGAATTCTAGGCCTATTAAGGGTGAACCATTTAATTGACACCTGGCGTACAGTGCACCCAAAGGAGAGGGCCTTCTCTTTTTATTCCCCACCTCACTTATTCCCAAATAGAATTGTTGATCGAAGCAGAGAAAGAAGGTATAATTTTAGCTGCAGCCATTGAGATAGTAGCCTCATCAGATCACGAACTGTGTCCTGGAATTAGATTTAGGCCCATCCTTATACATCGAGCGCAGATGGATCTGTAATGATACCCTCCATAAGGACCCATTATTTAAAGAAACCCTAACAGTGGTAATAAAAGATTACTTCACTGTGAACGACACAGGAGAACTGTCATTAAACACAGTGTGGGAGGCGGCAAAAGCCACAATTCGGGATATCATGATTGCGTAAGGGGCCCATAGAAACGGATCAGGGTGAAAAGGGAAAAAGAGCTGAAAACCGAAATTACACGCAAAGAACTAGAACTTCGCACTCAACCGGCAGAGGGTGCAGAAATTTTAGCGCAGATTGGATTGCTTTGAAAAGAACTTGGGGACATTTGTCAAGGCAAAACACTGACAAAACTGTGATATTTAAAGCAGACATTTTATGACAGACGTGACAAAGCGCACACCACGTTGGCCAACCGCCTACAACGGCGCTGAAAGGGCGATCCCCAAAATTAAAAAAAATTAAAAACGAAAAAGGAAAAGAGCTATTGGACCCAGGCGAAATCACAAAGCGCTTCTCTAGCTTCTACACCACCCTATATACGGTTGAGGAGGGGGGAACAGAGGACAATATTATGCAATGTTTATCAAAATTCCCCCGTACGCCGATATCACAAGTCAATCAGGATATGTTGAACGGCCCAATCACAACCGAAGACCTTCAGACAGCCATCTCTAAATTAAAAGCAGGTTCAGCACACGAGCATTTTTTAAAGCGAATAGCAACTCGCTAACTCCCTTTTTAGTGAAACTCTTTAATTCACACTTCGAAACTAGCCAGGCCGCACCGTCATTCACTGAGTCTAGAATTATAGTAATACCGAAGGAAGGCAAAGATATTACAGAATGCGCATCCTACCGCCTAATATCACTTATAAATGTAGACGCAAAGATCTACGCAAGCATTCTCAGTAGCCATTTAGCCCACATTTTACCCCAATTAGTTCATACAGGCCAGGTTGGTTATATAAAGGTATAAAGGGCATACAGGGCCCAGACAATGTCTGCAAAACTCTTGATCTTATTGCCGCCATTGGTGAGACGGAAGATTGTCCCAGTTTAATGTCCATCGAAGCAGAGAAGGCCTTCAACAGAGTCGAATGGCCTTTTCTGCACGCGGTTATGCAGTGGGCAGGATTGGGTCAACAATGGATGTCGGGAGCATTGGCAATATACCGGAACGCTAATGCTAAAGTTCTGGTCAATGGTGTTGCATCAGAGTTCTTCAACTTGACGCTAGGCATGCGACAGGGCTGTCCTCGGTCTCCCCTCTTGTTCGCTCCGGTGGTGTAGCCATAGGCGCAGGCAATTAGAACAAATGCTCAGATACATGGGGTAAAAAGGGAAGGAATATAAGTTGGCGCTATTCGCTGATGACTTTCTAGCCTACATCTCCCGACCGTTGGAATCAGTGCCTGCCCTTTTTGCCATTCTGATGGAATATGGGACATTATCATAATTTCGAGTGAACCTGAATAAAACAGTCCAGTTAACGCTCCAGGCGAATTCAGTCCTTCCAGCGCACTTAGTAGCAGAATGTGGTTTCAAACTACAGGCAGAGGGATTAAAATACCCAGGCATAGACATTACGAAAGATTTAGCAAGTCTATTTGATGCTAATTATATACCCCTCTGGAACACCATCAAAGCTCCCTTAGAGAGATGATCCAAAATGGCTCTCTCCTGGACTGCTAGGTTTACGTCAGTTAAGATGAATATACCTCCTAGACTCCTGTTCCTCTTCCAATCGCTCCCAGTGACTATCCTGGAAGCATTTCATGCAAAAGTTAAGCGGTCCCTCCTGGCATATTTGTGGGCGGACCTGAAGCCCTGGGTGTCATATGGGACTTTGATCACACCAAAAGACATGGGGTTATGGGATACCATGATCTTTGAATACTATAGAGTTGTCAATTTCGCACCCTTGTGGGTAAGTCTGGAAAATTAGCTATTTGCGCCGGTAACCCTGGCCGAATGGCTGTGGGTGCCATACCGGACCATGCCAAGTAAGATCTGTGAGCACCCAGTGTTAGCGGTATTGTGGTCTCTTTGGCTCCCCACAGAAACCATGAAAGGAGTGACGTCCTGGCCATCCCCCCTCAGTTGTATATGGGCCCCCCATATTAGAGATCAACTAATAGATGTAAGTCACTTTCAGCCCCAATATGAGGAAGGCTTGCTCAGAGCAGGGAAGAAAGTCCCTACATGTCAGAAGCAGCACAGCACAGCACGGTACCACAATGACCCCATTACACTATCTGCAGTTGAGCAGTGTACTGCGAGATCCGTGCTTGGTGGGGGGTGGGGGGGCCTCACTTCGAAGGCTGCAGCTTGCTGCAGCTCCCACTAGCCAATGACAGATCTGCCCCACACACATCCCAGCAGTGGTCCAATCAGGACCACTGGTGGCAAAACTCATGCATACCACTCAGACACACTGGCACCAGTTTGTGGATTGGGACCAGACAGTCCCAGCCCACTTCCTGGCAGCAAAAACACATAGCCCTCCAGTAGCCCACCAAAAGCCTCTGCTTTCCTGGGCACTGGAAGGTGTGTATAAGGATCTTCCTGGCCTCACAGGCCAGGAAGACGGCTAAAAGACAAGATGGCCAACGGACAAGTGAAAAATCTTGTGGTATAGTCATGTTTGACCACTAGCCACAGTTAGTATCCAAATGAAGGAAACGTGGTAAGGCAAAAACAAAAGGCACCAAAATGTGGTAAGATATTAATGTTAAAGGATATTTGTACCGCGCACTATCACCACCGGAGTGGTCCCCTGGCGCTCTGGCGATTCTGGAATGGAAAGGGGTTGGGGGGGGTGAGTTAGTGGGAATGAGCGGGATAAGTGCAAGCGAGCAGTGATGTGCTGTTGGCAGCTTCAGTTCGGTTAACACCGTTCGCTGAGCTTGGGGGTGCTTTCCGGTCGGTAGCTGTTGTGGGCTTTTGTGCAAAGTTATGTGTGGTTTGTTTTGTTGTTGCGGTGTAGTTAAGTTTGTGTGGTTTGTTGTGCTTTATGGCTGTGGTTGTGTTTGGTTAGAGTTTGAGAGGTGTATGCAGAGGGGCGAAATTGTTGGTTGGTTATTGGCCTCGCTATCTAGAAGTGATATGTGCTAAATTTCCACGTTCTTTCTAGATTTGGCACGTGAATATCTCTGCATTTCTATCTAGATCCGGCACTGGCTAATATGTATGACGCACGCCAATATTCACAAATGTATCCAAATGTGGCACTGGCCCACCTTCAAAATCATGTCTAGATGCGAAGCAAGCTAGCCTTCACAATTCTATCTAAATGTAGCATTGGTAATATTCCCATTGCAATCTAGATGTGGCACTGGCCGACATGCATAATCCTGTCTAGATGTGGCGCAGGCTAATGTTCACAATTCTAACTAAATGTGGCACTTGCTAACATTCATAGTTCTAATTGTGGCACTTGCTATCATTCACAATCCTATCTATCTAGTGGTAAAATGTCATTACTGCCACCAGCGTGTCCATTTAGCACACCTAGAGTAACCAAAAATCCTCTGAGTGTTAGTCTAGGGCAAAACAAAAAGTGTACCCCATTGTACTGCACGTTGAGATGCATAGTACAGTGATAAAAAGTTACCACAAGTGATGTGTGTTTTTAACAACTCTTCGCCCCCATTTTGCATTGCATTTCTGTGCTTTTTGGTTAATTTGAATCCTGTTCTGTTTTAACAACTCTACATCCCCATTTGTGGTACTGAAGTGTTTGTTGCATCTGTTTTCTCCTTGCTTTTTGGCTACTAGGCTGTCAGATTAGTTTGTTTGTGCTGTGCAGTCTCTACTCCATCTTCCATCCTTATCTCTCTGTCATCCCTATGGCACTCATCTCCCCCATCTATTCTAACTGCTATACTATCACATATCCTCCTCCTTCTCTCACGAAGTCTGGAAGGAAAAGGTTTAAAAAAGACATCCTGACCACTAACCCCAGTTTACCCATTGCAGACATATACGTCAGTGCAACTTCCAGACAGATTGTCACTGATGTCCTCTTTTCTGTCCCCTCTCCAGATCTTTGGACTCCTCTTCTCTCTCCTTCTCTCTCCTCTTCATCCATTAATGGTTGCACTAGATGGGAAGTACTCTTGGTGGGCTTCTCATCATCCAGGTGTATCATTGTCTATCGCAATGGCAATATCATGGCTCGGGGTCCTCAAATCAACCTCCTCCTCTTGGACCAGTGCTTGCCGTCCCTCATCAACTTCCTTCCTACACCTGCTACTACTCCTTCCTCGCTCTGTCCCCCATCCTATGACTTGTGTGCTACGCCCCTGTACCCCTCATCGGATGACCTACAAAGGCGGTGACCTGCTGCATCTGCAGGGAACTAGCCAACCCTTCCGCAGTCTTCTCCTCCCCTCTTACGTCCCAGGCCCTCTGCAAGGCACCGGCCACACACTTCACCACTAAAAACTCTGGACATCCTGAGCACCCTTGCTACTCTCCCCCACCTCCTTGTGTCATATGGCCTCCCACCCTCCTCCTTCCTCTCTCTTCTCCTTCTCCCCTGTCACACCTGATGAGGTCACCAGAGTTGTCTGCTCTATGAAGGTCTTCTCCAAACATGTTTCCCCTTGCTCCTCCAGAACCATCAAGGACAACATTGGCTCTTGCCCCTGCACTTGCTGATTTCTGCAACCACTCTTTTGCTACTGGATCTTTCTCCTCCTCCCTCAAGCACAGCCTTGTGCGCCGCTCCTGAAAAACCTTCAGCTGACTCTACTTAGCCAGCTAACTAAGATGCTATTTCTAATCCCCCCTTCCTTGGGAAACTCCTGGAGAAGCTGTCCTTCCACCAATTTACCTCACACACTGAACTTGTTGACGGTCTCCACAACCATCAGTCTGGATTCCGAGCATCCAGAGGCACAAAACTGCTCCTCTGAAAACCTGTGAAGAACTGCTCGCTTCTTTGGATTCTAACTCTCCAGCTGTCTTCACTCTACTTTCTCTCCTCTGCCTTTGACATGGTCAACCACACCATCCTCATAAAACGGCTCCTGCGTATCCCGAAGCAGGCAGTGGACTGGCTGACCTCCTTCCTAACTGACCATCTGTCCCTGGTTATTGTGGGCTCCTTCTCCATCTATGCGGTCCCCCAAGGCTCCAACCTCTCCCCCTGGCTCTTCAACACTTACTTTGCTCCTCTGGCACACATCATTTCCTCCTCCCCCAACTTCCAGTGCCACTCAGATGATACGCAACTCTTCTTCAAACTTCCTGCTGACCCTCTTGCTTCTTCCATTATCCCAGACTATCCATCTGCATTCCAGGCCTGGTGCACTTCCAACGATCTCTGTCTCAATGCTAGCAATGAGATCCTTCCTATTGGGACCACTGCTCCCTCTTTCTTCCCCTCACTCTGGCCATCCTCTATGGGCTCTCTCCCTTCTTCTTCAAAGCTGAAAACCTTGAAGTCCTCTTGGACTCCTCTTTCCTTCCTCCCTCACATCCAAGACATTGTCATAAATCCAACTTTCAAATCTTCCTTCTCGAGGGAATTCTCAGTTTTCTCACCAGAGCCTTCTCTTGAATCTACCTTTCTTCTCCCTGCGACCACTCCAGTTAATCGAATAAGGCAGCAAGACTTAACTTTGGCCTCAAGCCCAGGGACTGCATCTCTCCGGCCCTAACAACTCTTCATTGGCTCCCGGTTGCTGCAAGGATCAAGTTCAAATCCCTCTGCATCATCCATAAGACTGTCTGGAGATAGGTACCATGCTATCTGCAACTTGTTCTTACTAAATACTCTCCCTCTAGACCTCTACGTTCCTCTGGTACCAACTCTGTGTGTTAGGTGTTTCGCTAAACTGAGGTCCCGTGGCCGATCTTTCTTCAGCTGGCTCCCTCTCATGGAACAGCCTCCCCCTCCCCCTTCCTCTTCGTCTTGAGCCGTACCTCCTCAAATTCTGGAAGGGCCTCAATACTTTCCTTTTCACCTCTTCCTTCTCTTCCTTCTCTTCCTTCTCTTCTTCCCTCCTCTGCTAATCTCAGTCGCTGTGATTGGTGACCCGAGCCTGGGTCCTTTGGGGCCCTTCCCCCCTGAACCCCCCCCCCACTCGATCGTCTCAGCCTCTGCCTACATACAGCACTTGCCTTGGCACTTACTGGCCTCCGCCACTGTAGGCCTACACTGACCTTTTATTACAGCTGAAAGTTCCCTAGCACTTCCTACATTGGGCACTTATACCTGCTGCTCAGGCACAGGCACTCTAGCATTTACCCCCTCTCCTCTTGCATGGTCTGAATACTCACAGGGCCTAGTAGGTTCGTCTTTACCCTCCAATGTATTAATTTTAGTCCATGTTCCCTCCCTGTTGCCCTGTGGGCGCTTTGAAACACAATTTACTTGATGGATAAGCGCCTAACAAATGCACAATAAATAAATAAAATAAATAAATGGTTCCACATCCAGGCTCGCGTCTCTGGTGCATCCAGCAACATGGCTGAAATCTTTAAAATCTGCAAGGAACTACCCAACCCTCTGCAGTCTCCACCTCGCCTCTTCCCTCTCAGGCCCTCTGCAATGCACTGGTCACACACTTCACTGCATGAACTCAGGACATCCTGGGCACTCATTTCCTTTCCCCCCAACCCCCATCCTCCCTCTGCCTTTCTCTCCTCTTCTTCTATTATATCTGATGAGGTCAATGGAGTTGTCTGCTCTATGAAGGTCTTCTCCAAACAGGTCTCCGCAGTTGTTCCATAACTACTAAGAACAACATCGACTCTTGCCCCTGTACTTGCTGATTTCTACAGTCACTCTTGCTACTGGGTTTTCCCCGCTTTCCTCAAGCACTCTATGCGTCCCTTCTTGAAAAAACCTTCTGCCGACTCCTCGTGGCTGGCAAACGACCGCCCCATCTCTATCACCCCCTTGTTGGGAAACTCTTGGAGAAGCTGGTCTTTCCCCAACTGACCCAGCATACTGAGCTTGTTGGTTGCCTACACGACCATCAATCTGAACTCCGAGCATCCAGAGGCACAGAAATGGCTCTCCTGAACACCCGGTAAGAACTACTTGTTAGGGAGAATTCTCATTTCGAAGGGATTGTGTCCTCCAACGTATTCCTTAACTTTGATAGATCATCTTCAGCTTGCTGGCCTCGGAATTGTTTTTTCAGTAGAGGGCGCTGTGCGTCGACGTCCCTCGAGCCGATGTCCCTCGACTGCCTCCGTATCGGCGCCGACGTCACCACGCGTATAAATAGACTTGCGCAGCGTCTGTTGCTCAGTTCTGTTTTTCTGCGCTTCGTGGGGCCTCGGAATATCGTTGCTCAGTTCTTCAGTCAAATATATTGATATATTCCTCATGAATACCGACTCGTACTTGATGACTTCCTCACCCAAACCGACGACGCCACGGTCCGGCTTCAAAAAATGTCGAGACTGTGGAAAGAAAATGTCGTTGACAGATCCTTACAGGATCTGTTTGTGGTGCTTGGGAATCGAGCACCATTGTTCGGAGTGCGAGGACTGCATGTCCATGACGGCGAAAGCCTTGAAGGAGCGTAAGGGGAAGCTCGAGAGAGGTAAGGCAGTTAAAACTTCTTCGAAAGTTTCCTCGGCGGAGTCGAGATATTCGTCTCCTCGCCATCATAAAAGACATTCTCGTTCGAGATCTCGCAGTTCCCATCACTCTTCGAGATCTAAGCATTCAAAAAAGAGACGTCGAAGATCCCCTTCCTCGTCTTCGTCTTCCGTTTCCCCAATAAGGGTCTCCTGTCGCACAAAACATAGCTCTCAGGCTGAGTGGGAGGAATTCAGGAAAACGATGCTAAGCGTCTTCGAGAAAGCGGCCTCGACCCCCTCGAAGACTGCTGAGGGTGATACCCTGGGTGAAAGACCCGAAAAATCAAAAAGCCGTGAGTCGCAGTACCCGGCGAAAGAAGCCACTCGAGAGCGTCACGAAACCTCGAGTAAAGGCAGAGTTGCGTCTTCGACGCCGTTGTCGAAGATCCCTTCGACTCATAGATCGGCGTCGACGACGCCGTTATTGAAGGGTTCTTCGATGCACAGGTCAGTCGAGTCAACACCGAGAAAGGACAAACCCACGGCCACCTCACAGCCAGTGGCCATACCCATACCCAGAGCCTCGAGCATGAGAATGTCATCGATGACCTCGAGTAGAATCCCGACACTCTCGAGTTCATCGAGGCCTCTACCACCTTTCTCAATGCCTTTTTCGATGGCTTCGAAGCCTTTAACGTCTGCGTCGACGACGTCGATGTTTTCTCAGCCAATCATGACAAATCTGGCTCCTTCTGCTCTGGAAATGGGATTTATACCATTTTCAAGACCTGACCACTCCAGGGTCTTATCTTCTATTTATGAAGAAGGAGAGGATTCAGATCAGGAAAGGCCTTTTGAGTTGCAGGGATCTACAACTCCTGCAATAGAGGAATTTACCTCTGAGGAAGGTAGGTTGAAAGACCTCCATGAATCCCTACAGGAAGCAAGTGGGTTGGACACTTCCCCAGAAGTGGAATTTACCACACCAGACCCAGGGAAACATGCTGAAACCCCTTATAGAACCTCGATGGCAAGGATAATAGAGTTTATGGGATGGTCCACACCCTCATCTGCTTTTCAGCAAGACGACCTCACAGACATCTTGGTGAAAGGTCCAAAGGAGGATCCTGTAGTGCCATTTCATGCGGCATTACAAAGGAGAATATTGGCAAACTGGGAAACACCTGAGGTGATCCCGGCAGTTAACAAACTATCAGCTAAATATCAGGTGTCTTCTGCTGACCCTGAATATTTATCCAAACGCCCAACTCAGGGGAGTCTGGTTGTTCAGGCAGCTACTTCAGCAGGCAGTAAATCGGCTTACCCTACTGTTCCACAGGACAGGGATGATAAGAGATAGGACTCTATGGCCAAAAAAGTATTTTCCGCATGTAGCATGGCGTTGAAATCCATCAATGCTTCTTGTACGCTCGCAAGGTTCAGCCACACACTTTGGGAGTGTGCTTCATCAGCGGCTGACTGCCTCCCGGAGGGAGAAGAAAGGGAAGCGTTTCTCAACATCATTAAGGATGGTAAGGACGCAATGTGCGAATCCCTTCAGACTGGCATCGATTCTGCTGACAGTATTAGCAGGGCCATGGCGGCAAGTACAACAACCAGGAGGTTTGCTTGGTTGCGAAAGTCTGTTTTTGCTCCAGATGTGCAAAGCAGACTCTTGAATATGCCCTTTGACGCTCTCCTTTGTTTAGTAAGAAGGCGGACGACAGTTTAGAAAAACTACAAACATCAAAGGCAGTAGCAAAATCCTTAGAAGCTGCAATCTGTCAGACACCATATCGCCCCTCAGGAACCTCTTGGAGAGGTAAGTCCTTTCGGTTCTATTCCGCATTCGGAAAGGGCAGAGGACAGCCGGTTCAAAGGTGTCAGAAGAAATTCACCCGAGGTGGACGGGGTAAAAACACAAAAGCAGCAGGTGCCTCTTTGCCCTCGGCATCTGCATCAGCCACCTCCAAACCGCTCTGAGGGCTCTCTTCACAAAACACCAGTAGGGGGCAGGTTAACTCAACATCTGACGGAATGGCAGGCTATTACGTCAGATGCTTGGGCATTGGAGGCAGTTGCCCAGGGTTACTGCCTGCCTTTTCTACGCATCCCTCAGGGTCATCCACCGGTGAACAGCTCCCTGAGAGTTCCAGATCTGCTCCTCTTGCAGGAAATTGTAGACCTGCTAGAGAAAGGTGCCATAGAACCGGTACCTGTAGTGGAGAGGAACAAGGGCTGTTACTCCACCCTACTTTCTCATACCGAAGAAAGACAGAGGACTGAGACCTATCTTGGATTTACGAGAATTGAACAAGTTCCTCAGTAAGGACACGTTCAAGATGGTAACTCTCTCTCAGATCATTCAGGCTCTCCAGCTCCAGGACTGGCTGGTATCTCTGGACCTCCAGGATGCTTATTTCCATGTGCCCATCCATCTCAAACACAGGAAATACCTGAGGTTCGTAATTGGCGGCTCTCATCAATTTCGAGTTCTGCCATTTGGGCTGACCTCAGCCCCGAGGGTCTTCACCAAGCTAATGTCCGTAGTGGCTGCAAGTCTAAGGAGGGAAGGGATCCACGTCTACCCCTACCTGGATGATTGGCTTATCAGAGCTGTATCTTCGAAACAAGCTCAGATTCAGCTAGATTATGTCTGCCACTTCCTTCACAAACTAGGCTTCTCCCTCAATTTAAAGAAGTCACGGATGATACCATCACAGAGACTCCAGTTCATTGGAGCGGTCCTGGACACTTCCCTGGGAAAAGCCTCGCCACCAGAGGTGAGGGCTCAAGATATTCTGCAAATGGTCACCAAGTCTCAAAATGCCCAACGTCTCCCAGCCTTCGACTTTTTGAGGTTGCTAGGCCTCATGGCATCCTGCATCTTCCTTGTGCCAGAGGCTCGCCTGAGAATGAGATCTCTTTGTGCACTGAGAACTCAGTGGTCGCAATTCTCAGGGAGAATGACAGACCTCCTTCAGATTCCGGACAAGGTGGCTCGAGACCTTCAGTGGTGGGCCTGCCAGAAAAACATCTTGAAGGGGGGAACTGTTTTGGCAAACATGGCCGGAGATAACAGTAGTCCCAGATGCCTCACTCACGGGGTGGGGAGCCCATACCAACGACTTCAGCGGTCGTTGGTCTCCATCGGAGTCCAGACTACATATCAACCTGTTAGAGATGAGAGCAATCAGACTCGCGCTGAAAGCTTTTCTGCCATCTGTACAAGGGAAAAATGTCCTGATAATGACGGACAACACAATGGCCATGCACTACCTCAACAAAAGAGGAGGCGTAGGATCACTACCACTGTGCAGAGAGGCGATGCAGCTCTGGTTTTCGGCAATCCAAGAAGGAATCTCTCTATCGGCAGTCCACCTAGCTGGAGAGAAGAACTTGACGGCGGACGCTCTGAGCAGGCAGGGCACAGTCTCCCACGAGTGGGAACTAGCTCAGGAAGTCCTTTAGGAGATCTTCGCCCTTTGGGGAACCCCTCAAGAGGATCTGTTTGCCACCAGTACCAACAGAAAGTGCGATCTCTTTTGTTCAAGGAAATTTCCGCCGAGAGGAGCTCTAGGGACGCGTTCGTAGTGGACTGGGAGTTTCTACTCCTGTATGCGTTTCCACCAGTCCCTGTCATTCCTCAAATGATCAGGAGGTTGAGAAGATTCCGGAGAACCATGATCCTAATTGCCCCACAATGGGCCAGGAGAACGTGGTACCCGGACCTTCTGGACATGTCCATCTGCCCTCCAATTCGTCTTCCACTCAAGGAGAATCTTCTCTCACAGAAGGGAGGTCAGGTTCTCCATCCAGGCATCAAAACCCTCAACCTTCACGCCTGGCTTCTGAAAGGTTGAGATACAAGGATTCGGACTTCCCTGATGACGTCATGGAAGTGTTGCTTTCGGCCAGAAGGCCAGCAACAAAGTCTTTATACCGCTGCCGTTGGAACAAGTTTTGCAGCTGGTGTAGAGAAGAGAATATCGACCCCTTTTCATGTGGTACACCAACAGTGTTCTCCTTTCTACTCTACTTGGCAAATTCAGGCCTCCAAGTTAGCACTATCAAGGGCTATCTCGCAGCGCTATCGATCTTCAAGCGCACTGTGGAGGAACCTTCGTATTTCAAATTACCCTTAGTAACACAATTTCTAAAGGGATTAACTAATGTCTACCCTCCAAGACTTTTCCAGGTTCCGCTATGGGACTTAAATTTAATCTTACATTTCCTGATGGGTGCTCCTTTCGAACCACTCCACTCTTGTTTGCTAAGATTTCTCACCCTTAAAACTGTCTTATTAGTGGCTTTAACATCTGCTAGAAGGGTGAGCGAATTACAAGCTCTATCTTGTAAACCCCCTCATACAATTTTCCATAAAGACAAGGTTGTCCTACAGGTGAAGCCTAATTTCCTCCCAAAGGTGGTTTCTGAATTTCACATCACTGAGAAAATTACCTTACCTTCATTCTATCCGTCTTCCCATCCGGGGAAAGAGGAAGAAAGGCTACATAGGCTGGACCCAAGGCGGGCTTTAAGCTTTTACATCAGCAGACTTGCTAGGATTAGACAAGCAGACCAACTGTTCTTGGGTTACTTGGGGCACAAGTTGGGACTACCGATAACAAAACAAACCATTTCCAGATTTATTATTTTGGCCATCCTGGAATGTTACAAACTGGCAGGAAAAGAGCCTCCTCAAAATCTTAGGGCTCATTCAACCAGGGGTATCGCATCCTCCTCGGCCCTCCAAAGAGGGGTTCCGGTTCGAGACATATGTGCGGCTGCCACATGGTCGTCCGCACATACCTTCACAAGATTTTACAACCTGGATTCCTCCTCTAGTCAAGAGACTAGGTTTGGTAAAGCCGTATTACATTCGGTTCATTCCTAAAAGGAAACATGGAGTTTTACTCCCACCTCCAATTGCACACCACTGCTATGGGAGTCTATCAAAGATGAGGAATACGTCGGAGGACACAATCCCTTCGAAGAACAAGTTACTTCTTACCTTGTAATGTTCTTTCGATGGGATTTTCCTCTGACGTATTCCTTATCGCCCCTCCCATCCATCCCCGCAGTAATACTTCCCTTGTGGTTGCAGCTTACGCTCCTTCAAGGTCAATAACCAATTCATGTACAACATCTATTAACGTCAAAACGGAACTGAGCAACGGACGCTGCGCGAGTCTATTTATACGCGTGGTGATGTCGGCGCCGATGCAGAGGCCGTCGAGGGACATCGGCTCGAGGGATGTCGATGTGCAGCGCCCTCTACTGAAAAACATTTTCCGAGGCCAGCAAGCTGGAGATGATCTATCAAAGATAAGGAATACGTCGGAGGAACATCCCATCAAAAGAACGTTACAAGGTAAGAAGTAACTTGTTCTTTTATGCTAATTCCCTTCTACCTTAGAGACCTCCAGCTCTTTTGCTGGACTTTAGGATGTGATACCTTTTTCTCCCTCTCATGTGTTTTGACCTGAATTGGATTGTGTTTCCACTGTCTTTGGAGTCTGACAAACTACATAGGCATCTACTTTTTGTATTTTATGTTAAGTTATTTGGCATTTATATAGCACTGTAAATATCATTGGTATGACCTCATAGCGCTTGTGGCTTGAACGCCCTTGGGTGCCTCAGTCGAAGTCCATATAGAGAGTAGGGGGTTATAGGGTGCTTGGGTGCACTCCATATGTGAGCAGCTGATGCGATTGCTTGATGGTAGCTGCATACTAACATTAGGTGTGTTGGCATTGAGAGATCGGTTGAACGTGTGCAGTCTGGGTTTGGTCTTCAAGACTGCATTCTGGCGGCTTTAGGACTGTGTAGAACATTTATGTGTGCAGCTATGTCGATTGTTTTTGTGGGGTGTAGCTGCGTTATAGCAGGATGTTGAGGTGTTCATGGAGTATTGTTCCTATGCGAGCAGCTAGGCCGAAATTGATCGGGGTGTAGCTGCACTTAATTGTGTGTTGGTGTGGAGTAGTGAGCATAGTGATAGGAGAGGGGGAGTGTCTGCAATGGATGTTTTATTCTTACAAGCCCACTGTTCTGGATTACATTCATGTGCTCCGCGATAGCTGCACTGTACCCTCTTTGCGTCCCCGCTCCTTCCTGGATCCCTGCTCCCGCCTCCGATCCCGCCCCCCGTTCCCCATTGGCTAACTGGGCCCGTGGGTTCGGGTCTAGCGACCCGCGGCAGCCTCCCTGCTTCCTTTACCATCGGGAAGCAGGTGAGTGCTGCGCAGGGCAAGCCGACCCCAGATGCCCCCCACAAAGGAATTTCTGTGCCCCTGCCCCCCCATGCCACCATTTTGGGGCCAGGAGGCCCTTGCTGCCTCCCTTCTGCACGGCAGCTTTCCTCCCTCAGTCCCGC
This sequence comes from Ambystoma mexicanum, assembly GCF_040938575.1. NCBI lineage: Eukaryota > Metazoa > Chordata > Amphibia > Caudata > Ambystomatidae > Ambystoma > Ambystoma mexicanum. The sequence goes on from NC_090933.1 coordinate 397,914,115, forward strand.
CCCCTTTGTCCTCCCCTTGCCCTGATTCGTCCACCTCCCCTTTATCCCCGCCTTTCCCAGGGCAGCCCTCTGCCCGGCAGCCCCTCTGGCGAAGGGCCCCAAGGCAAAGGGCGGCTCCTACAGAGGCGGCTCCAAGATGTGTCGGCAGGTGTCCGCAGGGGACGCCAAGGAAGCCAACAAACACCAACAAAAACCGTGAGTGTGGCATGGGTGGGGAGTAGAGCAATCACTCTACTCCAGAAAACCCCCGCCACTCTATCTTACCTACCAATAACATAGAGTGCCGTAATACTAGCATGTCCACTCTTAGATGGAATTGTGAATGTTAGCATGTCCACTCTTAGATGGAATTGTGAATGTTAGCATGTCCACTCCTTGATGGAATTGTGAATGTTAGCATGTCCACTCTTAGATGGAATTGTGAATGTTAGCATGTCCACTCCTTGATGGAATTGTGAGTGTTAGCATGTCCACTCTTAGATGGAATTGTGAATGTTCGCATGTCCACTCCTTGATGGAATTGTGAGTGTTAGCATGTCCACTCTTAGATGGAATTATGAATGTTAGCATGTCCACTCTTAGATGGAATTGTGAATGTTAGCATGTCCACTCCTTGATGGAATTGTGAATGTTAGCATGTCCACTCCTTGATGGAATTGTGAATGTTAGCATGTTCTTAGATGGAATTGTGAATGTTAGCATGTCCACTCTTAGATGGAATTGTGAATGTTAGCATGTCCACTCTTAGATGGAATTGGGAATGTTAGCATGTCCACTCCTTGATGGAATTGTGAGTGTTAGCATGTCCACTCTTAGATGGAATTATGAATGTTAGCATGTTCCACTCTTAGATGGAATTGTGAATGTTAGCATGTCCACTCTTAGATGGAATTGTGAATGTTAGCATGTCCACTCCTTGATGGAATTGTGAGTGTTAGCATGTCCACTCTTAGATGGAATTATGAATGTTAGCATGTCCACTCTTAGATGGAATTGTGAATGTTAGCATGTCCACTCCTTGATGGAATTGTGAATGTTAGCATGTCCACTCTTGGATGGAATTGTGAATGTTAGCATGTCCACTCTTAGATGGAATTGTGAATGTTAGCATGTCCACTCTTAGATGGAATTGTGACTGTTAGCATGTCCACTCTTAGATGGAATTGTGAATGTTAGCATGTCCACTCCTTTATGGAATTGTGAATGTTAGCATGTCCACTCCTTTATGGAATTGTGAATGTTAGCATGTTCTTAGATGGAATTGTGAATGTTAGCATGTCCACTCTTAGATGGAATTGTGAATGTTAGCATGTCCACTCTTAGATGGAATTGTGAATGTTAGCATGTCCACTCCTTGATGGAATTGTGAGTGTTAGCATGTCCACTCTTAGATGGAATTATGAATGTTAGCATGTCCACTCTTAGATGGAATTGTGAATGTTAGCATGTCCACTCCTTGATGGAATTGTGAATGTTAGCATGTCCACTCCTTGATGGAATTGTGAATGTTAGCATGTTCTTAGATGGAATTGTGAATGTTAGCATGTCCACTCTTAGATGGAATTGTGAATGTTAGCATGTCCACTCTTAGATGGAATTGGGAATGTTAGCATGTCCACTCCTTGATGGAATTGTGAGTGTTAGCATGTCCACTCTTAGATGGAATTATGAATGTTAGCATGTTCCACTCTTAGATGGAATTGTGAATGTTAGCATGTCCACTCTTAGATGGAATTGTGAATGTTAGCATGTCCACTCCTTGATGGAATTGTGAGTGTTAGCATGTCCACTCTTAGATGGAATTATGAATGTTAGCATGTCCACTCTTAGATGGAATTGTGAATGTTAGCATGTCCACTCCTTGATGGAATTGTGAATGTTAGCATGTCCACTCTTAGATGGAATTGTGAATGTTAGCATGTCCACTCTTAGATGGAATTGTGAATGTTAGCATGTCCACTCTTAGATGGAATTGTGAATGTTAGCATGTCCACTCTTAGATGGAATTGTGAATGTTAGCATGTCCACTCTTAGATGGAATTGTGAATGTTAGCATGTCCACTCCTTTATGGAATTGTGAATGTTAGCATGTCCACTCCTTTATGGAATTGTGAATGTTAGCATGTTCTTAGATGGAATTGTGAATGTTAGCATGTCCACTCTTAGATGGAATTGTGAATGTTAGCATGTCCACTCTTAGATGGAATTGTGAGTGTTAGCATGTCCACTCTTAGATGGAATTATGAATGTTAGCATGTCCACTCTTAGATGGAATTGTGAATGTTAGCATGTCCACTCCTTGATGGAATTGTGAATGTTAGCATGTCCACTCCTTGATGGAATTGTGAGTGTTAGCATGTCCACTCTTAGATGGAATTATGAATGTTAGCATGTCCACTCTTAGATGGAATTGTGAATGTTAGCATGTCCACTCCTTGATGGAATTGTGAATGTTAGCATGTCCACTCTTAGATGGAATTGTGAATGTTAGCATGTCCACTCTTAGATGGAATTGTGAATGTTAGCATGTCCACTCTTAGATGGAATTGTGAATGTTAGCATGTCCACTCTTAGATGGAATTGTGAATGTTAGCATGTCCACTCTTAGATGGAATTGTGAATGTTAGCATGTCCACTCCTTTATGGAATTGTGAATGTTAGCATGTCCACTCCTTTATGGAATTGTGAATGTTAGCATGTTCTTAGATGGAATTGTGAATGTTAGCATGTCCACTCTTAGATGGAATTGTGAATGTTAGCATGTCCACTCTTAGATGGAATTGTGAGTGTTAGCATGTCCACTCTTAGATGGAATTATGAATGTTAGCATGTCCACTCTTAGATGGAATTATGAATGTTAGCATGTCCACTTAGATGGAATTGTGAATGTTAGCATGTCCACTCCTTGATGGAATTGTGAATGTTAGCATGATCTTAGATGGAATTGTGAATGTTAGCATGTCCACTCTTAGATGGAATTGTGAATGTTAGCATGTCCACTCTTAGATGGAATTGTGAATGTTAGCATGTTCTTAGATGGAATTGTGAATGTTAACATGTCCACTCTTAGATGGAATTGTGAATGTTAGCATGTCCACTCTTAGATGGAATTGTGAATGTTAGCATTTAGAAGTACGCCGGATAGCCCTCTGAGAAAGATACACTAGAATTTGCATTTAGAAGCTGTCCCCAATTAGCCTCTCTGTGAAAGTTGAATTTAAAATTGTTCCCACCTGCATTTAGAAGTGTTCTCAGTTGCATTCAGAGGCTGCGCCCGATAGCGTCTCTGTGAAAGTTGAATTTAGATCTGTCACCACCCGCATTTAGAACTGCTCCCACCTCCATCTAGAAGTGTACCCAATTGCAGTTGAAGTTGCGCCGGATAGCCTCTCTGAGAAAGTTGAATTAGAATTGTTCCCTCTTGCATGTAGAAGTGTACCCAGCGGCATTTAGAAGTGTACCCAATTGCATTTAGAAGCTGCGCCCAATAGCCTCTCTGAGAAAGTCGAATTTAAATCCGTTACCACCCGCATTAGAACTGCTCCCACCTGCTCCTGGAAGTGTATCCAATTAGAGTTGGAAGTTGCGCCGGTTAGCCTCTGTGAGAAAGTTGATTTGGAACTGTTCTCTCTTACATGTAGAAATGTACCCAACGGCATTTAGAAGTGTACCCAATTGCATTCAGAAGCTGCACCCAATAGCTTCTCTGTGAAAGTTGAAATTTAGAACTGTTCCCACTTGCATTTAGAAGTGTACCCAGTTGCACCTGAAAGTTTGCACCCAATAGCCTCTCTGTGAAAGTTGAATAAAGAACTGTTCCCACTCGCAACTAGAACTGTACCCCGCACCTCCTCAGAGAAAGTTGAATTAGAATTGTACCCTCTTGCAATTAGAAGTGTACCCAACAGCATTTTAGAAATATACCCAATTGCATCTAGAAGCTGCACCCAATAGCCTATCTGATAGCTGATTGTAAAACGGTTCCCACCTTAATTTAGAACTGTACCCAATAGCATTTTAGAAGTGTACCCAGTTACACTTGAAAGTTGCACCCAATAGCCTCTCTGTGAAAGTTGAATTCAGAACTGTTCCCAGCAGCGTTTAGAAGTGTACGAGGGTGTGAACTAGACGATGATAATGACTGAACGAATGTGTGGAGCGGACGAATATGAGGAACGGACGAATTTGTACAACAGACGATGCTTAATATGCTTTGGAATGAAGGAAACACTTGAAAACATACATCATACCACACCCCACGCTTACTCTCCCTCTTACACCACCACTCATCTAGAACACAGAGATACTATGACACCATTCGGTATAACTGTTCTCATATCCACATCTCTCTCTTACTCCACATCACTCTAAGTAATCATTGCTGGATTCACACCCCCCAGCCAGGCGTTCTCCTCAGGCCTAACGCAGCCACACTCGTTCTGGGTAAAACCGACCAGAGCAAACACATACTCCTGACCTCTCAACCACCACAACTAAAAAGCAGCTACCACTCGATTTCCGCACCAGCTGCACACATACCTAGTGCGCACACGCACTTTTGGACTCCCTCTACTCTCTATACTGACCTGAACTTCGGTTCCCAAGGGCGTTCAACCTACCAGCGCCTTCAGACCATACCAATGGTATATAAGGCACTATATAAATGCAAAATAACAATAACAATAACACTGAGTGGGAGATGGGACAAGGGGTAGCTAGGCATGTGTAGTAGTCTCAGAAAGCCGCTAGTTAGTGGTCCTATATCTAGTGCGTGCGGGATGTTAAGGTTGTCATCAATGGTAACTGTTTCTAATTCTGTCTTGATGACTAGTTATTCGCTTTCAGAGGTGTCATTGCTCGTTATCTTCTTCAAGATTTGTCCCCAAGTTGTGTTTACATTCCAATGTAATGATAGTGATGTCGTGGTCCATGGTGGTATAGTTTTTTAGTGACCCTAGATGGTCTTAATCATTTTTACGGAAAGAGCCTGGTTTTTGGAGCTTTGCGGAAAGCCAGGTAGTCTTGGCTGTGTCAAATGTGTGTGGGGGGGAGGGGGGAGTGTTTTAGGGAGAATTCTCAAACATGTGTTAATTCCCTTCACCTTAGAGACCCCCAGCAACTGTGCTGGATTTTGAGGACTTGATTTTTTTACCTGGAGAAAGTAAGGCTTTTTCCCACACTCTCATGTATTTTAATGTGTGTTTCACCTCTGTGTTTTCTTTGGTTATGGAGTCTAAACAACTCCATAGGCATCATCTTTTCATTTGTGTCACACAGCACCCTCAGTGCATTGGCACAGGGAAGCCTTTTAGGCCTTCCCAAGGTTTAAATACCTTCTCTGGGATAAACTACTGTTTCCCAGAGTAAGTAAAGTGACATTGACTTTACTAGTCGTTTAAATTCCTAGACCCAGCACACCCTATCTTACAATAGAGTTCTGGAGGGGTTACTTAGTATCCCCTATGTCTAGATACTCATGTAGCAGTCAAATGCTACCCTTTCCTATCAGAATGGCTGGTGGCAGTGGTTTTACAATGAACTACCATGATTTTTCCCGACCGCAAACTATTCGTAACTCTGGTAACGTTAAATCGTGGGAGCCTTGTTTTTCAAGATGGCATCTGAGCCCCTTTGTTTAAACAGGTCCTGGTCGTTTTTTTTCACCATTTCTTTTTGGAAAGGTCCTTCTAGAGTGTGTCTCTGCGCTCCAAACCTAGTTTGGTCCCTTTGTTCATTCGCCTTTGGCGGGCATCAGGAGTGAAGACCGCCTCTGGCGCCCGAGTGTCTGGGGTGGACAGGAAGTGAGGGAGGTGCCCGAAACTCTACGTGCTTAGTCTCCCAGGAGATCCAAATGCACTCTGTGGCTATTGGCTGACTGACAAACCGGAAAGGACAGCCACCCTGCTGGGTGAGTGACAGCTAGGCTAGAATGAATGGGAGAGAGCTGAATAAAAGGCGAATCACTTGGCTTGGAAGGCAGAGTTGACCACTGTAATGAAAGAACCGAAGACGAACTTGAAGAGGACGGCTGCTGCAGCTCCTGGACCGTTGGTTTGCCCGGTGAAGCCCTGCTGCAGTGCTGAAACACCAAGTTTGCATAGACAGGGAAGCCCCTGCAAGGACGACTTCTCCCTTTGAGTTGGTGGGACCAATCAACTCCAAAGTAAGCCACCTAGACATCCATCTTGGAGCTGGTTGAATTTCCACAGAGTTGCTGCTGAAAACCCTATAGCCAGGGAGAGGGACACCAGAGTGTGTGTGTTGCTTTTAAGCTGGCCTAGAGTTTTTGGAAGATCCTCCAGACTCCCAGGAAGCAGGACTGACCAAGCCTGAGCCCCCTCAACAGAGTGCGGGACCCCAGAAGGCAAGGAAAGTCCATCTTGACAGCCAGGAACCGCTGTGTTGCTATTTGCGATAGACGCAAGGAGCTGAAACACGAAACAGCCACTGCAAGTGAAGTTTGCCGGTTGCAAGTTTTGACCACCCCAGTGCATAGCAGGAGTCCCCCGATGTCCTCCCTCTTGTCCCTATGACTGGGGCCCAGGAACAGTGTGATCTGAAGAGCTGCACAGAAACAGAAGTCATCGGCTGCATCTTTTCTTCATTTCTAAGGTACTGTCAAACAAGTCTAAGAGAACTTACCTCTTACTGTAGAAGAGCTTGTAACTTCCACAACTCACAAGTCTAATCAGCTTGTGTCTCTACATTTGATTCTCCTTTTCATCTAAGAACTCGTGCAAAGACTTTTCCATTTACTTACCAGAAGTGCTTCATCCTACACAAGAATGTTGCCTATTGACTTTGGCTTAGCCTATTGAATGTTATCACTCTTCTAGAAGGATCTAAAAGTATTTTCCCAGTTTAGGAATATTTGTGATCTCTTGTGTTCTAATAACCTTTGCCTTTTACCAACTGAGTATGCTAAATGGCAACAGTAAGATATGAATGTCCCCAGAACCCTTGTTATTGAAGTCACCTGTGGGTGTAGATTGTGTCTGTGGGCCATCCCAAAAGGGTCTTTACTGATTCAGAAACTGAGTGTACAGTATTGAAGTGTATTTGTGTGTTACTATTTTATTGCTACCTTCTGAAGAAGGCTTTATAACTGACTGATAAATAAATTTATAATTGTGTATGCAAGAAACCTTGAGTGTAAGAGTTTATTTGAATACCTGTAACTGTGGATCTTTGTGTAACTCCACTACAGCTCACATCTCCCCTCTTGAGATAAGCCTGGCTGCTCAACACGCTACCAAAACTGTGTAGTACAAGCTTATACCAACGGTTGGGTTGCCTATACCTGTAGTCAGAGTTGTTTGTAGTGTTCCCAGAGGGTACTGCATACAAACTTTGCCTAACACTGCAACAGTGAGCTTCTTCCTCGTCCACTTCCTTGGCCCCCTTCCATGGGCAAACCGCCCACACCCTCCGTCACAGTAAAAAACCTTGGATGCACTATCTATCGACTCTGGCCTAACCGTCTCCTGACAGATCAACAACGTATCTAAATCTTGTCACTATCATCTCAAAATTCTCAGGTGCATTTTTCCCTACCTCTCCTTCCCGAACAGGCTTGCTTCCTTTATGTCTATTGTAATGTCGAGACTGGACTATGCCAACTCCCTTTACCTAGGAATTTAGAGATAGAATTGATGGATGCGGATGGATAAATGGAGAGACAAATGGATGGAATGGATGGATGGAATGGATGGATAGAATGGGTGGAACGGAACAGATGGATGGAGTAGACGGAATAGACGGAATAGAATGGATGGAGTAGACGGAATAGAATGGATGGAGTAGACGGATGAATAGGATGGAGTAGATGGAACAGATGGATGAATAGGATGGAGTAGACGGAAAAGAATGGATGGAACAGATGGATGAAACGGATGGAGTAGACAGAGTAGAATAGATGGATGAAACGGATGGAGTAGAATGGACAGAATGGATGGACGCATGTGGAATAAATGGATGGAAGGGAGGGCATGGATGCAGAAATAATGGAATTTATGTATACGGAATTGATGGATGGAATGGACGGAATGAACAGAATTGATGGAATAGATGCACGGGACGGATAGAATTAAAGGGATGGAATTGATGGAAGGAATTGGATGGATGGAACGAGTGAATGAAGAAATGGAAGAAACGGATGTATGCACTGATTGAATGGATATATTGAATGAATAAAAGAAGAAAGGAAGAAATTGATTAATGCATCGAAGGAATGGATAGTTGCTGGAATGAATTGATGAAAAATAGATTAATTGGACGGATGCAGTGATGGAATGGATGGTTTGAAATAATGGAATGGATGAAATTACCCTACACTTTAGCTCCTGTGTGCCCCACGCGTGGGTCTGTGTACCCTGATTTCCTATTCCCCATGCGGTTGTTGTACATCCCTATGTCCTACCCTATCGCTGTGATCCCAGCCCACTGTCACTGTGTGTCCATGTGTCGCTGCGCTCCCTGCCATCCAGTTCCACCCAACCCTCTCGTCACCATATGTGCCCATGTGTCACTGTTGTAATCTGCTTTCTTGTCCCCCACGCTGTTCTATATCCGTATGCCCCCCTCCTCCTAAGACCAACCCAATGTCACTGTGTGTCCGTGTGTCTGTGTTCCCTGCCATCCTGTTCACGTGCCTGGTCTTGGGCGCTTTTAAGATGAACCATCACTCTTATCACATCACTACGCCTACTCTCTTCTATACACCATCACGCAACTAGAACACAGCTATACCCTTGATTAATTTGGCCTAGCTGTTCACATACGAACACTACCCCACGAACACCTCATCACCCTAATAAAACGCAGCTATCCCATGACACTCCGGCCTAGCTGCTCACAGAAGTGTCGCTCAGGCCTAATGCAGCCAAACCCAGTCTGGATGTCCACCCAGCAGACTGTAAACACATCCAACTATTATCTTCAACACCACACCTAATGCTAGGATGCAGCTACCATCTGGCAACTACACCAGCTGCACACATAACTGGTGCACCCACGCACCCTACGAAACCATCTATCTCTACTGACCTGAACTGCGAGTCCTGAGGGCGTTCAACCTACCAGCGCTTTGAGGTCATACCAATGATATATAGAGCGCTATATAAATGCCAGGTAACCTAACATAACATACATTGTGTAAGTGTTTCTTTGACTGAAATTGTGCTCTGAGGTCTTTGTACTTGCCTACAGCCCTCCTACCTCCTAGACTAAGTCTGGCTGCTCGACCATGCTCATTCAGGCTGCTTACCTGACTGAAGGTGAGCCCTGTTGGGCAATTAATGCTTATCATGAAAACAGATGAAAAAAGAAAAAAAAAAAGAAAATAGCGTGGCAAGTGTGCCTTTTTTGCTGGGGACCTTATAAATCACCTTACTTTGATGTGCACACGATTAGCCTCTGTTTGAAGGAGCACTGCCTCTCCACTAACGCCATAACGAACTCTGAACCATTGTGTGCCGACATCATCCTTCCTCTCGTGCCTACATAATCTGACTTTCGTCTTCATTTCATTCTGGATCTCTTTTTGGGTCACCTGAAACGTGGCTGTGTGTGTTTGTACCATCTTGCACACCACTGCATTGTATTTGGTGTCACCCCTCCGTAACTACTAGGCCACATGGTGAGTTTGGGCCAGGACTGTGCAGTGCAACCACTCCTCTATCTTCATCTATCCTCTGCCACCATGATGGCAGTCACCATCTCTCCTATGTTCTCTAACTGCTACACTATAACCTACTGCCCCTCTATTACGAAGTCTGGAAGGAAAAAGCACAAAAAAAGATATCCTGACCACCAACGCTGGCATACCAATCGCTGATGCCTATGTTAGTGCAACTTCCAGACAGGTCTTCACCGATGTACTCTTCTCTGTACCCTGCCCAGATTTATGGACTCCTCATCTCCTCTCCTTACATATCCTCTCCCATTAATGGTGGCACCAAGTGGGAAGTCCTCTTGGCGGGCTTCTCATCATCCCGCTGTATCATTAATATCTACCACATCGGCACTATCTTGGTTCAGGGTCCTCAACCCAACCTCCTTCTCTTTGACCGGCGCCTGCCATCCCTTATATCTTCCTTCCCTCACCTGCCTCTCCCCAACCACTCTTTATGTGCTCCCCCTCCGACTGGTGTACCAATCCCCTGTACTCCTCCTTGGAAAATCTTCTAAGGCGGAGACCTCCTTCACGTGGCCAACAAACACTCCACCGACATCTGCCTCCTTGGAGACATTGTTCAATGCCAGCGCAGTCACTGCTTTTGACTCCCTTCTCCCTAATGGCTACAAGATCATTTCCAGGCCACCACCCAACCATGCTGGTGGTGGGGTTGCCTTAATCTTCCCTGAGTGGGGTCCTCCCTCGTGTTGGGGAGAATTTTCATTTCTGTGCTAAATTCCTCCCACCTTAGAGACCCCCAGCTCTTTTGCTGGATTTAGGACTTTTTAATTTTAACTCCTAAGTGAGTGGGACCTTTTTCTCACTTATGTGTTTTTTCCCTGATTTGGTTTTGTGTTCACTGTTTTTGGAGTCTGACAAACTCCATAGGCACCTGCTTTTTGTATGGTGATGCACCGCACCTTCAGTGCAGTGTCAATGGGAAATCGTTTGGCTTTCCCTTAAGGTTTAAATACCTTTTTCTTGGGTGAACTACAGTTCCCAGGAATAGTAAAGTGAAATTGACTTTACTTACCATTTCTCTTTGTAGGTCCAGCACACACCATCTTATGTGGGGTGCTGGGTGGTTACTTAGTAGCCCCTTATCCCACTTTCTCATGTGACTTTTTTTGTTACCCTCACTACTTTAAATGGCTGGTGGTGGTGGTATAAATTTAACTACCATTGTGCTTTTCTTACGCAGGCTAAATCCTCAGCTGCAGTACAGCACCCATGAGTGTCCATTTTGTCAAAATGGCCCGTGTCTTTTTTTTATCTAGCCATTTTCTGTTTGTGAGTTCTTTCTTGGCTTTGACTCTGTGAGATGAGACAGGTTTGAGCCCTTTGTTTGTCTTGCCTTTTGGCGAGCTTCAGCCCTGAAGCCCGCCCCTTGATCCAGTGTCTCTGGAAGGACAGGATTTAAGGGAGGGTCCTGAAACTTTCCTGTCTTTTTTCTATAGGTGTGCCTGAACGAAACGGGTCCTGAAAGGACAGCCATCCTGCTGTGTTATTGACATCCTAGGCTTTGCATGAATGGGGAAACTTTCTTTAGAAGGCGAGGGTTTTGGGACTACAGACAGTCGACCACTGGAAGAAAAATCAGACGAAGAAACCGTGAAGAGAAGCCTGCTGCAACCTCCTGGACCTTGAATTGCCCGGTGAAGCCCTGCTGCTGTGCTGACCTCCTTTTTCACCTCGACAGAGAAGCTCCAGATGGAACGACTTTTCTTTGGTTAGTGGGACCAACTAACCCTGAGACGAACTCCTCTTTGGCACAATCCCTGACTTGCTGTGCCTCTCCGTTGCTGCAGAAGCCCAATGCCAGGGGTCAAGTGTCCATAATCGAGTGCAATGTCTGCTGTGGAACAAATCCGGCAAAAATCTCCAGTAGCCTCCTAAGGACACTCCAGGAGCTGGAAATCTCGATCCAGAATCCCCTCTCCAGAGTGCAGGATTGAGGAAGCAAGGAAAGTCCAACCGGTGTCCATCGTTCTGTATCAGTGCTGTTTGCGAAGCGCTGAAACCATGAAGTGCTGCTGAAATGAAGAAAACCTGTAGCTGCTGACAACTTTACTGAGAACTACTGCAGGAGCCCTCCATACGTCCTCCCTCTTGTCCCCACTACTGAGGATCAGGAACTAGGGTCTGCTTGGCTGTAACAAGACGGAATCCAGCTGGACCCGCTTCTAACCAAAGGTATTTTTTTTGGCTTGTTGGTACTTACCTTCTTGCCTTAAGTCATGGTGTCTCAATTGAGACTTGCACCTGCGTACTTTCTGTGTTGATTTCAACTCTTTGCACAGGCTTAACAGCTTGTGTCCCTACAAGTGATTTTTCTGAACTCTCTAACTTTGTGCAAGACTTTAATCCAAGAAGTGCATCAGAAATATACACTGTGTCCAATTGACTTTGGTATTGCTTATCCCCCCATAGGTTGTAGCTTGTTAATCACTGTTAATCTCTAACAAACAGGTTGCCCCATGCTCTTCCAGGACCATCAAAGACAACATCTCACCTCTTGCCCCTGTTCTTGCTGATCTCTGCAACCACTCCTTTGCTACTGGTTCTTGTCATCCTCCCTCAAGCACTGCCTTGTGCAACCCCTCCTTTAAAACCCTCTGCAGACCCTTGCTGCCCAGCCAACTACTAGCCCATCTCCATCACGCCCTTCTTAGGGAAACTGCTCAAGAAGCTGGCCACCCCAACTCGTCTTCCATACAGAATTGTTGGTGGTCTTCCCGACCACCAATCTGGATTCCGAGCATCCAGAGGCACTGAAATTGCTCTTCTGAACACCCGTTTGCTTCTCTTGATTCCAACTCCAATGCTGTCTTTATCCTTGATCTCTCTTCTGCATTTGACACATTGAACCATTCCATCCTCATAAAAAGGCTCCATGATACCCCTGGGTATCTCAGAGCGGGCACAGAACTGGCCTTCCTCCTTCCTAACCGACCGTTCCTCCAAAACCATTCTGGGCCCTTTTCCCCTCCCCCACTTCCTCCTCCACCGTCCTCTCTGGTTCTTTAACATATACCTTTCTCTTCTGGCACGCCTCATTTCCTCCTTCTCCCCCAACTTCCAGCTGATGACACACAACTCTTCTTCAAACTTCCCACTGAAGCCCTTGAACCTTCCTTCATCCCTGACTGCCTCTCTGCCATCCAGTCCTGGTGCACTGCTAATGACCTCTGCCTCAATGCCAGCAAAACAAAGATTCTCGCTATTGGGTCCCCTGCACCCTACTTCTTCCCTTCACTCTGGCCGTGCTCATGGGCTTTCCCACTGCCCCTCCTCCTAAGCCAGGAATCTTCGATTCCTCCCTTTCCTTCATCCCTCATATCCAGGACAAGAAGTTCCACTTTCAGCTCTTCCTTCTCAAAGGAATTCTACCATTCCTCACCTTCCCTCAAAGACTCAATGTTTCCTGTGCTCTGGTTCTCTCCAGACTATTGCAACAGCCTCCTCCTTAATCTTCCTTCGTCCACCCTGCGGCCCCTCGAGCTAACCCATAATAGGACAGCAAGACTTATCCTCGGCCTTGTTAGGAGAGATTGTATGCAGTACCCTAAGGGAGATTGGACCAGCCTTGTCCTCTTGGCAATAGTTAACCCAACCTTTGGTATAAGCATGTACTACACAAGTTGGTAGAGTGACTGAGCAGCCAGGCTTATCTCAAGAGGGGTCTATGTGAGCTGTAGGGTTGTAACATAGACTTTCACAGTGACAAGTTTCAAAATAACACTTATACTGAAGGTTTCTTGATTGAACTATTATTTATTAATTTAACAGTCAGTTTGAATAAGCCTTCTTTAGAAGGGAGCAAATATGTAACACTTAAATATACTTCAAAATACACACTCTGTTTCAATAAATCAGTAGATACCCTTTGGGGATGGCACACAGACCCTTCCTACACCCTGAGGTGACTTCAATAGTTAGGACACTGTGGACATTAATATATCACTTTTCACACTTAAATTGTAATACTGAAGTTCTGTCAAAAAGGAAAAGGTTATGGAAGGAAACAATGGTTAAATGTTTCTCAAACAGGTAAGCACTTTTGAACCCCCCAATGCAATGTAGGTTAACCCTTTCCCAGCTATACAAGTAAGGTATGCATGACCTTTTGGAGGGATAGTTAAAACACAAAGTCAGAGGTTATAGTCTTCAGGGAGCCAGGACAGCCAATGTCACTTGAGCAAAGTCTAAGGGAGAAAAGGCACTTGATGGGCAAAGCTGCAAGCAACAATACAAAAGGCCAGCCAATTCTAGTCTCAACTGAGAGCAAGCAAGCTACACAACAAGAGGTAAGTACCCCTTAATTCACAGACAGTACCTTAGGTCTGAAGAAATTGGTTCCAGCTGGCTTCTGTCCCTGTTGTAGTATGGCAGATCCTGTTGTTCCTGGGCTTTGTTCGTGGAGACAAGAGGGAGGACGTCTGGGGTCTCCTGCACTAAGATTAGAAGGTTGGCAGCAGCAATGGGCAAAGTTCAGATCAGCTGCACTTTGCGGTTTCAGCTTCTCGCCAAAAGCACCACTGCAGTTCTTGGACACCTTGTAGGCTTTCCTTGCTTCTGGGGTACAGCACTCTGTTGGATGGCTTAGGCTTGGTCAGCCATGCTTCGAGGGAGTCCAGAGAATCTTCCTGGAGCTCAGGTCTGGCGTAAAAACGATGCACTCAATTCTGGTGTTCCTGCTTTGTTCATGGTTTCTTCGTCGGGTTGTTCTTCCCAGTGGTCGACTCTGTCTTCAGTCCCAAAACCCTTAACTTTTTAAGCAGGTTTCTCCCATTCATGCACAGCCGAGGCTGTCACTGAAACAGCAGGGTGGTGTTAGGCAAGATTGAATTCAGTACCCTTTGGGTGCACTACAACAACCCTGACCTCTTGGCAATAGGAACCCAACCTTTGGTATAAGTGTGTACTACACAGGTTGGTAGCGTATTTAGCAGCCAGGCTTATCTCGAGAGGGGTCAATGTAAGCAGTGGGGGAGTTGCATAGAGAGTCACAGTGACAAGTATTCAAATAGACAATTACACACACGGTTTCTTGAATAATCAATTATTAATTTATCAGTCAGTTAGAATAAGCCTTCTTCAGAAGGGAGCAATATAAAACCAACACACAAATACATTTCAAAACTACACACTCTTAGTTTCTAAATCAGTAAAGACCCTTTTGGGATGGCCCACAGTCACAACCTACACCCTCAGGTGACTTTAATAGCTAGGGTACTGGGGACATTAATATTTTACTGCTTGAATTTAGAACACTCTTGGAACTTGGTCAAAGGAAAAGGTTATTAGGACAAACAAGACATCACAAATATTCTTAATCGGGCAAATACTTTTGGATCCCGTAAGCAGAGACATTTAGTATAACAGGTTAAGCCACAGTCCATGGGCAAATGTTTATATGAGCTGAAGCACATCTGGTGGGTAAGTAGAGAAAGTCTTTGCACAATGTTTTAGAAGTCTTTGAAGAAAAGAAGAATCAATGTAGGGCCACAAGCTGTTTAGGCTTGTGAGTAGTAGAAGATGCAAGCAACTCTACAATAAGAGGTAAGTTCGCTCAGACTTTACAGTACCTTTGGATTGAAGAAAAAGTGCAGCAGATGTTAATGTTAAAGGACATTTGTACCGCGCACTATCACCACCGGAGTGGTCCCCTGGCGCTCTGGCGGCTCTGAAAGAGGAGGGGAGGTTGAGTTAGTGGGAGGCAGCAGGAAAAGTGCAAGAGAGCAATGATGTGCTGTTGGCGGCCTCAGCCCGGTGGGTCCGTTGGCTGGCTCTGGGATGTTTGCAGCCAGTAGTATTTGTGTACTGTTGTGCAGGACTGTTATTGTTTTGTTGTTGCGATGTAGTGAAGTTTGTGCGGTTTGTTGTGCTGTAGGTTTTGGTTGTGTTTGGTTTGGAGTTTGAGAGGTGTATGCAGAAAGGGAAATTGTTAGTAGGGTTGGTTAGTTTGCGTCTCTATCCTGAGTTGAGGCGCTCGGCTTGCGTAGTCTCCCCTGATGCGGCTCTGTCCTGATCTGAGTCCGACTGGCATATAAGGTTCCTTACTCCTCTGGCCGCCACCTCTAACATGCTCTCTCATAGTTCCCTTTATCCTCCCTTCATACTCCTGCCAATGTCAACCTCTCGGGTAGTGTGGTGATTGCCAATATCTCGACAATTCCACACCACTGTGGTGCCTGGTTGTAACTAAGGGGCGGGCGAAAGTGTTGGTTGGATTGTCGGTGTAGCTGACTCAGTTTCTGTGCATGCCGCCTGTGTTCCAGTCTATCCGGTGTCACCCGTCCAGGTGCCGTGCGGTTGCCCTCTTGGGTCGGGGATGTCCGTGTCCTTTCCGGTTTAGTCATCCTTTTTCCGGTTTTTGGTTTCCAGATTTAGTCTGTGGTGTTGAAGAGCCAGGTTTTTCGTGATTTTCTGAATTTTAGGTGATCTTCAGTGTTTATTTCTTTTGGGATGTTCCAGGTTTTTGCAGCTAAGTGGTAGAAGGAGGTGCCTCCAAGTTTTTTGTTAAGGTATGGTTTGAGTTCCAAGCAGATTTCGTTGCTTGATCGGAGGGGTCTCGTTGGTTTGTAGACTGTTATTTTCTTTTGTAGGAATTCTGCTCCTTGTCCGCTGATTGCCCTTTGCGTTATGCACATTGTTTTGAAGGTGATGCAGTGTTTTACTGGGAGCCAGTGTAGTGTGTTTAGGGCTGGAGTGATGTGGTCTCTTCTGGATAGTTTGAGGCGTAGTCTTGCTGCTCCGTTGGATCCGTTGCAGTTTCTTCAGGAGGTATTCTGGTATTCCGAGGTAGAGGCTGTTTGCATAGTCGATTTTTGACATGATAGTGAGTGTTTTGTGCGTGAAGGAGAGGAAAGGTATAATTCTTCTTGCTGTGTGGAAGAAGAAAAAAGCATTTCTTCACTGTTGCATTTATTTGTGGTTCCAGGGTTAGGGTGTTGTCCATTAGGACTCCCAGATTTTTTACTACCTTCGATGGTGTTGGTGCGTTTCCCATTTCCGTAGGCCATGGGATGGTGGTTTCGTTCTCTTGGTCTTTTGATACGATCGTGATTTCTGCCTTTCCTGGGTTGATTTTCAGGTTGTTGGCATCCATCCAGTTGAAGACTTCTTTTAGACAGTCAGTTAGAGTCGAGTGGTCGGCATCGGTGTCTTTGATTTTGTAGATGATCTGAGTGTCATCTGCGTAGTTGTAACATGTAATGTAGTATTTTTTTAAAGATTCCGATGACCGGAGTCTGACTGATGTTGAAATATAGTGGAGATAGTGAGGATCCTTGAGGCACTTCACAGTCGTTAGCTCGTGGCGTGGATTTGAAAGGTTTTATCCATACGGTTTCCGTTCTGTCTGCTAGGAATGATTTGGTCCAACGTAGTGCTGTGTCTGTTATGCCTATGTCTTCTAGTCTTTTGGTCAGGGTGTCGTGCCTAACTGTGTCAAAGGCGGCGGAGAGGTCGAGCAGAATAAGGGCTGAGGTAGTGTTTGAGTCTGCGTTAGATTTGAGGTCGTCCCAGATGGATAGTAGTGCTGTTTCTGTTCCTCTCGCTGGTCGGAAACCGATTTGAGCTTGGTCCAGCAGATGGTGTTTTTCTACATGTTCTTGGGTTAGTTTATATACGTAAGTTTCTAGAGGTTTTGCTGGGTAGAGGATGTTAGAGATCGGCCTGTTGTTGGAAAGGTCATCTACGTCACCACTTGTGTTTTTCAGGAGTGGCTTGATGTATGCTGATTTGAAGATCTTCGGTACAGTGCCTGTTGATAGTGATAGATTTAGAAGGTTTCTGTAGTGTTCTGCTGGTGATCCTTGCGCGAGGAGTGATTTGTAGATGTCTGGGGGACAGGTGTTATGCTCACCTGGTATCCACAGGGACGCCACCCAGCCGGGTTACTCGCTGGTATGCTTCTCAGCTTTGCCCTGATGTGGTCTGCGGGGAAGCTTCTGCCTGAAAATACAGGAGGACTGTGTTCAAGACTGACCGACTAGGGTAAGTAAACTCCCTCGACCCCCGTATGATTTCAGTCCCTCTGGCGCCCTCTCCTCACCTTGTGGTAGAATTAGGCGTGCTCTACGACCTGCCTTCTTTGCAGGGGCGCGTTGTCTTTCATGGGCGAAATCGGTCCAGTTACTTCACTGACGCCGGCCCGTTTGATATTGTTCAGGTAGGTCTTATTGCTGTTCTTTAGTTTTGTTGCTATTCTGCATGCCTTTCTTTGTTTAAAATGTCTTTATTCTCCCTTGGGTATGGGGGGCTTCAGCGCGGCGAACTGGCTATGGTTAAGCCCCGCTGGTAAATGATGGCGCATTAAGAACGCTATGATGCGGTAAGTAAGCGCTATGCGCAGCGCTGCAAAGTTTTGCCTTTGCTAACCTGTCTTTTCCTTCCTTGTAGGTTGCGGTGTTATTCAGCGTGAGTGAAATGTCCGGAGTGGTGCCAGCCAAGAGGTGACCAGCCAGGTAAGCCTTTTGAGCAGTTTGTAATTTGTAAATGTCTCTACTGCTTTCTTTAATGTTGCCTCTATCTTCCTTTTTCATGTCATTCTGTCTGGGAGGCGTGCAGATTCGAGGAAGCTGTTCTCAGTAGCTGCGAGTGTTTAAAGATGAAGACTGCAGGTAAGATGCTGCTGCTAATGATGTTCCTATTGTCTCCTTGCAGGTTTTGCTTCTCCAAGGTTCGAGGGAATAGCTGGACACGGTGAGCGTCACGTTGCAAGCTGCAAAGTAACGCGAAGCGTGTTGTCTTGCTCGAGTGTGGTTTAAATAGCCCCAACAAAATAGTCCAGGTAAAGTAGTCGCTAGGCTACCACACCCAAAACTCTAGACCGCATAGCTTGGTTCTTAGGAACCAAGCTATGAGGATGCCGCCATGTTGGCTGACAATACAATAAAGTAGTTCCCAAGCACATTGTTTTTCATGGTGTATGTGCCTGGCGCCATAGGTGCCAGGACTGGCCCCATGAGGGCTTTTGAAGAGGATGCCAGGCTCTAGAGGCCCGAGTCCTGACTCCACCTGGCCAATGGGTTTCCCAGATGGGGTTTTGGGTGAGGGTCGTGACAACAGGGGTCCATGGGTGATCCCGCTTTCTTGCTTCGTTTAACCAGCATTGCGAATGCCTCTGCTGATATTTCAGGGAAGCTTTGGAGTTTGTGCTGTGGTTCCGTGTTAGGTTCGTTGGGTTGTGTGTTGTGGTTGGTTGGTCGCTTTTGTATGGTTTGTCAGATGTCATTGATTTTTTTTCTTGAAGTGGTCTGCCAGGTCTGCATAGTTTTTCTGAGGGGGTTGGGGTGTTATCGCAGCCTGGTGGGTTTCTCATTTCTTCAATGATGCTGAACATTTCTTTTTGTGTGTTGGTGGCATTGTTGATTCTGTCATCGTAATGTCTTCTCTTTGCCTTTTGCATTTTGAACTTCTTGTATGCGTGGATTTGTTTCTGGTACAGTGTTTTTTCCCCTGGGTTGTATTCTTTCCTCCATTCCAATTCCATCTTTTTGTTTTCCTTTTTCATGTCGTTTAATAGTGGGGTGAACCATTTTGCCATTGCTCTTTTTGGGGTGAACGGTTTTTCTGGGGCGATCTTATCTATTGTATCCGCGATCCATTTGTGCAGTATCTCTGCTTTCCCGTCTAGGTCCGCTAGCTCCAGTTCTGTAGTTGAGGGTTTCGTTAATTCCAGTTGTTCGAATAGGTTGCTTTCTTTGACGTGTTTCCAGTTTCTTTTGGTGGTGGTTGTGAGTTTCGGATGTTGGATGTAGGCTTGGGTAGGCAGAGTGATCACGAATGGGATGATGAGATGGTCGCTCCACAGTATTTGTATCGGAGGTGCCGTGGTGATGAGTTTTTCTTTGGCGAAAATTGCGTCTAGGGTGTGTCCTGCCGAGTGCGTTGCTCCTTTGACTAGTTGTCATCGTTTCATGGTGCTGAGTGGTTCAATTAGTGAGTTTTGGGAGTTGGCGTGGCTGTCTTCAAACCAGATATTGAAGTCCCCCAGGATGATTAGGTGTTCGTGGTTGATGGCTAAGTTGGTGATGGCTTCTATGAAGTTATCGACGGTGTGCAGTGAAAAAGTCGGAAGCATTATGTCGAAAGTTATAATGTCGAAAAAAAAGGCCAACATTTATTTTCTCAAATGTTTTCCTTTTTTATTTACATGTTTTTTTTGGGTTCCGCAAGAAAAAAAAGGGGGTAAAACAAAAACAAAAATTACAAAAAAGGGGGGTTTGGGGGGGAACAAATAATAGACATTTGGAAAAAAAAAGTCGACTTATTTTTTCGACATTATGACTTTCGACATAATGTTATTCTAAATGATCACTATAAACCGTTATCGACGAATGTTGCATCATATGTTGGCGGTCTGGATACCAGGATGAATTTGATGTTGGTTTTTGGGCTTGATGTTAGGTGTATTACCATGGTTTCGCAGTTGAGGATTTTGAGTGGTTCGTCAGTTTTTATTTTCAGGTGTTCTTTGAATGCTATAGCGATGCCTCCTCCTTTTTTGTTTTTTCTGTTTATTTGTAGGCATTTGAAGTCGGTCAGAAGGCAGCTTTGGAGTGTGATTTTGTAGTTGTCGTCCAGCCATGTTTCTGTGATGAATAGGATGTCAATGCTGTTGTCGTCGAGTAGGTCGAAGATCTCTGTTGAGTGTTTTGTCATGGATCTTGCGTTTATTAGATTGCAGTGAAGTTTGGAGGTGTTGTTTGGTTTGGGCTTCGTCGAGGTAGACTTCTGTTCAGTGTTGAGGTTTTCTTCCTGGTCGGTTGCTTGTTGGGCTGTGGGATTCAGGGTGTCGGCGTCTTCAAAGAGCTCTTCTAGGTTTTGTCTTGGGGTTTTTTGTGTGTTCATCGCATTCGTCTTCCGGGAGTTGTGGTTGTTGATTGGAAGTTCCTCTTGCTTTGGTGATGTAGGGGGTTATTGCGTCGGTCGTCTGTTTGTTGTTTGTGTTGGTCATCCTTCTTCTATTTGCTTGGGTTAGGTTGTTTGATGTTGCTGCTTCAAATGTGGGATTGGATTGCCGTGGTGGCCAGTTGTCTGCGAGGTATGGAGTCAGAGGGATTTTTCTCTTCTCTGAGTTGCCTCGGTTTGTGTTCTTGTCTGTGGGGATCCAGTCTATGGTTGTTGTTCTAAGTTGCTGTTCTGGAGTGTTTGTTCTTTCATCTCTTCGTCTTTTCCTTGGAATGGGTTGTTTGCGCGGCATTGTACGATTGAGAGTTGTTTAGTCTTTGTTTGGTTACGTCTAGTTTGTCCTGCTTTGGTCTGGTTGTCTTGTGGTGTAGTGGCGGGTGAGGGGGGTGTCTGCTATTAGTTTGGGCTCCATCTGTAGGTGGTATTCCAGCTGGAGTTGGCGACTCGTTCAGTCGCTGTCCTAGGGGGGGGGAGGTGGTGGTAAGGGTTATTAAGTTGGGTGTTATCAGTGGCTCTCTTTATTGTCCGTCTCCCTGAGCGCGGTTCACTGTGGTGAGCAGGCTGTGAGGGTTGGGAAGGGTACCTGCTGGTTGGAGGGTGGCTTGGACGGGCACAGCTTGGACTTTCGCCTTGTGATGCGAGCGGCCCTAGTCAGAGTGACCCCCCACCGTAATTCACTGGTGACTTAAGAGTTAGCTAAATTTGAGAGTGAGGTAGATTTGAGATACCTGTATAGTGGGAGAGAGGCCTATCAATGCAGTTTGGAGATCACCCAGTGTAATTTGGGCACAGAGGCCCTGCTAAGTTTGAGACACCTGTATAGTGGGAGAGAGGCCTATCAATGCACTTTGGAGAGCAGACAATGCAATTTGGGCACAGAGGCCCTGCTATCAATGCAGTTTGGAGAGCAGACAATGCAATTTGGGCACAGAGGCCCTGCTATCAATGCAGTTTGGGGATCACACAATGTAATTTGGGCACAGAGGCCCTGCTACCAATGCAGTTTGGGGATCACACAATGTAATTTGGGCACAGAGGCCCTGCTATCAATGCAATTTGGGGATCACACAATGCAATTTGGGCGCAGAGGCCCTGCTAAGTCTGAGACACCTGTATAGCGGGAGAGAGGCTGATCAATGCAGTTTGGGGATCACACAATGCAATTTGGGTGCAGAGGCCCTGCTAAGTTTGAGACACCTGTATAGTGGGAGAGAGGCCTATCAATGCAGTTTGGAGATCATCCAATGCAATTTGCGCACAGAGGCCCTGCTATCAATGCAGTTTGGAGATCACACAGTGCAATTTGTGCACAGAGGTCCTGCTAAGTTTGAGACACCTGTATAGTGGGAGAGAGAGAGGCCTATCAATGCAGTTTGGAGATCATACAATGCAATTTGGGCACAGACGCCCTGCTATTAATGCAGTTTGGGGATCACACAATGCAATTTGGGCACAGAGGCCCTGCTAACAATGCAGTTTGGGGGATCAGACAATGCAACTTGGACACAGATGCCCTGCTATCAATGCAGTTTGGGGATCACACAATGCAATTTGGAAGCAGAGGCCCTGCTAAGTCTGAGACACCTGTATAGTGGGAGAGAGGCCTATCAATGCAGTTTGGGGATCACACAATGCAATTTGGGCGCAGAGGCCCTGCTAAGTTTGAGACACCTGTATAGTGGGAGAGAGGCCTATCAATGCAGTTTGGAGATCAGACAATGTAATTTGGGCACAGAGGCCCTGCTATCAATGCAGTTCGGAGATCAGACAATGTTGTTCCTGTGCAGCTCTCACTGTTCCTGGGCCTCAGTCGTGGGGACAAGAGGGGGGACTTCTGGGGACTCCTGCACTGCAATGGGACGGTCACCGCTCGCAACTGGCAAGCTTCATACAATTGGCACTTCAGTGATTCAGCTCGCGACTACCGCAAATAGCAACACCACAGTTTCTGGCTGTCGAGATGGACTTTCCTTGCTTCTGGGGTCCCGCACTCTGTTGAGGGGGCTCGGTCAGTCCTGCTTCCTGGGAGTCCGGAGGATCTTCTTGGAGCTCTTGGCCAACTTAAAAGAAACGCACATAATCTTGTGTTGCTATCCCTGGCATTTCGGTTTCCAGCAGAAACTCTGTGGAAATGCTACCAGCTCCGAGAGAATGTCCAGGTGGCTTGCTTTGAAGTTGATTGGTCCCACCAACTCAATGGGAGAAGTCATCCTTGCAGGGGTTTCTCTATTTATACGAATTTGGAGTTTCAGCATAGCACAGCAGCAGAGCATCACCGGGCAAACCAACGGTCCAGGAGTTGCAGCAGGCGTCTTCTTCAAGTTCTTCTTCGGTTCCTTCGTCCAGTGGTCGACTCTTCCTTCCAAGCCAAAAGCCTTGCCTTTTATTCAGTTCTCTCCCATTCATTCCAGCATAGCTGTCAGTCACCCAGCAGGCTGGCTGTCCTTGACAGACAGCCAGCCGGCCAATCACTATAGAGTGCATTTGGGTCTCCTAGGAGACTAAGCACAGGGAGTTTCAGGCACCTCCCTCACTTCCTGCCCACCCCAGACACTCGGGCACCAGAGGCGGTCTTCACTCCTGAAGCCCGCCACCTCCCTCACTTCTGCCCCCACCAGACACCTTGGAGCCAGAGGCTGGCTTCTCTCGTGAATCCCGCCAAAGGCAAAGCGAACAAAGGGACCAAACCTGATTTGCCGCGCAGAGTAAATCTCAAAAAGGACCTTTCCACAAAGAAATGGCGAAAAAAGACGACCGGGGCCATTTTGACAAAAATGGCTCCCTTGTGTGCTTTTCTGCAGCTGCGAACGCAGCCTGCAGTAAATGTACACCACAGTAGTTAAAAGTAAACCTCTGCCACCAGCCATTAAGTGAGGAAAGGGGAACATAAAATTGTTACATGAGAATCTAGACCAAGGGGATACTAAGTAATCCCTCCCGCATCCTATTGTAAGATAGTGTGTGCTGGGTCTAGAAAGTTATAAATGGAAGTAAAGTCAATTTCACTTTACTGCTCTGGGAAACAGCAGTTTATCCCAGAGAAGGTATTTAAACCTTGGGGAAGTCTGGAAGACTTCCCTGTGTCACTGCATTGAAGGTGCTATGTGACACAATGTAAAAGATGATGCCTATGGAGTTTGTCAGACTCCACAACCAAAAGAAACAGAGTTCAAAAATCACATTAAAATACATGAGAGAGTAGGGGAAAAGGGGTCTCGCTCTCTCCAGGTAAATAAATCAAGTCCTCAAAATCCAGCAAAGTTGCTGGGGGTCTCTAAGGTGGAGGGAATTAGCACATTTCTGAGAATTCTCCCTAACAGGTGGCTGTCCTAGAAGGCCAGCCAGTCAGGACTGGGTGTATTCAGGCACTCATAGACACAAAGGACAGGGGTGTTTCGGGAACCACCCTCATTTCCTGCCCTTCCAGACACACTGGAGTCAGAAGCAGGTTTCAGCACTGAAGCCCGCCAAAGGCAAAACGAACAAAGGGACCAAAACTAGCTTGGCGGGCAGAGTAAAACCCAAGAAAGACCTCACAGAAAATGGCATAAAAAAAGACGACCGGGACCATTTTTACACAATGATCACCCATGGGTGCTATACTGCAGCTGAGGAGTCAGCCTGCGGTAGAAAAGCACAGTGGTAGGAAAATTAAACCATTGCCACCAGCCATTTAAAGCAGTGAGGGGAACATAAAACATTTTACATGAGTAGGTAAGAACATGGGCTACTAAGTAACCCCCAGCACTCGAAATAAAATGGTGTGTGCTGGACCTACAAAGAGAAAAGGTAAGTAAAGTCAATTTCACTTTACTATTCTTGAGAACAGTAGTTCACACAAGAAAAGGTATTTGAACCTTGTGAGAAATCGAAAGGACTTCTGTGACACTGCACTGAAGGTGCCTTGTGTTGCCATACAAAAAGTAGATGCCTATGGAGTTTGTCAGACTCCAAAAACAAAGGAAACGCATAATTCAAATCAGGTCAAAATACATGAGAGAGTGAGGAAAAGGGCTCACTCACTCCAGGGTTAAAATTAAAAGGTAGAAGAAAAAAGAGCCCTCCTGTCGCGCTTCTCAAATTAGGATATATGTTGGCACAAGTAGTAGGTTTTGCAGGAAGTAATTTATTTGTACATTTCAAGTCTCAAAGTATGAACACGTATGTGACAAACAGGTCTTGAATAGGGAAGAAAAAGAAAAAGTGGACAGTTGAACACAAATGAAAAAATAGTCTTATTAAGATTTGAGTCTTATCAGGATTAAGTATTTTGTCCATGCAGGAATGTATTGTCCTTAGTTAGATTGCACTAAGCCAATGATGGATTCCTGATTGATTTGTATTCACTTGTACTGCGATGAAAGTCCAATCAATTTCCAGATTTTGATGTCCTTAGTTGTTTGCACTAGGCATTGAAAATATGGTACAAGTTACAAAAAAGAAAGGTTGCAGATTGGTTGAGGCTTGAGATAACCTTAGTTACTTTCACTAGGTTAGAATGAAGGTTGTGGATTAGCTGAGACTTGGAATATGCTTAGTTGCTGTCACTAAGTCAGGATTGCAGAAATGGATTCATAAATTTGGCTGTGGCCTGAATGGTTGATTGATCTTGATTTCCGGTATGAGTACCATTAGTTTTCTTAAGTTGAAATATTGCTGTTGAAAGAAGGGTCCTGTGTTGGACTCAGTGTGAAAGGTATAGAGCAGAACTAAATGATCAACACGTGTTTCCCCGTTGTGTAATTACGGCGGTTCTTCAGGAGGATTGTTGGATGAGTTAGTACTCCTAAGAGGAAGAAGGAAGAAGTGGAGGTCAAATGAGGGGGAGCATTAAGTCTAGTGCTTCATACAAACAATGTAACCCAATGCGATGACAAGTGTATAACATTAGGTACTTACATGTTTGTGGAATAGATGTAGTCAATATGGTGAATTATGTTTGATCAAAAGTAGTCTGTCATGGTCTTTAGCTCAAAATGTGGTCTGTAAAAAACATAAGTGTTTAAGGATCCTTGTTTATAGAAAAAAAAATGTATATATCAAAATGCTAACAGTCCTAAGTGCAGAGCTGGACATATATGTTTGTTTTGTACATAGAATTTATAGACCAGTTGCTTGTAAAGAAGCATTATAATGCTTGAAAAGAAATGGCAGAGAATGGTTGGACTTAAATCAAAGGAGAAGATGAGTTCTTACCGCTATGTCAGAGTGAATGTCCTTCCCGTTCCGATATCTGCTGCCCTACTGAAGAGGTGCAGTGTTTTTATGGTAGAAATTTTGCTGTAAAAAGCATGCGCGACGACGCCATGTGCACGTGCGCTAACGCGCGATGACTTCACGTGCACGTCCACGTGATGACGTCACCGCGCGCATGCACCTCCGCACTGTTGTGGTCTTACAAATGAATAGAATGTTATGTTGCTAGACGTATGTATATTTGAATAAATTAGTGGATGTGGATGGCACATCCACGGATTTTCCAACTATTAGGTAAGTTTGAGCTAAAGGGATGAGTCA
This sequence comes from Ambystoma mexicanum, assembly GCF_040938575.1. Classification (NCBI taxonomy): domain Eukaryota; kingdom Metazoa; phylum Chordata; class Amphibia; order Caudata; family Ambystomatidae; genus Ambystoma; species Ambystoma mexicanum. Next base: position 397,940,228 of record NC_090933.1, read on the forward strand.
GTTGAATTTGAGGCACACAAGATGTACGACCTGGTGATGGCTGTGATAGCTGTGAATATACTTAAAGATAAATGATGGCAAAAGGTATAAACAAGGAGTCCAAAAGAAAAGGGGAGAAAATTGTATTGGAATCACGGTGGATGTAATGATAGGACGCTGATAAATTGTGATTAATAACTGAAGGCACGAGACATGCTCGATATGAGTGAGCTTGGACTGTTACATAAAATTCCATGTGGGATAAGATAGGGTTGACTTCGAAGGTGATTCATAGCATCTTAGCTTTGCTACATATATGAAAAAAGGTCATGTGTTTGAAGGAGAGCATAGGTGAAACGGAGCGGGTAATGGGGAACAAGTTGAATAGGTATGAATGGAGTGTGACATGCTCCTGATATTGTTTAAGTGGGTCTACAGAAAGTGACATAGTTCCTGGTCGCTGTTTAAACCAGTGTTGCAGGTGTCCATCAAACAAATCCAGCGGGTTTCTTGTTGTCTAAGTTTTTGTTCCAAATTGCCTCCGCGGGGGGTAGGTTTCATTGTAACAATTCCAAAGAATTTGATTTGGCTGATCTGGGTTGGTTGATGTGTTTGTAGAAAATGGGTGGCCAGTGGAGATCTTAAATCCTGATTGATGATTGCTCGAATATGTTCGCTAATCCTGATTTTAAGTTTTCTGATCGTGCTTCCAATGTATTGTTTGTTGCACAGGCACTTGATGATGTATATAAAAAATGTGCTGTTACAGTTGATGAATTGTTTGATGGTATAGACGGTGCCATTGGGTTTGGTGATAATTGTTCTTGCGTTGTCTGAATATTTGCAGATTGAGCATTGCCCGCATTTGTAATTTCCTTGTAGTGGTTTTTGTAGCCACATAGTCGGTGGATTGGGGTTTTGGGTCGTAGTGTTGATTTCAAAGTGTGAAGGACTAAGTTCGTCCTTGAGATTTTTGGCTTTCTAGAATGTGATGGTGGGTTTGGCTTCCAATAAGGTCGTGAGATCAGGATCTGATTTTAGAATGTTCCAATATTTAGTGAGAATTTTCCGAATGATTGAATTCTTAGCACTGAAGTTTGTAATGAAGCTGATTTTCCTGTTGATGTCAGTAGTGGGGTCGGTTTTAGGTTTAACTTGTAGCAGTGATTGCCTTGTCCTTGATAAAGATTTCTTGTAACTGTTTTTGACAAGTTTGGTTGGGTATCCTCTCATGATGAATTTCTCTGCTGTTGTTTTGGCTTTGATGGTAAAGTCATCTTTTGTGCGGTTTCTTTTTACCCTCAAGATTTCACCAAATGGTATGTTTCTGATGATGTGTTTGGGATGGCTGCTGGTTGCATGCAAAATACTGTTGACAGCTGTGGGTTTGGTGTAAAGTGTTGTGCAGATGGTGTCGTTATCTATATAGAAGGTGATGTCCAAAAAGCTGATGGTGGTTTGACTGTATTCCATAGTTAATTTGAGATTGTAAGTGTTATGATTGAGATGGTTGAAGTAGTCCTGAAGGGCTGGTATTGTTCCTTTCCAAATTATGAAGATGTCATCAATGTATCTGGCCCAAAAGATGATATTGTTGAGTTGAGTAAATGATGGATGTTGCCATGCGAATTCTATTTCAAAGTGTCCCATGTAAAGATTTGCATATGATGGGTCATACTTTGCACCCATGGCGGTTCCTTGAGACTGCCGGTACAGGGTTTTGTTGAAGACAAACAAGTTGTTCTCTAATGTGAATTGTAGCATTTCCAAAATCATGTTGTTGTGATCGTTGAAGGAGATGGAGCGGGTTTTCAGGAAGTACTCAGTGGTTTTCAGTCCTTTGTCATGTAAGATGCTTGTATACAATGAAGTAACGTCCATGGTTACCATTCAGTAGTCTTTATTCCAAGGTATGTTGTCTGTGAGTTGAATGATGTGAGTGGTATCTCTAATGTAAGATGCCAGTGAGTTCGCCAGGGGTTGCAGTTGGTGGTCTATATACTCTGAAATATGTTCAGTGATGGATCCAATGCCATTTATGATAGGCCTGCTTGGTGGTAATTTGGTAAATTTCTTGTGGATTTTTGGTAGAAAATAGATCGTCGGTGGGATGGGATGTAATCATGTATTTGTATTCTTCTTCTGTTAGTAGTTCAAGGTCTTTCCAGTGACTGCTCAGAATTTCCATTGTTCCCCTATCTTGGAGAATGGCGAAAGCTCAAATTGAAAGAATTCATTGCGAATATGGAAGCTAAGAAACGCTCCACTTAGATCATTGTTGAACCATCGGACTTGTCTGTCAAACATGTTGAATATACAGTGGATCTAATTAACATCACAGAAGACGACGATCAGTACACAGTAGACAAGTTCATGGAAGAACAAAACATTGCTTCAGGACTAGCAATTCAGACCGAACTCAAGGATAAATCAAAGTTCACACCGAATTTACCTCCAGAAAACGTTATTGACACCTTCTGTAAAGTAGTTCAAAATGAACTCGGAGACATTTATATCAGCAAAAACTCCAACCACAATGGCAAACTAACAAAACGGAACAACATTTCAATCTCCCAAATTCGAGCACTTAAGGATCTCAAAAATAATCAAGACATTACCGTTAAAGCTTCAGACAAAGGGGGAAACATAGTACTACTGAAAACAGAAGACTATATACAAATGGCCCTAACGCACCTCAAAGACCGCAACTGCTATGAAATAATTGAAGAGAATCCATTCTCCAAGATAGGGGAACAATGGAAAATTCTGAGCAGTCACTGGAAAGACCTTGAATTGTTTGGGGTAAGCCTGCTCGCTTAATGAGCCACTGAAATGTGGTATACCGCAGGGCACTTTTATGTCCTCCTCCCTCTTTAATGTTTACTGCCGCCCTCTTTGCGATCTCTTGGACAGGCTGGGCATGCGTTTTATTAATTACGCCGCAAACACACAGCTTGTCTTTGAGCTGGGCGGTGGGTACACAGTGGACGTTGAGAGGATTACTAAAGTTTACGCTACAATAGAAAACTGGATGGCTAACAATGGGATGTGCTTGAACACTACTAGAACTGAGCGTATGCTTTTTGGCTGGTCCCAGGCCAGAGCGAAACTTGAGTCAGTATGTTGCGTTCACTATTAAAAAACACCTTATTAAGGAAGTTGGCAAGGTCAAGACACTGTGTGTCACTTTTGAAGAGTCATTGAGCTCGGATGCCCACATTCAAAATGTCGCAAATAAAGCCCAATACCATCTTCGGCTCTTGAGACTAATCAAACCTTACGTCCCACAGGCTAATTGTGCTATACTTTTCCATGCATTAATAATGCCAAGGATTGACTATTGCAAGGCCTTGATGACTGCGGTCAGTAAAAACAGTTTGAAGCGATTGTAGGTACTACAAAACGACGGGGTACGTATCGTCAAAAACGTACCTAGTTGTGAACTCATCTCTTCCCACAGAAGGAGCCTGCATTGGCTCCCAGTTGAAGCACGAATCCACTTCAAGACTATGACAATAGTTCACAAATACCTATATGGCCACGCCCTTATTTAGCTGAAAGACTGCATTCCTGCTTATCATCAGGTGAGGACCACTAGATCAAGCGATGTTATCTGCGTGTCTGTTCTTAGGAGAAAACAGGCCCAAGGCACGGGCAGGTCCTTTGCCATCCAGGCTACCACTTTATGGAACAAACCTCTGAACGTTTTGCATGCTGAAAACATTTGTTTAGCTTTCGAAAAAAGCTGACAACCATTGTCTTCGAGTAACTAGTGTTGGCTAACCACTGTCTCTTTCCCCTTCTCTAATCTTTCGCACCTGTCTTGTTTCTCTTCTCTGCGCCCTGATGCCTGCAGGCTCTGGCACATTACAAATAAATAAATAAAAAATATATTGCATCATTAGGTTTTACCTGCTTAGAATAGCCGTGTGCCATTCTTAAAAGGTGTTCTGTAGGTGTAGCTGACCTTGGGCTGCCTGGTGCAATCCTAAATTATTGTAAAGAGTTATTGCTTATCTTAGACTGTGTTCCACTGAGCTGAAAATCAACTGTAATTATTTATTACACCAAAAAGGTCTTACTCAGCTAGAATTACTGTGTTTTTTCCTCAAAGTAGTCATATGTATATACTCTTCCTGGAATCTGTGTTCCACTATTCAGAAAAGTATCCTGGTAACAGGGTTGGTTGATTATGTGATTTATTTGTTGAATGTCACTGCATATTTGACAGGGTCTACTACCCTTGATCTACTGTAAAGTAATCAGAAAGTAACTATGGGTTTTACTTCCCATGAATAAGTGTGGCCTATACTAAATGTGTATGAAAAGCTCTGACTTCCCTAGAATTACTGTTCGGTATTCTGAAGAAGGTTTTATGCTTTGGTCTGTGTACCTTCAAGCATTGTGGTGTGTTTTTTAATAGTTTGCAACTGACCAGTACTTAACATAAGACTTAACTTGGCCTATTTGTATTTATAATAATCCTTTCTTTTTTTATACTTCTGGTTGTCAGTGTTTCTATTGAATCCCTTGTATACTAAAGGTTCTATTTACTTTCCTACAGTCGTCTCGCCCTCCTAGGATAAGCCTGGCTGCTCTGTCTACTCTCCCATATACTCGGGTGGTACAGCATTATACTAAGAGTGGAGTCTTGTACTATCTCAGTTGAATGATTTTACTAAGCCCTTCGTTGAACTTCAGATAAACTGTCCCAACACTGCAACATGAAGACCGATGCAAAGTGGTTAATAGACCTAGTCATAGAAGAAATGTAAGCATGCCATAAATTCAGAGACCCTCGGTCAGTCGGGCTGGCCTGCTTGGAGGCTGCCATTGGCTGGATCGCCCTATCAGTTCAGCCCACCTGAGCCAGCCTGCAAGCCAATGGCATAAACTGCTTGGAGAGCAGAATTGTTACTTCTGTGTCCTCTTTTTGGTTACAGTCTGGCTGCCATTTGAGGACAACTTCCTTGTTTCCACATGGGGTTTCAGACGCCCCCTTTATTTCTAGCACCAGCCATAGATGCTCACATCTGCTTGGAGTAGGTAGCTAAGGCCAAGCAATGATGGTTTAAGTGAACATAATTGAAAGTGGCCATGATGTAGGGCCTAACAAAAGCTAGCCATGATGTAGGGCCTGATGAAAACGGGGAATTATGTGCAAAGTGGCCATTGTGCAAATTAGCCGTGTGTGCCAAGTGGGTATATTGCAAATCTGCCGAATGTGGCAATTGTGCAAAATGGAAATTGGAATTGATGCTATGTGGATAAGTGGCAATTTGATAACTGGCATAATGTAAACCAGTTATAATAATCTTTGTGTGTTCTGCAGGAAACCAACAATATTCAACATAAAATATGGCTTGCTGGTATGCTAGATATATTGAGCAATAAAAAGTGTATGTAAGAATAGCAAGCACAAAATATTCTCTTCATTTGACGCCTTTTTGTTTTAAACCAACCAATGATTTGGAGATTATCCATGCAGTGTCTAATGTCTTAGACTCTTGTTCACGTGTCCCTTGACTGTGCCAAGCACACGCTAACTGCGTAACCGCAGTTAAGCCACAAATTAAATACCATGAATTTCTGCGCTGACAATTCCATTTTTGCATAGGAGATTATGGGCCTCATTACACGGAAGGCGGTAATGGTTTACGGCCACCGTTAATGGTAACGGTGACCGTTAACCATTACCGCCTTACTACGAGGTCCCTTAGCGGGTTGGTGCTTTAACGCCTGCTTTTTGCAGGCGTTAAAAACCACCCGCTAAGGGACCTCGGAGCTAATTACGGCACCGCAAAATTGCGGTGCCGTAATTAGCGCCTTCCCCATTCCCATAGAGTCCTATGGGGTAGAAATGGGAATGGGGAAGGGCAATGGCGGAAGGGGGATTTACCGCCCCACCAACCTTGGAATGGGGCGGTAAATCCCCTTTCCGCCAAGGCGGTGCAGGTATTTTACCGGCATGAGCCATGGCGCTAATAGCGCCATGGCTCACCGCCTTCCGTGTAATGAGGCCCTATGTATTTTGTTTCTGAAAGGAATATTTGGCTGATTGTTTTAATCGATGTTAACTTTAGTTTATGTGGTTACTGATGTCTATGGTGTAACTTTATGGATTTGTATGCATTATAGGAATAAAGCATAATAAATCAAAACAATTGGTGTCGTTTAGTGTGTCATTACGTCTGAGTTTGTGGTAGTAATTTCAATCTGTATTGAAATGCTGGGTCATGAAAAAAGACTGCACTGCACGCTGTCATGCTATTATGGATGCTGTAGTTTGTATTTAATTAAACACAAGATTTTCTTTCCCAGAGTGCACCTCATACAGCCCAGCCAAAGCAGTAGCTGTTATTAATTTAAGTGGAACCCAGGACTTATCACTGCCACGAAACAAAGGCATTGTGAAGCCGCTTGCACTGCCTGGCCAGCTCATGGGGAAGGCATTTGCCTCAGGTTGGTTTAATTTTTGTGCTGTAATAAAAACGAATTGTTAAAAATGTTGTGTGCTACCACAGACGTTTTTCAATTAACAGGTATTCCCATTACCCAATGTAATGGTGGTGCATTAGTCCAACTCATAAACATGAAAGGATGAGTCGGCCCCACTGGGTTTTGAACCCATGATGTGCAGGTTGAACAACACTCTGAAGCAAATGCTTAGGTCACTGAGACATCTGGCCAGCGATACAGTGGAAGTAGTATGGAAGATGTAAATGTTCCTCAGGCTACCATCACCATGCCCCTGAAAGCATCATCGTATACCAGCAACCTCAATTTAAAGATTGATAAATGGATGTCATCTATTTTAGTATTTTGGAAAGCATTGTTCATTTCTTCAAAATGCTTGTAAATCGGATACAGTGTCGTGTGCATCTGTCTGGCTGCCAGCACGGTCTTCAGTGAAATCAAGGTATACCTTCGCAAACAATGGGAATTGTGCACTGAAATTTGAGTATTTTCATTGGGGGATTCGGTTCCACAACAAGAGCGCAGTAGTAGCCGGGTAGGTGATATGCTAAGCACCACTGTGCTCTTTTCTTTGTATAGCCCAATGTCTGGGCTTTCTTCATGCAAGTTAAACTGTGAGAATTGTAGGTTTAATTAACCATTAATACTCTAATTAAGGAAACTATAATATTTCTGCAACCTGATGCGCTGAAGAAACTAAACCCATAGGCTTTATAAATTCATGTTTTATGCTGATATTTGTCATTCTGAATTGGAGTGTTCATTTTTTGTACCTCTATAGTTTTGTGAATAAAGTTTGCCATTAAAAGTGTAAAGGGAAGGGAGTCCTTGTTGCGTTCCTTTTTGATCCCTTATGATTTTGGGTGCAGTTATATGTATTTAGTCATTTTTACTATCTTGATGTCCTGCTGCGACGGTGGTTTCTGGTGTGCTTTTGACCAGCTTTCTTAGACCTACCAAGGGGCAATGTGTAAGGCAGACATTGCACTTTATAAATACTGCATAACAGGACATACTACTGCAGAAGAGGAGACATTGGAACATATGTACATTTCAGTGGACGAAAAATTAGAATATGATGTATCCAAGGATTCGTCTTAAGTGAAAATTTTATTTGGGGCACAAGAAATACATCTGTATTGCACCTGCCAAACTCTTTGTGCCATGTACTCCCCTTTTTTGTTACGTGTCAGTCTTTCAGACCCATTCCTGATACTGCACTACCAATTTGCATTAAATACCAGCACGCTCAGAACTTGACTGCACCGCTGCCCCTTTTTCTGTTCAAAGTAATTTTAATAGATCTGCCGCTTTCATTTTGCCACCACAAGTTCGCATAAATGGCAGATGTGTACTTTACAATTACCACGTAAAATATAGCATAATACAAAGGTGAAGAACGTGTCACCCTGAACTGTTAACTTGTAGGTTTGCAACTGAAATACTTGGATGGGTTGGATTTTGTTTCAGGTTCCACCTTTTAATGTAAATGGTATTTATGTATCTAAACAACATTGTTAAAATTCAATACAATATTTTATATCAAAAACCGTGTCACTTCTCCGCTGTGCATGTGGATAATTGAAGTTTGTTTCATGTGCAGAAGTTGAATTACATTGGTCTCTCAATTTCTGTGCACCAATCTGTACCATCTTTTGTGTATTCAATTTTTAACGAAATGCTGTCCTGCTCTTTTGTTAATTTCAGTAAAATGTTTTGCAGGTTCTCCCTAACTGGGGGCTCTAAACGTCTGACGTGCTTACATGTTTGGAATAATCTGTTTATGCCTGCTGTAGCCAATCACATCAAATTTGAGAAGATTTCAACAATTGTAATCGATATCACTGTATTTTTGGAGACTACTCAATGTTCAATGCACTGCTCTCAAGGCCTTTTGAATACTGAGGGCAATGGATTGGCCAGTCACCCTAATATAGGCTTTGCCTTGTATTTGCATTTAGGGTCACTCTCGTTACGTGCCCCGGACATTGTGAATGGCAATAATAACGGTGGTCGGAATACTGTGCTGTCCAGACACGTGCCTCATTCGACATCGCCCAGCCAAGGCTGCATTGCTGTAGATCAAGGTGAGTAGGTTGCTTTGCCATTTGTTTTCTCTGTGAATTCCAAGCACTTCTTTTCCTTCCTGCTGCTGGCTTGATCCTTGACTGCAAATCATTGGGGAAAGGGCTTTTGTAGGGGCTGTGGTAGTTTAGAATGTTTCTCTCCATTTGCGCTCTTCAAAAATGGCTTATTCCCTATTTTTGTTTTATTATATACCTAAAATTACCATTCCTGACATGACCAACACACTATTTACACTCCGTCCCTCTCAGTGCCCAGAAAACACAGTTCCACCCAACCTAATTCTTGACCACAAAGATATTTCTGATCCTTTTCTTGTCCGGCTTATAAATTCCTCATTCTCTAGCAGCCACGTTCTGTAATCCGTCAGTCACCATTTCACCACGGGCAAAAAATCCCGACCTTGATCCCAAAGATCCAATCAACTTAAGGTCCATTACGAAATGCAACTTAAAAAAAAAAATATTGACAAAAAGTGCCACCATTCAATTCCAGTCTTTTGTAGAATCATCTAACATCCTACGTGCTAGACAATCTGGCTTTCAACCTCATCATAGTACTGAAATCACCCTTTTAGATCTTCAGAATCACATGTTGAATATTACAGATGAGGGCAACACTGGAATGCTCATATTGTTAGATCTGTCGGCAGTGTTTAATCTTCTGGCTCATGACCGCCTCATCACCCTGAAATACATGGACTATGTAGCCCGAACACCACCAAGTGGGTGGAGTCCTTCCTATCTCACTGTACATCCAGAGTTTGTTGGGGTGGTGCCACTTCCCCACCAGCCTCGATCAACTGTGGTTTTCCACAAGAGGCGTGTATACCTCCTCTGCTCTTCAACCTGTACGGGCCCCTCTGTGACCTCCTGGATGAGCTGAAGGAGTATTTTACTAACTATGCTGATACTCTGCTAGTTCTCAAGCTTTTGGGGGTCTATGATCTTGACACCATCGGCATAAAATCCATCTATAGCCACATTGAATCCTGGATGAATTCCAACTGGATGTGCCTCAACGGGAACAAGACTGAGTTGATATTTGGCTCCACTCATGCCAGACTTAAACTCGACCCCCGATACCAGTCTTTCTCCATCCATGACTGTTGTATCCCAGTTTCCAAGATAGTTAAAACCTTTGGCTTTCACCTTGATTTCCTCCTCAGCTCTGAAACCCACGTCAACAAGACAGTAAAAAGATGCTCTTCCCATCTAAGGGTTCTGAGGAATCTCAGCCCTTTTTTATTGGAGTCCAACTCCTCAGCGGTGGCGCAGGAAACTATTCTGTCTAGATTGGACTATGGTAACGCCCTCCTGATCGGTGCTTGCAAAAAAACATACAGGATCTGCAAGTTATACAGAGCAACGCTGTTCCCATAATTACAGGGAAGTACAGGAGAGAGCACATCAACCGTAGTCGGCAGGACTTCCACTTGTTCCCTATTACTGCTCGTCTACATTTTAAAGCAACAATGCTTGTACATAAATCTTTATACGGCACCTCTCCAACCTATATTAAAAATGTGGTCAATCCCTACGAGCCCCCAAGAAAGCTACAGTCTTCTGCATTAGCACTGGTTAAAAACCCAAATTTTAGGCTTGCCATCAGCCTTGGAAGATCTTACGCCGTTCTTGCTGCAAAAATATGTAACTCTTCCATTAGACCTGAGACTATTCAAGGAACACCAGTCTTTCCACAGACAACTAAAAACCTGACTCTTCCACTGAGATTTCCGCTCTTCCATTTTCTGCTCTAAATTCAGCTTGTCCCGTCTTTTCATTGTCTGTTTTTGTGCCCTATAAATGATTAAATAAAATAAATAATAAAATGATTTAAATGATTTCAGATGTGTGATATGGGTAGTTTTGTGTATATGAGGCATTGCAATACAACTAGGCCTCCAGTAGAAGGCAATGCCTGAGTTCTACAGAAAATATTATTTGTTAATAAATACCTTCTTTCTGCAAGAGTTGAGAGCTGTTCCACCAATGAGATCCAACAATTTGTGGGTAAATGTCCAAAGATTGCCACCAGCTTCTGTTGAGTCTGTTTCTTTCTGAGAGTGCCAGAAGTGGTGGCAATTAAAGTCAAGCCCACACATTGCTCAATAGTGTCAGGTGTGATAAATGTATTAGTGATTATAATGCACACATTACCACTGTAGAGGTCTTAAATCGTGGAGCCTTGTCCGTGTAGAGGTGAGTGGTGAGCCGCTCCGGATGGCAGCCAGACTGTGATCTGTGTTAGGTTTAAAGGGTTTTTGTACCGCACTCCGATGCCACTTGCGTGGTCTCCATGCGCTCTGGCGGATCTGTAAGGAGGGGAGGGTGGGTGGTTAATAGGAGGAGCTGGGAAAAGAGCAAAAGAGCAGTGATGTGCTGTTGTGCAGGATTGTGTGGTTTATTTTGTTGTTGAGGTGTTGTGAAGTACATGTGGATTGTGGTGTTGTAGAGGTTTGATTGTGTTGAGTACAGAGTGTGAGAGTTGTAGGCACACCTCCCCTCGTCCCCTGAGAATCCAGCCAAGGGCATCAATTTTCCTACCCCCAATTTACATCCGAATGAGTCACCTCCCACCCCTGAAATCCATCTAAGTGCATCACATTTTCTACACCTGAAGTACATCCAAGTGCGTGGTGAAATGGAAAACGGGCCAAGGACAATGGGAAATTGGAAGAGAGGGAAAACACTGGGAGACAAACACACAGACTTAACTCACATCATGTAGGGAAATAAAAGCATACAGGTAACAGTGAGCATTGTGATGTATGTATACATTTTGGTGTTTTGACCAGAACAAAATGTAATTGAGACAAGAGATGAGTGCTTCAGTTACTGGCCAGCAGAATCTCTATAGAGGCAATTACTAGTGTGATGGTGTGCAATATTATGTTTAGCCCGGTTTTGTATTTGTGATGGCCTTGGCATGTGCTCAAGAGTACCTAGGAGTTGGGCGGTGCAAGTGAAAAGATAACCATATTGGATTCACTCCTGCTGCTAGCTGCAGGGAGTTTTGTTAATGCCAGGCCTGCAGCAGGTGTCAGGGTCAGGAATTGTGCCGGGCGGGGGTTGTTGGACACATTTTCTCAAGTCCAATTGTAACTTTACAAGACATATCCCTAGGTTTTAGGGCCCCAACTTCTAATATAGGCCTGTACTACCCAAGGTTGGTAGAGTGGCGGAGCATACAGGCTTATCTGAGGAGGAATGTGAGCTGTAAATTAGTACAAAGAAATCAGAACATGCATAAATCCAAAGAAACACTTAAACACTTGCATTTATATCAAAAATAGAGATTTATTGTATATATACACAAGGCTGTTAAAAACGAAAGGAATATTGTATCAACCAGCAAAATCCAACGTACACTTGGAGAGTAATAGGGGGAAAAAAAGCAGGTGAGTACATGTTTTAAAAAATTATTCTGTATTTATTTCAGCGCACAAAGCCCTGAGGCATCTAGGCGCTAGTTACAGTACGTGCTTCTTACACATTTTAAGTCCAAGAACATGCAATAGGATTACAGCGTATTGTTCGTGGTGAAAGCCCCAAACTGACATGCCTCCTCATGTTACAGTGGGCTACATCAGGCATGCAGACATTATAGGATAAAATAGGTGGCAGTATACAGTCTGGCAGAGCCTCACCTCATGTTACGGGGGGCTACATCAGGTATGCAGACATAGGACAAAATAGGTGGCAGTATACAGTCTGGCAGAGCCTCACCTCATGTTATGGGGTAATTCCCTTCACCTTGGAGACCCCCAGCAACTTTGCTGGATTTTGAGGACTTCATTTTTAACCTGGAAAGAGTGAGAGCCTTTTTTCCCACTCTCATGTGTTTTGATGTGTGTTTTACATTTGTGTTCTCTGATTATGGAGTTTTAGAAAACTCCATAAGGCAGTGACACAGGGATGTCTTTTAGACTTCCCATATGTTTAAATAACTTCTCTAGGATAAACTACTGTTTACCATAGAATGTAAAGTGAAATTGACTTTACTAGTCTTTTCCAAATTCATAGACCCAGCGCACTCCATCTTACAATGGAGTGCTTGAGTGGTTACATAGTATCCCCTGTGTCTAAACACTCATGTAGCAGTCAAATGCTACCCTTTCCTATTGAAAAGGCTGGTGGCAGTGGTTTTTACAACGAACTACCATGATTTTTCCCGACCTTGAACACTGGTAGCTAAAAATCACAGGAGCCATGTTTTTCAAGATGACGCCTTAAGCCCCTTTGTTTAAACGGGTCCCGGTCTTCTTTTGTCGCCATTTCTTTTTGGAAAGGTCCTTCTAGTGTTTGTCTCTGCGCGCCAAACCACGTTTGGTCCCTTTGTTCGTGTGCCTTTGGCAGGCTTCAGGACTGAAATCCGCCCTTCACGTCTGAGTGTCTGGGGTGGGCAGGAAGTGAGGGAGGTGCCCGAAACTCCCTGTGCTTTTTCTCCTAGGAGACCCAAATGCACTCTGCCATGATTTGATTGGCTGGCCTGCTGGGTGAGTGACAGCTAGGCTGGAATGAAAGGGAGAAAACTATTTAAAAGGCGAGTCTCCAGGACTGGAAGGCAGAGTCGACCACTGGAATGAAAGAACCGAAGGCGAGCTGGAAGAGGACGGCTGCTGCGTTCACTGGACCGTTGGTTTGCCCGGTGATTGGGATTGGTTTAACTGGGTTTTCACCATAATAGGGTGGCTGCCCAAAATCCTCATATCAGGGCTGACTTTGGAAATCCATCTCCACACCGGCTAAAGTTTGGACAATGTGGTTGGGATACCACTCAACCTCCAAGTGTACAGCATACTGATGAGTGTTAGTATGAAGAACTCTGAGAAAGGTGTCAGTCGTCCTATTAAGAGAATCTCTTCCCATTGCTCCCATGCTACCACATAAGGCTCTGTATGCTACCAGACCATTGTACACATAGAAAGAATGCCGCGCATGAATTCCACTCAGTGCATTCATCCATAGCGTGGCTTTTTTGTTGCCCATCAAAGTGGACAAATGTCTGTCTACTTTGCACTAAATAGTAAATAATTAATTATGGATTGCCATCAGGTGGCGAATCTGCTGGACTAAGGTAATCACTCCAAAAGCGTCTCCTGAGAGAGCCAAAGCACGTTTTCAATACTGCCATTTTCACTAAAACACAGTTCCCGATTGTACCATTAGTTCAGATACTTACAAATGTTACCTCTGGAATGAAAGCAAGTAATGCAAACTATGCAGTCAACAGTAGACCGTGCTGCTTTGCTTTGTTCACATATTTTTCCCCTTTGAACACTCAATCGTGTCTGTCTTTCAGCATCAATGGCCAGTTCAGGCCCACCAAAGAAGCGGCACCGGGGTTGGTCGCCTGGGTCTCCTGTCCCTGTGTTACCTGTAGCAGTCCCTGCAATCCGGCCACTTGCAAGAACTGGTGAGACTTTCAACGCCAAGGAGTAGCCTCCAGAGCATGTTCTGTTTCTAAAAGCTTACGTTGTTGATCAGGTGTCTAAAAACATTTGCGTTGAAAAAGATTCTTGTCATGCACATGGCTCGTATTGAATGAAAATACATCATAAACACCAGAAAAACCTTTCAGAAATGTTTTTTTTTCATGACCCAGGTTCTGTGGGTATCTGCTTACATTGTGTGCACTAAAATGCATTGATGTTGGCTGATAATTTTGGGAAAGTGGAACAAGGCTGCACAGTGCTTGTATTTTGGAAGGATGTTTGTCGATTTACATGTTTCCTGCTTGTAGCGTTGATTACAAATGTTAAATACCCATAGAATCGTAACTAACGAGGTTTGTTTTCCACATAGGGGAGGGCGTTCTGTATGACAACCTAGACTACAAGGGCGGGCACATCTTTAGTTGTTGTGTTTGTCCCCTCTACCTTCCCCATGCATCCCTTTTCCGCTCCTAGAGCTGCAGCATAGACTAGCAAAGGGGAGTATGACAACCAGAAATAAACGCAACAACCTTGGTGTCCAGCCAACTGCTTATTTGCCTCCATCTTGCGACTCCTCCACCACACCCACCTACAAATTAGCATTGGCAATTCCAGAAGTTTGGGCTTTTGTGTAGGCATGGGAAAGGCACTTGCCAGGCACTGCTGTAGTGGTATTAACTGGCCATTGATGGTAGCAGGTGAAAAATGGTGCGAATACCTGGGCATCGAATAGCAGTGCCTGACTAATGCTCAATACTTACACGAGCAAAAACTCTTTGCTTTGCCAATGCGTGCTTTTTACAGGACTTCAGTGAAAGGACATGCATAGTGCTTATACATTGAATGGCTGAAGGCGGCTCTAGTTGACGTTTGTATTGCTACAGTAGTAGGTGTACAGCTCCAGTTAAGTTGCTGACCCTCACAAGCCTGCTTTGAAAAAAACTGGCAGTTACTTTAAGTGCAAAGTTTGATGGCAAGGCTTGATTAAAGTGAGCTCAAAGAGTTCCCATGAGGAGGTGTTTTGAGGGGGGATGGGCAGGCACTGGGTGGGAATGGCCATAGGGATTAGCATTGCCGTGGGTAGTCAGTGGGTGGGCAAATTACCAAACACCTAGCTGTGTGTCCCTCCTCATATGCCATTTCTCCTGAACTGTACTCTAATACAATAGTTTCGGCTTATAGGTGGCGCAAGTGCCATTTAATAGCCCAAACTAATAACTCTCCTCTTACCACTGTCTTCTACCTCTTTTGTGTTGAATCACCCCTCCATCTGCTACCCTTCAAAATGGAAATCTAGCAGACCCTCTACCACCCTCACTCACCTCTACTTTACAACTGACCCCCAAAAAAAGCAAACAGTAATCTGTGCACTACTACCCTTCTCCCCGCCTTGGTTTCACCTCTCCCTGGCGTGTCAATGCTATCTGATAGAGTGGGAGCAGCACGTCAGTCACGGTGATCAGGTCCAGAGGCTCCTGCTCTGCCAGGCAGCAAGCAGCGATGCTCTCTGAACCTAGGTCTGTCGCAGTCCGACTGAAGGGTCCAACCTCTGCAGCTGTTTGGTAAAGTAGCGCCAGCTTCGGCAATAGGCCTGTCACAGTAACTGGCCTACTACCATCCATCCATGGGATGCTCACTGAAGCAGCGGCAACAGTGCCATCATTGTCAGTAAGCCTTTCACTGTGTCATGTCTGCTGTTGCCTAAGGGAGTGGGAGCTCTTGCCTGGTACTGCCACAGACATGGGGCGCCCCCTTTTGTCAAGGAGTTAGCCGTTGGGGTCAGCAAATGTCAAGGCATTCCTTTTTTCAGATCTGGGGAGACTGGGTGAAGATGGAGAAAATGACCTTTCATGTCTGTGATTTAGGTTTTTATTTTTTCCCTCGGGTGTATTAGAAGCTGTTTAACACAGCATTAATACGCCCCTTTTGTGGACAGTGGCAGCCAAACACGGGATATACATCAGGGCTGTGCTCGTGGGCCGCCGTTATAAGAAATACACGTGTGATTTCACACTGTAGCACTGCATCTATTTATTTTACAATCCATCGTATGCAAACTTTTCTCACATGTGTATTACCGATATCCCAAAAACCTGAAAGCATTTTACTATTTGGTGGCCCGATGACCCCAGCAATGATTAAGCAGCGATTTGTGCGTCCCCTTTAAATAATACCAGGTGAAAGAATCTATGTCAATCTGGAAATTAAGCATGTGGTGGGCCTGCACACGAGTTAGTCCTGTGCTGAAAGCCCTGCAGAACCCGACGCAGTTGACAATGGCTTCCTGTTCTGCAAGGTTTTATTTAATCCTTCTATGCCTTCGTAAAAAAAAATTAAAAAAAACACATGTTTTTCTGTTACCTTGTTTTTTCAGTTGCTCTTCATCAATCTGGCATGAGTGGTATATTGCAGCCGCAACCCATCCCTGCAGGGGAGACCGTAATCGTCCCGGAGAACCTGTTAAATAATTCGGGTGTTCGACCCGTTATCCTCATTGGTAAGGCTGATTTGTGTTTCACCTTTTTTGGCACTGCTGTTTGTTGGATGGCGGGGAATCTGCTCATGAATGCTGACTGCACCGCAGTGGTTCTAGTGACCATGAAGACTTCCCTTGGCTTCTACTTCAGGCACATGTATAATTTGAAGCAGTCAACTGGTCCGTGCCTTAGGTGGCAGAAAACCTTCATCCGGTCTTGGCCTTTAAGCCAAGTGCACTTTGCGTGGTGGACGTTGCAGGCTCAGAATATAAAACGTTAAAGCACAAGAAACATGTATTGTGGCCTAAAAACCGATTGGACAATTTGGCCCGCTTCATCAATCCCGTTTACAGCTATTTTAATTCAAGCACACCGGTATTGTGATTATATCGATTTGCCTATGCCCCATTTTACCTTCTGGTGAATATCACGAGTGTCATCCACTCGCTCCACTTTTCTGTTCTGAAAATATGCCTTTCCTCAAAGGATGTTGACCTGCTTCGATGGTGTAGCCTGTATTGCCGAAATACAGTTGGCCTCAGTTTAGAGGGATGCCCAAGACTGCCTTTACACGTCTACAAGATCTGCTGTTTGCACACACTGTCCATGTAAACACTGGGACGCCTTGAATTTGCAGCATGCACTGCATTAGTTTTAAATCTCAATCACCCGGTTTGTTGAAGTGATAGCGCTCTAGGACTTTGTTCTGGGTGTTATTTTCCTGGTTTATAGAACCATATTTGGTTACTTTTGCATTGCTTTGGTCGTATGTGCAGACATGGCTGGTTTGTTTTATCTTATGAACACAACTTTGTAATGTGATATGGCATTTGTATAGTGCCTAGTGCCATTGGTATGGGCTCCTGGTATGTCAACAAATCTACTGCCCCTCTTTCTCCACCACCACAACTTGCCTCCACACTACCTCCCTCTAAGACCTTCACTCCCACACACCACAACAAGCACACCCCACCCTATACTATCATAAACAAAAACATCAAAGGCACACAATACCCTCCACTCAAATGTGCACTACTGAACGTACGCTCACTAACAGCACACGCACTAGAGATAAATGATCTACTAGCCACACTGAATCTGGACCTACTTTGCATCACCGAAACCTGGCTCAATGATGCCTCCTGCCCAGCCATCGCACTTGCCCTACCCCTAGGCTACACCATCCATAGGCAAGATAGATCTGATAAGGTCGGAGGGGTAGTCGCCCTTATCCACAAAGATGCTCTGTCCATTAGATTTGCAGACCACAGCACATGGAGTGGAAATGCTGATATCCTATCAGCCAAGCTCACGCTCTCCCCCAATAATCTTATCAATATCCACATCCTATACAGACCGTCCGGACTACCCGCAGACTGCCAAGAACTCCTCTCCCAACGGCTCAGTAACAACATTAAAAAATCTTCCAAAATCCTTCTACTAGGAGACCTAAACTTAGGATTCAATGATCCAAAGGATAAACCCGCCACAACTCTTGCTAAAGAACTTGCAGACCTAGGATTCTCCCAAAAAGTCCTCACCCCCACTCACTCCAAAGGCCGAACCCTTGATTGGGTCATGGATCACAATTGCGCCTCCAACATTATCTCCAACTCCGCTTTGCCATGGACGGACCACACGTGCCTTGAATTCCTCATCCCCACCGACCCCAGACCTAAAATCCTAACCCACGCACCAACCGCCATAACAAGAAGTTCAAAAGAACTCAATGCAAACAACCTGCTATCTACCTCAAAAGCCCCTGCCTAACACCTCCCTTCTCCCAGGACTCTAATATACTCTCAGCCATCTTTAATTATACCCTCACGAATGCCATAGATTCTATAGCCCCACTGGAAAGCAAGAAAGCAAAAAAAATAATTTCACTGCAACTCCTGGTTCTCGGATTTCCAAACCCTCCGAGCACAAAAGCGCCAGGCACTAAAAAACTGGCAAACAGGTCCCAGTGACCTAAACAAGAGCATTTTTAAACAGCTAGCCCTCCAATACAAAAAAGCCATCCTAATAGCAAAATCTAACCCCTTCAATGATGGGATCTCTAAGGCCACCTCCCAAGCAAAAGAATTATTCGCAATCTTCAATGAACTAGTCACACCCCCGGCTACCGCAGACGAGATAACTAAAGACAAAGCTTGATGTGCTAGCATTCAGACCACCATGCTCAACAAAATAAAATTCCTCCAGAATAAAATGCAAAACCACTGTAAGGCCCTCCCAAACCTAAAAACCAACCGCCCTACACAAGACAAGTGTAACAATTATAATCACGCGCAATTCGCCTTCAGAGATGTCACTGAACTTGAGGTCCTTAACCTCATCAAAAATCTCAAACCATCTCTCTGCAAAGCAGACATCCACCCTCCTAAAATCATCAAGGAATGTGCTAATGACTTAGCTCCATTGATTACTGCCTTCATTAACGCATCATTCCAAACGGGAACGGTCCAGAATAATCTCAAGGAAGCCTGGGAGCTAGGTCAAGGAAGCCAATGGAGCTAGGTCATTAGCACATTCCTTGATGCCACTTCTTAAAAAAAATAAAAAAATAAAAATGCCACACTTGACCCAGCGCAACCCAACAACTACAGACCGATAACGAAACTCCCATTCCTCCTGAAAATTCTGGACAAAGCAGCTCACAACCAGATCCAATCATACATAGAAGCTAATTTCATACTAGGCAAAAGGCAATCTGGCTTTCGGGTCGGCCATGGAACAGAATCTGCCTTATTAGACCTAAAAAACCAAATCACACAAATCATGGACAAAGGCAAACCGGCCCTGCTCTTACTTCTCGATCTATCAGCTGCTTTTGGCCTGGTAGATCACCAAACACTTACCACTCACCTCACTCATGCAGCCCATTTCTCCAAACAAGCCGCATCCTGGATCACTTCCTTCCTCGAAGGAAGAGCCATGAAGGTCTACTCCAACACAGCAAACGCAGACCCTACCACTATAAATTGCGGTGTCCCCCAAGGATCAAGTGCAATGATGTCCTCGGACTGATGTGCGCTATATAAATGTTAATAAAACAAAACAAAACAAATAAAACAAAGCGCTGATAGTGAATGCCCTTGGAGGTCCGAGGTATGAGAGGTTAAGAGAATTTTAGAATGCATGTGTGCATTTTTGCCAGTACGAAGGTAGGTAAGGGTGGCTAAGTCCCATAGAGGACTAGCTAGTGGATGGGTGCTGTGATGGGCTGTCGGAAGAGAGTACGAGTCAATGAGACTGTGTCCACCTAGACCACATTTGTATTGTGGAATTTAGCTGCATTTTAGTGGCATAGGTGATGTGCAATATGGGATCAAGTAGTGGATGTTTGCAGATGTATGCTGGTGGATGGCGGTGCCTTGGGGTACGGCTATCTTTAATTGAGATGGAGTGCGATACGTACCCGTTGGACAAGGCTGATTTACTTGTTTCGATGACTGAGTGTTAGACAAAGATTGTATGCAGTACCCTTAGGGTGCAATACAATAACCTTGACCACCTGGCAATAGGAACCCAACCTTTGGTAGAAGTCTGTACTACACAGGTTGGTAGTGTGGCTGAGCAGCCAGGCTTATCTCAAGAGGGGTCAATGTGAGCTGTAGGGGAGTTACACAGAGATTCACAGTGACTAGTATTCAAATAAACACTTACACACAAGGTTTCTTGAATAAACAATTATTAATTTAAAAGTCAGTTACAATAAGCCTTCTTCAGAAGGGAGCAATATAAAAGCAACACACCAAACACTTCAAAACTGTACACTCTTAGCACTCTTAGTTTCTAAATCAGTAAAGACCCTTTTGGGATGGCCCACAGTCACAGCCTACACCCTCAGGTGACTTCAATAGCTAGGGTGCTGAGCACATTAATATCTTACTGTTTGCATTTAGAAAACTCTTAGAACTTGATCAAAGGAAAAGGTCATTAGAACAAACAAGAGACCACAAATATTCTTAAGCAGGCAAATACTTTTGGATCCCCTAAGCAGAGTCAATCGGTATAACAGGCTAAGCCAAAGTCAACGGGCAAACGTCTTATATGGGCTAAAGTACTTCTGGTAAGTAGAAAAGTCTTTGCACAATGTTTTAGAAATCAATGTAGGGCCACAAGCTGTTTAGACTTGTGAGTAGTAGAAGATGCAAGCAACTCGACAATGAGAGGTAAGTTCTCTCAGACCTTACAGTACCTTTGTATTGAAGAAAAGGTGCACAGATAGACTCCTGTGCAGCTCTGCAGATCACATTGTTCCTGGGCCTCAGTCGTGGGGACAAGAGGGAGGACTTCTGGGGACTCCTGCACTGCAATGGGACGGTCACCGCTCGCAACCGGCAATCTTTCCAACAAGTGGCACTTCGGTGTTTCAGCTCCTTGCGACTACCGCAAATAGCAACACTGCGGTTTCTGGCTGTTGAGATGGACTTTCCTTGCTTCTGGGGTCCCGCACTCTGTTGAGGGGGCTCGGGCTCGGTCCTGCTTCCTGGGAGTCAGGAGGATCTTCCTGGAGCTCTTGGCCAACTTAAAAGCACCGCACACAATCTTGTGTTCCTCTCCCTGGCTATTTCGGTTTCCAGCAGCAACTCTGTGGAAAAACAACCAGCTCTGAGAGAATGTCCAGGTGGCTTACTTTGGAGTTGATTGGTCCCACCAACTCAAGGGGAGAAGTCGTCCTTGCAGGGGCTTCTCTGTAGATATGAATTTGGAGTTTCAGCACAGCAGCAGGGCTTCCCCAGGCAAACCAGTGGTCCAGGAGTTGCAGCAGGCGTCCTCTTTAAGTTCTTCTTCGGTTCCTTCGTCCAGTGGTCGACTCTGCCTTCCAAGCCAAAAGCCTTTCCTGTTATTCAGTTTTCTTCCATTCATTGCAGCCTAGCTGTCAGTCACCCAGTGGGGTGGCTGTCCTTGCCAGACAGTCAGCCGGCTAATCATCACAGAGTGCATTTGGGTCTCTTAGGAGACTAAGCACAGGGAGTTTTGGGCACCCCCTCACTTCCTGCCCACCCCAGACACCCTGGAGCCAGAGGTGGGCTTCACTCATGAATCCCACCAAAGGCAACGCGAACTATCGGACCAAACCTGGTTTGGTGCACAGAGTAAATCTCAAGAAGGACCTTTCCACAAAGAAATGGCGAAAAAAGACTGGGGTCATTTTGACAAAAATGGCACCCTTGGGTGCTTTACTGCAGCCACAAACGCAGCCCGCAGTAAATGCACACCACAGTAGTTAAAAGTAAACCACTGCCACAAGCCATTCAGTGAGGAAAGGGTAACATACAAATGTTATATGAGAAGCTAGACAAAGGATACTAAGTAACCCAACCAGCACCCTATTGTAAGATAGTGTGTGCTGGGTCTAGAAAGTTACAAATGTAAGTAAAGTCAATTACACTTTACTGCTCTGGAAAACCGTAGCTTATCCCAGAGAAGGTAGTTAAACCTTTGGGAAATCTGAAAGACTGCCCTGTGTCACTGCAGTGAAGGTGCTGTGTGACACAATGTAAAAGATGACGCTTATGGAGTTTGTCAGACTCCACAACCAAAAGAAACACAGGGTTCAGCATCACATTAAAATACACGAGAGAGTGGGAAATAAAGTCTCACTCTCTCCAGGTTGAAAAATCAAGTCTTCAAAATCCAGCAAAGTTGGTAGGGGTCTCTAAGGTGGAGGGAATTAGCATATTTCTGAGCATTCTCACTAACACCGAATACAGGTCATGTTGTGCAAGTCTACGGGATTCCTTTCTGTGAGTGTTCAGAATTTTCTTGGAGTCTCCTCATGTGACTCATTGATGCCCCACCTACCCGTCTGGGGTTGAAAGAGTTCACCCGAGAGGCAGATAAGGTCAATCAAGATGCAGAAGGGAAGAGCCAGGTCTTGAGTGCCTTCCGGAAGCTGAGGTGATCCGCTTTGCGGCGGATGATAAAAGTGATAGAGTTCCATATTATGGGTGTTGAGATGAATTTCAAAAATTTGACCTGGTGAACAGATTTTAGGAGGCCACCCTAGTTGAAGTGGAGGTAAGCGTGGAGAGTGGTCAAGGCTAAGTCTCAGGAGAGGTGAGTCGGTCAGGGGTCCACAATCAGTCCACACAGTGTGTAAGGAATTCATGGTGGCAACAGTAAAGACAGACACAAGTGATCACAGTTCAAGGGTGGTTATTAAACTGTAAATGCAGGGTGGAAAAACGCCTAACCTATATCTAAGATGGGAGCAAGCTTTGACCATCAAATGAAAAATAAGGCAGTCCTTGTGGCATCTCGTCAAAGTAAAAAGGACTATACTAAAAGAAAACGATTGCCAAATCCTTACCCTAATTACAGAAAGAGTGTGGGATATGGTTTTCAATAAAGAAAGAAGTGTTCACAAATAATAAGTCAGGATGTGTTTGCCAGGGGTCTCCCTTCCCCCACGTTTTGAGCACGGGACAAAGTGGAACTCCTGAGCACAGTACACGCTCTAGCTTTCCCAGCACGAGTCGACAGTTCTGTTCCAGTTAGCAGGTTCTTCGATGGTTAAGTCTCTTTTCAATGAAATTATCTTGCCTTCAAGGGCCTGATGTATTCAACAAACAAACAAAAAGTCTCCTTCCAAATGAACGTTGGGGTGATGACTTTCCACCCCCTGGATCTCCCTCTGCCGGGCTCGGATCCTAATGCCAACGGGACAATCCACTTCCCCAGTGTAACGCTAACCTGACTCCCACGGAGGCGCCGGCCTGGTTTGAGCTGCTGTGACCTAAAGTGATGCGCAGGACTCAGAAGACAGACTGGACCGGACCCCCAAATCTTGCTTGTCTGGCTCGCAGAAGTATCCTTCTGTGGGTGGAAATAGGGGATTAGCTGTCTGCGGGGTAATGCGTCGGCCTCCCCACTTACCCCTCTCACCCTCCTCAAAACCCTTCTGTGCTTCCCCATGGCGTCTCACCTTAGGGTCTGGAAGGACGAGCTCTCCATCCTGCTTCTGATGCAGAGGCGCGTTGGTATCCAGTTACTTCACTGGATTTTCAGATTGGTGGTTTCTGATGCGGGGCGCGTTGGTATCCAGTTACTTCACTGGATTTTCGGATTGGTGAGAACCAAACTTGCTTGGCTTCCAGGTAAGTTTTTGATAAGTGGTTCCCCTTGTGTCCATGCATTAATGTTCTAATGCTAGTGTCTTTTTCCCCATAGGGGCCGGGGTACGGAATGCCGGGGAACAGGCACCGACCCGAGATGAGAGGTGAAATCCTTGTGGAAATCAGGTAAGTCTTTAATGAGCGTCTTGGTAATGTCTTTTCATTCGCTCATTAACGCTGATGTCTTTTTCCCCTTAGGGGCCGGGGTCCGAAAATGCCTGGATGCGGCGCGGACCCGAAATGAAAAGGGAATGACCCAGCAGGTAAGTCTTAACATGGAGATTTAGCTTCCCTTTTCCCTTCTTTCTCTCACCTTCGTTATTGTCTTTTTCTCCTAGGTCCCCACCCAAGTAAAATAGTTCCTTTAATAAAGTAGTCCCTCCTAAGCCTTATTTGGCTTGAGGCTTTATGCAGCATGGTCTGCGTCAGGTAAGTGCACCAAACACCTTCGTTTATGAGCCTGGCGCCTTTGGCGCCAGGACTGATGTCCAATATGAGCCTGGCGCCAAAGGCGCCAGGACAAAGTCCAAAGAGCCCTTATTAGGGGCCGCTGGGTTTTTTCCCCGAGGGCATGATGCCTGCTTCCGGGGGTGCTGGGCCTGTCCCGGTGCTCTGGGGGCAGGCATCATGACAGTACTCCCCCCCCCCCCCCCAAGGCCCCTCCAAAGGTCGTTCCTTCTGGAGGTTTCGGTTTGTTTGGGAAATTCCGATGGAACCTTTTTACCAGCCGAGGTGCATGTACGTGGTCGCTGGGTTCCCAAGACCTTTCCTGAGGCCCATACCCTTTCCAATCAATTAGATGTCCAAAGAATCCAAAATGTCTTTTACCTCAAATTCAGGTTCCCCATCTATCTGAATTGGTTCTGGAGGCTTTATTAATCTGGTTCCTGGTTGCACTGGTTTCAAAAGTGACACATGAAAAACGGGATGAATCCGCATGTTGGTTGGCAGCTCGAGCTTGACTGCCACTGGATTAATGATAGCTTTGATCGAATAAGGGCCTAAATACCTTGGATTAAAAGTTCGAGGTCCCTTGAGCGATAAATGTTTTGTAGCCAACCATACTTGATCTCCTACTTGGTATGAAGGCGCCTCCTTCCGATGCTGATCTGCATTTTTCTTGTATTTCTCTTTCGCTTGTTGCAAATGGGCAGTTGCATTCTTGAAGGCTTGAGTTATAGTGGAATGCAAATGGTCCACTGCGGGCATTTCGAGGCTCAGAGGAGAGTCCAGGTCTGAAGTACGAGGGTGATGTCCATATAGGGTGTAAAAGGGGTTTTGTCCAGTTCCAGAGTGCACTGAGTTATTGTATGCATATTCGGCCACCCATAACAAATCCTTCCAATTACCCTTCGATTGGTGCAACATACACCGTAGGTATTGTTCAAGGGTCTGGTTCGTTCTCTCCGTCTGATCATCGGTCTGTTGGTGGTGGCTGGTTGAGAGTCTTACGTCGATTTGTGCCAGTTGACAACACTTTTTCCAAAAGTGTGAAATAAACTGGCTTCCCCGGTCGGAGACTAATATGGACGGGAATCCATGCAAACGGATAATATTTTCGAGGAATTCCTTGGCAAGGAAGGACAGAAGCTGAAGGTAATCCTCTCAACGGAATAAAATGAGCCATTTTTGAAAATAAATCCACCACAACCAGAATGGTATTGTATCCATTACAAGGGGGCAGGTCTGTGATAAAATCTAGTGATAAGGTGTGCCAAGGCGCTGGTGGAATGTCTAAAGGCTGAAGAAGACCGGCGGGTCTTGTCTTTTGGCCTTTGTTTTGGGCGCAAACTCCACAGGACATCACGAAAGATTTAATATCCTTTCGCCAGGAAGGCCACCAGAATTGTCGTTTAATTTTTTCCTCAGTTTTGGCAATGCCAGGATGTCCTTCCATCAGGGCATCATGATGACGGGAAATAACCAGTTCTTGTAATTCCTTTTCTGGCAGAAATAAGCGTCCTTGGAAGTAAGGTAGGCCATTGTTGACCGAAAAGTAAGATCCTCTTTGGATCCAATCCTGCAAGGCAGTAGAGTCCAGGAGTTGTTTTACTCGTGCTTGAATGTCTTCAAAGGTTTGTAAGGAGGTTAATCCCAAAATTCTTTGTTCGGGAATGATCGGCACAGGTTCTGAATTAGTGTCTATTTCTCCCATTCCTATTCGAGATAGTGCATCTACGATATTTGCCATTTGCCATTCTTACAGCCGGGACGGTAAGTGATTACAAAATCGAACTCAGCAAAGCACAAAGCCCATCGGAGCTGACGTGACGATTGAGCCTTGGCAGTCTTTAAGTATTGCAAGTTTCGGTGATCAGTGATCACGGTAATGGTGTGCCTGGCGCCAAGAAGATAATGCCGCCAAGCCTTAAAGGCAGACTTGATGGCTAATAATTCCTTATCGGTTATTGCATAATTTACCTGAGGCGGTGAGAACTTTCTGGACCAGAATGCTACAGGATGCAGTTGGTTGGTTTCAGGGTCTCTCTGAGACAGGACAGCTCCCATGGCTAAACTGGATGCGTCAGTTTCAACTATGCATGGGAGATCGGGACGTGGGTGCTTCAAAATAGGTGCAGACGTGAATTTAGCTTTCAATTCCTGAAAGGCCTGTTCAGCTTCCTTGGTCCATTCGAAATGTTTATTTTTCCGCAAGAGTGCAGTGATGGGTTGTACTACACGTGAACATTCCGGAATAAATCTGCGATAAAAATTGGCAAAACCAAGCATGCTTTGGACCCCTTTCACCGAACTAGGAGATGGCCATTTGAGGATGGCCTCCGCTTTCCGTGAGTCCATTCGGACCCCATTAGGTGTCAGGATGAATCCGAGAAACTCTACCTCGGTGGTATGGAAAACACATTTTTCCAGTTTAGCAAACAGTTTGTGCTGACGCAATTTCTCAAGGACGGCCCGGACATGCTTTCTGTGATCAGATTCCGAAGAGGAGTACACAAGAATGTCATCGATATATATACGACAACACAAACATCGATGAGTTCCCGAAGGACATCATTCATGAAGAATTGGAAGGCAGCAGGCGCGTTGCACAACCCGAAAGGCATCACTTGGTATTCGAATAATCCGTATTTTGTATGGAAGGCGGTTTTCCATTCGTCGCCTTCCTTTACTCGCACCAGATGATAAGCCCCCCGGAGATCTAACTTGGTGTATACGCAAGCGTCCTTCACCTGGTCAAGGAGTTCAGGGATCAGAGGCAGCGGGTAACGGTTTTTAACCGTTATCTGGTTCAATGCGCGGTAGTCGATACAAGTTCTAAGGTCGCCTTCTTTTTTGGGCACGAAGAACAAAGCCGAGGATGCCGGGGATTTTGACGGGCGAATAAAACCATTGGCTAGGTATTGATCCAAATATTGTCTCAAATGCAGGTTCTCAGGTTCGGTAAGGGCATAAATCCTGCTACAAGGGGGTTGTGCACCGGGCACCAGATCGATTTGGCAATCGTACGATCTGTGGGGAGGTAACGTGTTGGCTTGTTCCTTTTGGAAGACGTCCTGAAAGTCTTGGTATTCCGGAGGTAGTTGCATGGAGGCAGAGGTTACAGATGCTAGACTAATCTTCAGATTTTCTGGGTAGCAGGTTTGTGCACAATCCGGGAAGGTTATTCTCTTAGCTCTCCAATCAATTCGAGGATTGTGTCTCTAACCAAGGAATTCCAAGAATAACCTGAAATTGTTGTGCCTTGATTACATCAAACACAACTGCCTCCCGATGGCCGTCCGGACCAATAAGAGTCACCTCAGTAGTGGAATGTGTTACCGGTCCAGAGGCAATTTCAGTTCCATCGACTGCGGTGATGACATCTTTGCTGGTTTTAGGACGCAGAGGGAGGTTAATCCTACAGACCAATTCACGATCCACATAGTTTCCTATAGCCCCACTATCGATGTATGCCTTTATTGCATGCAACCGCTTAGGCTGTTCCGGATCTACGAGAACCATTGGCACAATGAAATGCGAGGTCTGAGAGTTCGTTTTCAAGCTCGGCAAGCGGACCCCTCTACTTGTCGGGCGGAGTCGTTTCCCGAAACAGAGTCTTCATGGTTTTTATCAGCAGCGCCTACCACCTTCTTGGGTGGTTTTGCTGGGCAATCTCGTAGAAAGTGTCCAGAGTTCCCACAGTAAAGACATAATTTTAACTGCCGCCTCCTTTCACGTTCCTTTTGAGTTAAAGGTCCTTTAACCCCTCCAATTTGCATAGGGTCAGAGACATCAGCACCCTTGGGGTTAGCGTGGGTCTTGACCAACACCGGGGTCTCGAACTTGGACCGATCTGCTTTTCTGTTTTGAAGTCTGTGATCCAATTGGACCACTAAGTCTATATATTCTGTGCATTCTTGGGGCGGATTTACAACCTGGGCCAAGACGTCTTTAAGTTCTCCGCGTAGACCTTGATAAAATAACGTGATTCTTTTATCCTCTGGCCACCCAGTTTCCACAATTAGTCTATTAAAGGTTGCAATGTAGGATAGGAGGGCCTGATTGCCCTGTCGCAGGGATAGAAGTTTGTCATCCAGAGCCTGCCCCCGAGAGTGTCGAGCAAATAACCTTTCCATGCTTGCTTGAAATCCTTGAAAATCACGGAGAATTGTGTCATCTTGAGTAACCAGTGGAACTGACCAATCGGCAGCACAGCCGCTGAGATATGACAATACAAAGGCTACCTTGGTCTGATCATTAGGGAAGGCCCCAGGTCTGCATAAGAAGTGCAAACGACACTGATTCATGAATACGGCGAATCGTTTGGGGTCCCCAGCAAAGCGTTCAGGTGGGGCCAGCGGCATGTTTCCAGGTAGATTAATCTGCACAGGGTTACTGGAAACCACAGGAGTGGGGTTCCCTCCGGAACCGGGTAGAGGAGTTTGTCCAGCTTGACCTTGCAAAAGCTGTCTGGCCAGGTCATCAGTTCTTTCCTTTGATACAATTAATTCCCTCCTGAGGGCATTAGTCTCTTGACGAGCGGCATGTACTTCGGCCCGTAATTCCCCCAGTAACTGGGCCAACTGATCAGTCTCAGAAGTTTCCATAGCGCCTGGGTGGGAATTTGTAGGAAGTCTTCGCGTTCTGTAACTCTCACCTGACTCCCACAGAGGCGCCGGCCTGGTTTGAGCTGCTGTGACCTAAAGTGATGCGCAGGACTCAGAAGACAGACTGGACCGGACCCCCAAATCTTGCTTGTCTGGCTCGCAGAAGTATCCTTCTGTAGGTGGAAATAGGGGATTAGCTGTCTGCGGGGTAATGCGTCGGCCCCCCCACTTACCCCTCTCACCCTCCTCAAAACCCTTCTGTGCTTCCCCGTGGCGTCTCACCTTAGGGTCTGGAAGGACGAGCTCTGCATCCTGCTTCTGATGCAGGGGCGCGTTGGTATCCAGTTAATTCACTGGATTTTCGGATTGGTGGTTTCTAATGCGGGGCGCGTTGGTATCCAGTTACTTCACTGGATTTTCGGATTGGTGAGAACCAAACTTGCTTGGCTTCCAGGTAAGTTTTTGATAAGTGGTTCCCCTTGTGTCCATGCATTAATGTTCTAATGCTAGTGTCTTTTTCCCCATAGGGGCCGGGGTACGGAATGCCGGGGAACAGGCACCGACCCGAGATGAGAGGTGAAATCCTTGTGGAAATCAGGTAAGTCTTTAATGAGCGTCTTGGTAATGTCTTTTCATTCGCTCATTAACGCTGATGTCTTTTTCCCCTTAGGGGCCGGGGTCCGAAAATGCCTGGATGCGGCGCGGACCCGAAATGAAAAGGGAATGACCCAGCAGGTAAGTTTTAACATGGAGATTTAGCTTCCCTTTTCCCTTCTTTCTCTCACCTTCGTTATTGTCTTTTTCTCCTAGGCGCTGGGGCGCGACTGCGGATCCGGATGGTCGCTGCAGAACATGGAAGCGCCCTGTAAGGTGAGTAGAATGAGGCGCTGCAGCGATCGATGCAATGTGCTTTTAAAAATAAATGTCTTCCTTTTCAGGATCGTCGGCGAAATGTCTCTGGGATGCAGATTTAGTAGGTAAGGCCCTTTCCTTCTTCTGTTCTCTTGTTCCCTTCCTTTGCAGGTGATTCAGGCTGCTGGCAGGCGTGGCAGAAGTCAGGATGCAGGAGCAGACACGGTGAGCGTCCAGCTGCTAGATGCAGAACAACGCGAAGCACGTGTGGCAGTCCGGGCGTGGTTTAAATAGCCTTGGAAAAAGTCCCAGGTAAGTATTCTTCCACGGTCCCCACCCAAGTAAAATAGTTCCTTTAATAAAGTAGTCCCTCCTAAGCCTTATTTGACTTGAGGCTTTATGCAGCATGGTCTGCGTCCGGTAAGTGCACCAAACACCTTCTTTTATGAGCCTGGCGCCTTTGGCGCCAGGACTGATGTCCAATATGAGCCTGACGCCAAAGGCGCCAGGACAAAGTCCAAAGAGCCCTTATTAGGGGCCGCTGAGTTTTTTCCCGAGGGCATGATGCCTGCTTCCGGGGGTGCTGGGCCTGTCCTGGTGCTCTGGGGGCAGGCATCATGACACCCAGGTCTTTCAATGTTCCTTGTATTCACAAGCCTTACTGTCTTTGCAAACAATTCACTGTGGACATCCCTCAATCGGGCTCACTCCTGTCGACACGCTGTTCATGGGACTTGAGGCTTCTTCCCTTCTGGTTAGCATCCCTCTACCGGGTTCACTCCTGCTAACCTTTAACACACTGTTCATGCACTAATTTCGCCAAGCGGGATTCATTTCTCTTATCTTCACAATGATCTGTCAGTCAAAGACTTTCTAGTGTACAGAGGATTTTACAGGACCCCTGTATGACCTCCTTTCATCTTTTCCCAAGGCCTTCTGGCTACAGTAGTTTCTACCATCCGGTAATCACCCAGAGTTTCCCACGTGAGCACCCACGTGGTGCCGGACTCCTCTGTTGCTGGTTTTTCCGCTTTTCTATCAATAGTTCAAGACTTCCACAATTCAAATGAGCCGTTTGCTACTTTTCGTTCAACACAGCTCGGTTTCTTATCGACTCTCTCCTTTGCTCAGCGGCTGTGATGAACTGCTGGGCTGTCTCTCTTCTTGGAGTCAAGGTTAGTACCACAGAAACAAGCGTCTCTCCCCGGCTTGGTAATCAGCAGAGGAGGGTCTCGTGTACCGTTGACATCTGTTGCAACATACACTGGCTAGTGTTTGCGGTCTTAAGCTTCGTTCTGCAGAGGTTTCACGGGCATTGGTTGGAAAGGGCAAGGTCGCTTCTTTCCTTGTCACCCTCTCGGTATTGTCATGATGCCTACCCCCGGACTTCCGGATCAAGTCCATCAGTCCAGAGTGCAGACATCCAGCCCCTTATTGGAACCCACAAAGCCCCGGTTAGGGGCTTTATGGATTCAGTCCTGGTGCCGTAGGTGCCAGGCTCATATATGGGATCAGTCCTGGCGCCATAGGCGCCAGGCTCATATAGTCAAACTTACCTCATGCAGAACATGCCACAAGGAACTCAAGCATTGGCCTTTGTGAGGCCAGGGAAGGACTACTTTTCTTCAGGGACTATTTTTTACTTGGGTGTGGTGCTTGGAACTATTTACCTGGGACTACTTTGGAAGCTATTTAAACCACGCCCGAAGAGCAGAACACGCTTCGCGTTATTCTGCATTCAGCAGCATAACGCTCACCGTGCCTACAGCCAGCATCCTGTTACCTGCCACGCCCGCTCCGAATCCGGACCGCATCCTGGGAAGAAGGGAAGAAGAAGAAAAGGTTAGAGCAAGAACCTACCTTCTAATCTTCACCGGCTCCTGAATCCACCGCATTCCTGCACAAGGAAAAAGACTTTGAAAAAATAAACGCGTTGCACCGCTAGCAGCTGTGCCACGGCATACTTACCAGTCTTCACAGCATCTACACGATCCGGCGCAGCTTACATCTCTGCGTAGCTGCATTCTCGGCATCTAGAGGAAGACGAGAAAAAACAAAATGAGCCAAGAGCAAACCTAGACAATCTTGGTTACCGCCAGGCACTTACTTGATTTGCCGCCCGAGGTATAATTCTTCGGCATCCAGCATCTTACGCCGCACCTGTAAAGGGCAAAAGCACTTGGTTAGAGACATTTAGCATCATTATTTTCTACCGGACAGTGCTGGGTAAAACAGACTCTTACCTTAGCGCGACCTGCTGCCAATCCGGAGAATTCCTTTTGGACCAAGCTGCAAGATAAATAAAGGAAAAGGGAAATGAGGGAATAGCAGACATTGGAACTCTAAAGACTATTTAATTACGGCTCCACGCCACATCCCCCAGAGCCCTAGTTCGTCTGGAACTCACCCTATTCCTTCGATCCAGTGGAGTAACTGGCATTCTACGCGCCCCTGCAATCAGCGCAGGATGGAGAGCTCATCATTTCAAGCACTAAGGTGAGGACATAAAGGGAATATCGGAGGTGTTCAGTGGGAACGAATTGGGTGCAGGTATCCTCGCAATCCACAGGTGGCTAACTCCCTTCTATTGTTTTCAGGAAACTACTCTTACGGGTCAAGCAGACAAAACTAGGAGGGGCAGTCCAGTCAGCCATCTCCGCCCGTACGAGTCACGCTGGTAGAGGCCACTGCTGTTCTGTTCCGTTCAACGCCCCTGCGGGAACCAGGTGAGCGTAACAGGTATGCACCGTCTTTCTCCTCCTCTTGAACTGCCGTGCTCAGTTAGCCCTCACGTTGTGCGGTCTGCCTTGCTCGACCTGTTCTCTCGTTCTCCACCTTTTATCCCTGTGGGAAAGGGAAAGAGCCGTCGGGTGTGTGTGTGATTCTGGTCAATTGCCTGACACTTGTATTGGGACATGTCAGGTAAAAGGCTCTGATGTTAGTCCGTTGTCTTTCGTGTTGTGCAAAATTGTTTGTGTCAGAAAAGTGATTAGGGGGCAGCAGTGTTTTAGAATATCCTACATGGTAGTATGGGGAAAGGTTGTTGAGAGAAGGGGGATAATGTGTCTCATCCGTCGGTCTCCCAGTCCCCAAGGACCCCCCAGCCAGATGATCCTCACTCACTGGTCCATCCCCAGGAACTGGATCCAATAACGATGGCCATGTTCTGGCCACCTAGATGACAGATCCCGGGCACTAGCTAGGGAGACACCTTCAGGTTTCTCACATGCCCTTCCTCCATGCGATGTAGCCACATTTGTTTCACAGGGGAACTGAGAAAGAAAGTCTACATTTCCCTGGTCTTATCCTTTTGGTGTTCCACAGTGAAACAATAGGGTTGTAGGTATATAAACCATTGCATGACCCGAGGGTTGGAGTCTTTGCATTGGCTAATCCAAACTAGGGCTGAGTGGTCTGTAACGAGTGTGAACTTTTGTTCCAATAAGTAGTACCTAAGATGTATAATGGCCCACTTGATGGCCAGGGCCGCCAGTTCCAACGCAGAGTAATTTCTTTCACGTGGGAACAGCTTGCGGCTGGTGAATAAGATGGGATGTTCCAATCCATCGCAAACCTGGGACAGGACGGCTCCTAACCCTGTAAGGGAGGCTTCTGTTTGTAAGACAAACCCCTCAGAGAAGTAGACTACCTTTAGTATTGGGTTTTGACACAACGTCTGCTTCAAGGTGTCAGAAAAGGGGAGGCAGTGTTTTAGAATATCTTACTTGGTAGGATGGGGAAAAGGTGTTCAGAGAAGGGGGCACCGCGTCTCACCTGTCGGTGTCCCACTCCCCAAGGACCCCTCCATCCAGGTGATCCTCCCTCACTGGTCCACCCCCAGGAGCTCGATCCAATAGCAATGGCTGTGTCCTGGACACCTGGATGACCGATCCCCGAGGACTAGCTAGGGAGATACCTTCAGGTTTCTCACAAGTGAAATACACAATGATTGTACTTGGACAGGTAAGAACAAAAATACTCTTTTTATTGTAGCCCCAAAACACACTATAAAAATGAATCAAGCAGGTAATGTTATCACACAACCCTCTAAATATAAAACATATACACAGTCACAGTTTGATAAGGCAATGCATACAATACACCTGAAATGAAAGGTAAGTTATTAGGCAATTGTATATAACCAGTCCACAGGAAGAGAAGCTCTAACTTTGAGTCTAACCCTAAATTGAATGGGACCTTGTGCCCAAAAGTTCACAAAAGTACCTTTAGAAGAAGGGACAGCTTTAGGAAATATTCCTGTGGTTGTGAAGATTGTTCTAGAAGTGTTTCTACACTTAAGTAAAATATTTTCCCTAGCTTCTAGAAACAAACGTTTAAAAGCAATGGAATGGAAGGTAAATCAAAGTTCTTCACAAACTTTATAATGGAGGAGATAGGGGCACCAGTAAGTATTGTGACAAATCACTGCCCTTACTCTGATTTTCCCAAAGGACTTTGCAGGTCGAATGGGGTCGCTGGAGGCAGGTTTTCCCGCCGTGGATCCAGTAGAAAATGCCCAGGTGCAAGGAAGTCAATGGTCGGGTCCAGGAGCTGAGTGCAAACCTTTCCAACGAAGAAATGTAGCAGGCACTGATGCAGGGCTCTACAGGACACTACCAGACGGTGGAAGGCCCGTTTTAGCGACTATTACCTGCCACGTGCGACTGCAAGGCATCATTGCAGTCTCGAACAAAGGAAGCCTTCCAGAACAGGCCCCTTCGATTCTGAGATGCTGAAACCTGGCAGGGAGGTGACTTGTAGGACTAGCTGTAGACCCCCGAGGTTCTGGGCAAAAACGTGGAACAGTAATGCTTCTGGCACCGGAGCCCAAAAATGGAGCTGGTCAGTCCACTGGGTGGTCCTTGGACACTTCCGAAGGCTCCAGGATTGTGAGAAGGCGTCGAGTCTGGTTGGTCCCACCAGTCCAAAGGGTTAAAGCGCCAGCAAAGGTCTTCTGAGATAATTTAGTCCAGCATGGCTTCACCTGGACAGCAACATGAATGGTCGCCAGGCTTCTTTCCGGATTCGTCCTCAGATCTTTCGTTGTCTGCACAGCTACACAGGGTACTTGGCTACTCTTCTGATCTGCTGGAATGGCTTCAGGGCTCTTCTTCTTATCCTAAATTTAAGTGAGTGATCAAACTCAGCCCTCCAATAGAAAGGATTGGCACCACTCATGCACACCAGTAGTGGTCCAATCAGAAGCCACTGTGGGGCTGACTCATGCATGCACACCAGACATACTGCCACCAGTTTGTGGATTGGGACCAAACAGTCCCAGCCCACGTTCTGTGTCCATACATACATACATGGCATGCACTGGCAGGCAGAAACAGCTTTCCAGGGAAAATGCATGACCATAAAAGGGAATTCCTGGCCTGAGAAGACTAGAAGGCGGCCAAAGAAGAAAATAGCCAAAGAACAAGTAAAACATCTTGTGGCATGGCCATCTTGGGCCACTGGCCACTGTGAGTAACCAAACACGGTAAATGTGCTAAGTAAAACGTTTAGCAAATATAACTGCTGCCACCACGAAAAAACCCTTTGGTGTAAGTGTAGGCTGATACAAAAGTATCCGCATTGCACTGCATTGGAAGATTCTGTGTGCAATATGGAAGTTACCTGAACAGGTAACATGTCTAAAGACAAAAAAGGAAACCTAGTTTCCCAGTACTGACAGTCTGAAGGCTGTTGGGTAAGATTTTCATAGCAATGATAAATCTTCCTGACCTGTGTCAACCCCAGAACATTTTGCTTTACTGGTGGATTCTTTTCCCTATTCCTCCGTCAGTGGGAACCTTTTTCCACACTCACAGAATTTTTTACTCTTTTTATGGGTGTCATTGTTAACTCTCCATAGTGTCTTAACCCAGTGAAATTTCAGAGTCCTAGCATCAAGCGGACACGATAGGAGGGAAAGTTTGACCGCAACAAGTGAGTCCCTTTGCGTCGCTCTGCTGCGGTGACTGCCGTCTGAAACAGCTTACCTGAGTTGGGTCCAGTCCCAAGAGAGGTCCTGCATCGTGTTTTTCTGCATTGTGCCACTGAGAGTCCTTGCACCAGCCAAAGACCCTGACAGATCTGCTCGAACCTGCAACCCCGGCGAATCAAGGACTGAGTCTGACGGCGAAGAAAGCGACCTCAGATCTTCTTTCATTGACCTGCCAAGTCCTGTGAAGAACTGGAATACGGGGGCGGGGGGAGGGTGTTAGTGGTGATTACCTGTAGGGGTGTCACGGTATTAGTTTTATGACGGTACGATAACTTTCTTGCCAAATGACGGTATATCATGGTTATCGCGGTATAGCAGGTGGAGTTAACTAATCTTAACAAATATTTTCTAAAAGGTCATAAATTGACAGATTTATCATCACAAACAAAACCAGGCACCCAGGGCCAGAATTGGGCTTTTCAACATACTTTCCACTGAAATGCCTTGCTTCCACCAAACACACGTGTGGAGAGGGGGGTGGTCCTGCTGCAACTGGAAAAGCAAACTGAATAGCTTTTCTTAAGTGGTCATTTAGGCTTTTCGCTCCCCCACTGGCTACTGGTGAAGATGAACATGTTGCCATCTTGATAACCTGCATGCCACAGATCAATGGAGGCTGATGGTAGTATATGCTTGTGCACATACACACGCACTCTCTCTTTACGTTACAGCCTTTAGTTTACTTGCGGGCCAAAAGGTGTTCAGTAATCACGGACATGTTACCCTTTGGTATGGCAGCAGGGAATACCGACAGATCAGTGAATTTCGCAGTGTGACTTATATGTAAATTCAATGATAGAACCAGGGAAATCCCCCGTTGCCATATGTTTAGAGAACATTATCCATTATAGATATATAAACCCCAAAACCGCCACCCCAAAGTAAACCTTTTTCCTTCTTGGCACTGTATCTATTCTTCCTATTGCTAACATATTGATTTTGTGTCAAGCATGTGTTGTTAATGGAATAGCATTAAAAACTGCTCTAACTGAAACTACTTGGCAGACGGCACATCCAACAGTGCAAGACCAAGACTGCGCAGCACTTGCTTACTGCAGCCTTTCCAAATCGGATTGAAAAGCACACTTAACGGTATGAACGTTATAACGGTATAAACAATGTGATGGTTATTATTGTTCAATTAAGTGGTTCACGGTAGTATTAACGGTATACCGTTACATCCCTAGTTACCTGCCCCTACCGTAAAATCCCTTTAAAAGTTTTGCTAACTTTTACAATGCTTTGGCTTTGGTTTTGCCATTGCTTGGTCAAGCAAGCCGTCCGAAAGTTGGGGACACTTTTGTTATTTAGAATAACTCTTCTTCTAACCCTTGGAATTGTTCACTGGGCCCCAGAGACCCTAGCTTCATTTTTTCCAGCGTTAAACTGTGTCGGAACCTTTCCTGAACTTTTGGGCATAAGGCTCCAGACAACTTTGGTGAAGGACTTTTGAAGCTATGGCTAATTCTCTGTGGACCTTTAGTGCATAAACTAATCTCCACTTTCCTTTATCAGGGTTCGATATGTATTATGCCCTACTCTAGTGACTGTATATATGGTTTCTAATATTAGTGTTGTGTGATACTTCTACCTGTTGTCATTTTTCATAGTGTTTTGTCCATAAATAACTGTTTTTAAACATATTGTCCAACTGTAATTTGTGACTCCCATTGTATGTACTCATTGTGGACCCTTCACAAGCTCACCATCTCTTGAGACTTAGCCTAGACCTCTCGTCACTGCTACCTTGAACTTGGTTGGCTACAGCTCCCAGAGCTGTCCCTGTCGCAATATAGGTTGGCCTTCTATACATCTGTCCCCCAGGCCAGAGTATAGAAAATCAGTCCCAGCAAGGTTGGAGGATTTGATTGGGGTGAAAGGGCTAAGAGCTTTGGAGAGCCATTGGTCAAAAAGGCTGACCGAGAGCTGGTCTGCCTGGACTTGGAGGGAGGATAGGGAGGCAAGCAGGGAGTCAGCCAAGTCAAGAGTTACTTTGACCTTGTTCCTTAGTGTGAAGCAGCTGGATGGTCCTGGGTTAGTCGAGGGGGACGAAGGGGTCTACTTTAGAGACCGTGAAGATGGTGGTGTGATCGGGGAGGGAGCGTGGCGATCAGTTTAGAAGAACTGAAGATTGAGTCTAGAAGAGGGTGAATTTCTGTTGTAGTCTGGGGGTCTGTATACAAGTAAGAAGCTGTGAGTATGTGTGGGGGTGATAAGATATGATATGATATGGCATTTACGGCTGTACACAAGTGTTTCAAGGCGCGACGAGGCAGGGAGGGGGGACAATGGAAGACCGACAACGATGCTACTAGGCCAGGTGTCATTCAGATCGCGCAAGTGCATGGGTAGAGGGGAAGGGAAAAGTGCAAGGGGAAAGGGAGAGGGGAAAGTGCAGTACAGGGGTAGTAGAAAAACAAGATAAATAATAAGGACCAGCTGGTAAGTTATGGTAAGTTATGTTATGTTACTTTGCATTTATATAGCGCCTTATGTACCATTGGTATGGTTTGAAGGCGCTGGTAGGTTGAACGCCCTTGGGAAACGAAGTTCAAATCAGTAGAGAGAGTCATAAGGTGCGTGTGAGCACCGGATATGTGTGCAGCTGGTGTGGAATTCGTGAAGTAGCTGCATCTTAGCGGTAGGGGTGGTGCTTGAGAGGTCAATAGTATGTGTTTGTTCTGGCAGGATTTATCCAGACCGAATTGTGGCTGCGTTGGGCCTGAGGAGAACGCCTGGCTAGGGGGGCGGGGGGTGTAACCAGCAGTGTTTAGTTAGAGTGATGGGGAGTTTGAGGCAGATGTTGGTATGAGAACAGCTATACCGAATGGTGTCATAGTATTGCTGTGTTCTATTTGAGTGGTGGTGTAAAGAAGAGAGTAAGCATGGAGATGTGAATATGGTGGTTTGCTGTAGGTGCTTGAGATCGCGCTCACTCCAATAATTCTATGAGCTTCATCCATTCCATGTACTCCGACTGTTCCGTGCATTACGACCGTTTCAAGCAATCAGACCGTTCCTTTCAAAGCTCTTTCACACGTTCCATGCCCTCCAAACCATTCCATTCCAACGTCTCATCATTCTGTGCACTCCAACCCGTTCCCTGCACTCCAACCCGTTCCCTGCACTCCAAACCGTTCCCTGCACTCCAACCCGTTCCCTGCGCTCCCATCCGTTCCCTGCGCTCCCATCCGTTCCCTGCGCTCCCATCCGTTCCCTGCGCTCCCATCCGTTCCCTGCGCTCCCATCCGTTCCCTGCGCTCCCATCCGTTCCATGCGCTCCCATCCGTTCCCTGCGCTCCCATCCGTTCCATGCGCTCCCATCCGTTCCATGCGCTCCCATCCGTTCCATGCGCTCCCATCCGTTCCATGCGCTCCCATCCGTTCCATGCGCTCCCATCCGTTCCATGCGCTCCCATCCGTTCCATGCGCTCCCATCCGTTCCATGCGCTCCCAT
Source organism: Ambystoma mexicanum (assembly GCF_040938575.1). Taxonomy (NCBI): domain Eukaryota; kingdom Metazoa; phylum Chordata; class Amphibia; order Caudata; family Ambystomatidae; genus Ambystoma; species Ambystoma mexicanum. Next base: position 397,979,159 of record NC_090933.1, read on the forward strand.
CCGTTCCATGCGCTCCCATCCGTTCCATGCGCTCCCATCCGTTCCATGCGCTCCCATCCGTTCCATGCGCTCCCATCCGTTTCATGCGCTCCCATCTGTTCCATGCACTCCGATTCGTTCAGTGTGTTCCAAGTTGTTTTATGCACTTCATCCATGTATTTCACCCGTACCATCTACATGTTTCTCACGTTCCATCCACATGCGTCATCCATCCATATGTCACCCGTTTCATCCACATACATCACTTGATCTATCCACATACGTCACCTGTTCCATCCACATACGTCACCTGTTCCATCCACATACGTCACCTGTTCCATTCACATACGTCACCCGTTACATCCGCTCTACGCACTCAACCGCTCTACGCACTCAACCGCTCTACGCACTCATCCGCTCTACGCACTCATCCGCTCTACGCACCCGTCCGCTCCGCTCTACGCACCCGTCCGCTCCGCTCTACGCACCTGTCCGCTCCGCTCTACGCACCCGTCCGCACAGCTCTACACACCCGTCCGCACACCCATCCGCTCTGCACACCCATCCGCTCAACGCATTCATTCGTTCCACTTGCTTCATCCATTCTAATGATTTCATCCACTCCATTCACTTCGTTCATTCATCATGCATTACATCCATTTCATTAGTTTAACTCTCGTTACTGTTTTCGTACGATTTATTCTTATTATCCGTTAAACTGATCTGACCTCCTTTACTCGTTTAATTCTGTTTGTCTTTTTAGTATATATTAGCGGTTATTTCATGTCGATTTCTCGCATGGATCTTGATGTGGTTTTGTTATTTCTCTTATTATTATTCGAGATCTAGTAGTTCGTTGGGTTGGTGTCACTGAGAAGCTGTTATTCTGTTTGGGACAGTTTGCGTACGGGTTGGTTTCAGGGGAAGAGCCAGGTTTTCAGTAGTTTGCGGAAAGACAGATCCTCAGTTAGGCGGATGTGGGGTGGGAGTGCGTTCCACAGCGTGGGGGCCAAGGCTGAGAATGATGATCTGCCAAACCTGACTGAGTTTGTCTTAGGTATGACTAGGAAGCCGGCTGAGCTTGATCTTAGAGTACGTGGAGGGTGATAGGGTTTTAGCTTGCCTTGAAGATATTGGGGTCCAGTTTTATGCAATGCTCGATGAGAGATGTATAAGGTTTTGAAAGTCACCCTTCAGGCCACTGGAAGCCAGTGCAGAGTCTTAAGGGCTGGGGAGATGTGATCTCTCGGGCCAAGCGCAAGTAGCAGTTTGGCTGCAGCGTTTTGTGCCCTTTGAAGTTTATTCAGTTGGTAAGCGTGGACTCCGAGGTAGAGGGGGTTTGCATTGTCCAGTCTTGATATAACAATTACAAAAAAGGTAGCAGGCGCCCCTCTCTCTCGAAAGAACAAGGCATGATAACCTGTTCAGTGGTTATTAACCACATTGAGAGTTCGCAGCCATTGCTTTTTGCTCACTGTACCTTCACAGATGGGAAATATCCATTTGCATATCAGTCTTTGTCCGGCCCCAAAAGGGCAGTCCAGCACCGAAATGCTATGGCAATTCCTCTCTGAACAAGAGTACCATCAGCAACCCCATACACGTGTTTCAGCCTTGTTGGGCATCATCAGTGAGGTGAAGCTGAGCCTCTCTAAGCACAGTGAGCAGGGAGTCCACGTCTGGTTGCCCCCAGGTAACCTTGGGTGACCAACCCCAAGTTCCTTTCAAAAATACAAAAAAGGTAGCAGGCGCCCCTCTCTCTCGAAAGAACAAGGCATGATAACCTGTTCAGTGGTTATTAACCACATTGAGAGTTCGCAGCCATTGCTTTTTGCTCACTGTACCTTCACAGATGGGAAATATCCATTTGCATATCAGTCTTTGTCCCGCCCAAAAGGGCAGTCCAGCACCGAAATGCTATGGCAATTCCTCTCTGAACAAGAGTACCATCAGCAACCCCATACACGTGTTTCAGCCTTGTTGGGCATCATCAGTGAGGTGAAGCTGAGCCTCTCTAAGCACAGTGAGCAGGGAGTCCACGTCTGGTTGCCCCCAGGTAACCTAGGGTGACCAACCCCAAGTTCCTTTCAAAAATACAAAAAAGGTAGCAGGCGCCCCTCTCTCTCGAAAGAACAAGGCATGATAACCTGTTCAGTGGTTATTAACCACATTGAGAGTTCGCAGCCATTGCTTTTTGCTCACTGTACCTTCACAGATGGGAAATATCCATTTGCATATCAGTCTTTGTCCCGCCCAAAAGGGCAGTCCAGCACCGAAATGCTATGGCAATTCCTCTCTGAACAAGAGTACCATCAGCAACCCCATACACGTGTTTCAGCCTTGTTGGGCATCATCAGTGAGGTGAAGCTGAGCCTCTCTAAGCACAGTGAGCAGGGAGTCCACGTCTGGTTGCCCCCAGGTAACCTAGGGTGACCAACCCCAAGTTCCTTTCAAAAATACAAAAAAGGTAGCAGGCGCCCCTCTCTCTCGAAAGAACAAGGCATGATAACCTGTTCAGTGGTTATTAACCACATTGAGAGTTCGCAGCCATTGCTTTTTGCTCACTGTACCTTCACAGATGAGAAATATCCATTTGCATATCAGTGTTTGTCCCGCCCAAAAGGGCAGTCCAGCACCGAAATGCTATGGCAATTCCGCCCACTACCTTTGTAAAACTATTTGTTAAGGAACCTGGGATTGGTAACCCTAGGTCTCCTGGGGGCAACCAGACGTGGTCTCCCTCTCACTGTGCTTAGAGAGGCATCAGCTTCACCTCACTGATGATCCCCAACAAGGGTGAAACACGTGTATGGGGTTGCTGGTGGCACTCTCGTTCAGATTGGAATTGCCATTGTATTTCGGTGCTGGACTGCCCCTGGGCAGGACAAAGACTGATATGCAAATGGATGTTTCCCATCTGTGAAAGGCACAGTGAGTAAAAGCAGTGGCTGCGAACTCTCAAGTGGTTAATAACCACTGAACAGGTTATCATGTCTGTTCTTGCGAGAGAGGGGCGCCCGCTACCTTTGTAAAACTATTTGTTAAGGAACCTGGGATTGGTAACCCTAGGTCTCCTGGGGGCAACCAGACGTGGTCTCCCTCTCACTGTGCTTAGAGAGGCATCAGCTTCACCTCACTGATGATCCCCAACAAGGGTGAAACACGTGTATGGGGTTGCTGGTGGCACTCTCGTTCAGATTGGAATTGCCATTGTATTTCGGTGCTGGACTGCCCCTGGGCAGGACAAAGACTGATATGCAAATGGATATTTCCCATCTGTGAAAGGCACAGTGAGTAAAAGCAGTGGCTGCGAACTCTCAAGTGGTTAATAACCACTGAACAGGTTATCATGTCTGTTCTTGCGAGAGAGGGGCGCCCGCTACCTTTGTAAAACTATTTGTTAAGGAACCTGGGATTGGTAACCCTAGGTCTCCTGGGGGCAACCAGACGTGGTCTCCCTCTCACTGTGCTTAGAGAGGCATCAGCTTCACCTCACTGATGATCCCCAACAAGGGTGAAACACGTGTATGGGGTTGCTGGTGGCACTCTCGTTCAGATTGGAATTGCCATTGTATTTCGGTGCTGGACTGCCCCTGGGCAGGACAAAGACTGATATGCAAATGGATATTTCCCATCTGTGAAAGGCACAGTGAGTAAAAGCAGTGGCTGCGAACTCTCAAGTGGTTAATAACCACTGAACAGGTTATCATGTCTGTTCTTGCGAGAGAGGGGCGCCCGCTACCTTTGTAAAACTATTTGATATAACAATTGATTGGACCGCGAAGAGTCTGTTAGGAAAGGAGAGATATGGAAAGATGCGCCTAAGGGTTTTAAGGTGGTAGTGGCAGGACTTTGAGACGTTGTTGACTTGGCGCGAGTGTGTTGGGTCAGAGTCAAGGGTGCATCCAAGGTTTTTCACTGAGTTAGAGGGGGTCGGGGCGTTACCCATGGCGGATGGCCAGGGTAGAGGGTGCGGAAGAAGTTCGGAGTTGCCACATACCATGATTTCAGTTTTGGGGGGGTTTAACAAGAGATGGCTTTGGGTCATCCAGAGCTCTATGTCAAGGAGGCAGGCGGCGAGGTCAGTTCGGCAGTTTGGTTTTGAGTTCCGGAGTTTTAGAATTAGTTGAGTATCATCGGTGTAGTTGGAACACAGGATGTTGTGTGAAGGAATTATTGATGGGAGGGTGATCAAGTAGAGATTGAATAGGAGGGCGGATAGGCATGCTCCTTGCCAGACTCCTGTGTCGACTGGTCGGGCTTGGGAGGAATAGGTGGAGAGTATCGTTATTTGGTACCTGTCTTTGAGAAATGAAGCTATCCATTTAAGGGCGGTTCCACGAATTCCTAGGGAGTGGAGTCGGTCGAGGGGGATTGAGTGATTGATTGTGTCAAAGGCGGCAGATAGGTCCAGAAGGATTAATGCGGCGCATCCCGCGGAGTCTACAGTCATTTTAAGATGATCCCAGATTAAGTTAGGGTGGTTTCAGTTCCATGACGGGCTCTGAAACCTGATTGTGCGGGGTCTAGGAGATTGTTGGCTTCGACAAAGGCATTTAGCTGGGAGTAGGCGGTTCGGTCAATGAGTTTGGCAAGGAATCTGGTGTTTGAGATGGGGCGGTAGTTTTTGGGCTCGAGAGGGTCGAGGGAAGGTTTTTTTATTAGAGGTTTGACATGAACTGTTTTGAATGCGTCGGGAAAGATACCCGAGGATAGGGAGTGTGAATTGATAGATCTTGCGTTTTCTCCTGCGCAGGTGGTAGCGAAAATTTCTTTGAGGGTTGTGGCCGGGCAAGGGTTCTAGCGGAGAGAGCCGGATGGTTTGCGGGCCGAGAGAAGTTTGAGAAATTGGTCTGGAGATATTGTACTAAAGGAGTCGAACGTTGGTTGCGCGGTGGTCGAAGGCGGAGGGTTGGCCGGTATTGGGGGGGGGGGGGATTGCCTGGAGGATGTAAGAGAGCCCATTTGGTGGTTAGAGCGTTGGTTCTTTCGAGAGCCGTGGCGTAAAAGTGGAGAGACAGTGAGTCGCACAGTGATTGTGAGGGGGTCAGAACGGTTGTAGTGCGTGCTGGTTTGGTGAATTCGGAGATGATTTTGTGAAGTTCTTTGCTGGGGTTTTTGCAGTTTAGGATTCGGGAGTTGTAGTGGGCTTTTTTTTGCTTTCCAGATTTCGGCCTTTTACTGATGAAGGTGACGGCTAAGGTGGCTCTGCTCTCCTGGGTTTTGTCTTTCTGCCATTTGCGTTCTTAAATCAGGTGTGAACCATCTAGGGAACGGGCCACTGAGGGGTGAAGGTTTGCAAGCGGGTGTGAGACGCATTGGTGAGGTGTTGAGCCAAGAGCCAAAGGCATCGGGGGTTAGTTATTTGAATTGGCAGCTAGGTGGTGGAGATTGAAGGAGTGCATCGGCTAGGTCAAGAATGATTACTAGTTTTTTCCAGCATTTTGCCTCCATTTTGGCCAGCAGTGGCCCCGGCAAGCCCACGCCATGCCCCGAAGAGTCCCTCTCCTGCGGCTCCCCTTCCCTCCCGCCTCCCTGCCCACCCCTTCACCCCTATTGGTCCATCAAGGCTCTTAAGCCACCTTCCCAGGGTAGCCCCTGCCCGGCAGCACCTACAGCTAAGGACCCCGAGGCGAAGGACGGATACACTAAGTGTCTGCAGGTGTCCGCAGGGGGGAGCAAAAGAAGCAAACTGACACCAACCAAACTGTAAGTGTGGCACGGGTGGGGAGTAGAGCAATTACTCAACTCCAGAAAGCCCTCGTCACTCTACCTTACCTCTCCTGAACGCATACTGCCATAAAATCACATCATGCATACCTAGAGATTTGTCATCTCCAGCCTAACTCCATTATTGGCCTGACTGTAAATGTTGTAATGCATTACGCATTAACACACTAGAAATGTCATGATTAGCCTGAATCACCTTTAGACAGGTGTAACAATGTTAGCAAGTACCAAACTTAGCTGGAATAATCAATTTAGCCTGCGCCGCATCTAGATAGAAATATGAATGTTAGCATGAGCATGTACCACACTCGGCTGGAATTTTCAATTTAGCCTGCGCCGCATCTAGATAGAAATGTGAATGTTAGCATGTACCACACTTAGATTAAATTCTCAATTTTGCTTGCGTCACATCCATACAGGTTTGTTAATGTTAGCACATGCCACACTTAGATGAAACCGTAATGATGACAAGGGCAATACCCGAATGGAATCATGATCACTAGCCTCCTCACGTATAGACAGAATTTTGAATTAACAAGCAGGTGGAATAATAAATGATAGCAAGCATCACACCTAGACATAACTGCAAGGACAGAAAGGCCAAATAACCGATCCACTAACAATTTCACCCCTCTGCTTACACAGCTCAAACTCTAACCAAACACAACCACAAGCCTAAAACGCAGCAATCCGCACAAACTTCACTACACTGCAACAACAAAACAAACCGCACATACACTTGCACAACAGCACACGATGACTACCGATCGTAAAACACCCCAAGCCCAGCCAACGGACCCACCGGGCTGAGGCTGCCAACAGCAAATCACTGCTCTCTTGCACTTTTCCAACCTATTCCCACTAACTTAACCGCCACCCCCTCCCTCTTTCAGACCCGCCAGAGCGCCAGGGGACCACTCCGGTGGTAACAGTGCAC